>NC_058131.1:570429452-570538336 GCF_016433145.1 Gracilinanus agilis
ACCAGTGGTTTGCTTTAAGCCGGTATCCCTTATCCCCTCCCTTGATTAACTTCCCTTTCTACCCCCTCCCTTATTATTCCTTTTTTTTAATTATTTTTAAAGGCCTAATGAATTCCCTCCCCCTTCTTCCCCCCTCCCTTTTTTGACCTCCCCACTCCCCTGCTCCCCTTAGTTTATCCCTTCTGATTTTCTCAGTAGGGTTAGATAAGAGTTTTATATCCCAATGGATAATATAGCTACTCTTCCCTCTCAGGGTTAATTACACTGAGGGTAAGGTTTAAATATTACCTCTTAATGCTCTCTTCTTCTCCTTCTTATAATAGTATTTGTCCCCTCCCCTTCCCATGCCCTCTTTGTGTGTAATTGAATATCCTATTTTTCTTATTCAATCAAATTTCTCTTGGTGTCCCCTACTATTCACCCCCCTCTTTCCCATCCCCCATATCATCTTAGACCATTTA
Source organism: Gracilinanus agilis (assembly GCF_016433145.1). NCBI lineage: Eukaryota > Metazoa > Chordata > Mammalia > Didelphimorphia > Didelphidae > Gracilinanus > Gracilinanus agilis. The sequence continues at coordinate 570,429,914 of NC_058131.1, forward strand.
GTATTCCAACCTCTCCCTATGAATTATTCTTCTGATTACTATAATAATGAATACTATAGTAGTGAATAGAGTTCACTACATAGAATTATACATAGCATTTCTCCACATAGGAATACAGATAATTAGATCTTATTGAAGCCCTTAAAGAGGCAAATTTAAAAAATATGAGTTTTCCCCTTTGTTTCTTATTTACCTTTTCATGTTTTCTTGATTTTTGTAGTTGGATATCAAACTTTCCATTTAGTCCTGGTCTTTTCTGTGCAAATACTTGGAAATCTTCTATCTTGTTGAAAGCCCATACTTTCCCCTGGAAGTATATAGTCAGTTTTGATGGGTAGTTGATCCGTGGTTGAAGACCAAGTTCTCTTGCCTTTCTGAATATCATATTCTAAGCCTTGCTGTCTTTTAGCGTGGAGGTTGCCAGATCCTGTGTGATCCTGATTGGTGCCCCTTGATATCTGAATTGTCTCTTTCTGGCTTCTTGTAAAATTTTTTTCTTTTACTTGGAAGCTCTTGAATTTGGCTATTATATTCCTGGGGGGTTGGCTTTTCTGGGTCTAGTGTAGGGGGTCATCTATGGATCCTTTCAGTGTCTATATTGCCCTCTTGTTGTAGAACTTTAGGGCAATTTTGCTGAATAATTTCTTTTAGTATGGAGTCCAAATTTCTATTAATTTCTGCTTTTTTAGGAAGACCAATGATTCTCAAATTGTCTCTTCTAGACTGGTTTTCTTGTTCTGTCACTTTCTCATTGAGATATTTCATGTTTTCTTCTATTTTATCAGTCTTTTGACTTTGTTTTATTTGTTCTTGCTGTCTTGAGAGATCATTAACTTCTAATTGCTCAATTCTAGCCTTTAGGGACTGGTTTTCGGCTATAATCTTTTAGTTTTCCTTTTCAGTCTGGTCATTTCTGGTGTTCAATTTGCTTATCAGTTCATTTGATTTCTGAGCCTCACTTTCCAATTGCAAAATTCTGCCTTTTAAACTGTTATTTTCTTGCCTGATTTCCTTTTGAGCTATTTCCCATTTCTCTAGCCAAATCTTTTCCAACTTTCTCGTCATCTCAGATTTGAACTCTTCAAGAGCTTGTGACCAGTTTTCATTATTTTGGGAGGGTCCAGATGTGATTGCTTGTTTGTTCTCCTTTTCTGTTTTCTCTGTTGTCTGGATTTTCTCTGTGTAAAAGTTGTCGAGTGTTAAAGATTTCTTCTTCTTGTTGTTAATCTTTCTCTTCTGGGCTTCCTGATTCTGGGTTGCCATTTTAAGCCCAGCCCCTTCTCAGCTTTATCCTCACGCTCACGTTCTGTCTGCGCTGTTTAGGCTCCTGAGGTCTTAGGTCTGGTTGTTCTCAAGGTCAAGCCTCCTGGTGATCCCCCTTGCTTGATCCTCTGCGGGAGGCTCCTTTACAAGTCTCAGGGTGCTGCTTCCACAGTTGTATACCCATCTGCACTGGTTCCCCACTCAAGGTTTCAGAGCCTTCGCTCGCTCCTGCGTTCGCCTCCACCCGCGCCTGTGCTTAGTGTCAGTGCTCAAAGTCTGTGTGAGTTCTTTAGCCTTTTGAGGTCTTAAATCTTGCTCCTCTCAGGAGCAGGCCCTGGAGCTGCCAATGACTCAATGGGTGCCCCAAACTTGGTCTACTTCTTTTGCGCTGGCTTTGGAACGGTAGGTGGTGTATGTGTGGGCGGGGGGGGGGGGAGGGTTGCTTAGCCCGCGATTTAGTGAGAACTGTTTCACCCCTTTATAGCATGGAAATGCCCCGATTCCACGTACCTTCCACGCTGCGCCCTGTTGTGGGGTCCCTCCGTTCATCTGGATTTGTTTTTATGTCCCCTTGAGGAGTCCTGTATGTTTCGGTTAGGAGAGGTTAAGCGCTTCTTTTTACTCTGCCACCATCTTAACCCTGAAGAAGCTCTAATTTCTGCCTAAGTGTTTTCCAGCTTTTCCAGTAGCTGTTGTAAAATAGAGAATGCATCCTCAAGTAGTCTGTTTTTAAGATAATAGCATCTTAATCAAATGTGGCTGTGATGTCCATCCCATTGTTTTCAAATGCCTTATTTTTTGTTAATTGTGTTCTTTCATTTGTTACAATGAAAAGTGCCAGTGATTTTATCTGCCATATAGTAAGTCTTCGTTTTCTGATCAAAAGGTAGCATGATAGATAGAATACTAAACCTGGAGTCAACAAGACCTGAATTTGAATCTAGCCTCAGACACTGTCTAGCTGTGTGTCCATGGACGAATTATTTAACCTGCCTTGGTTGCCTTATCTGTAAAATGGGGATGATGACACATGCTTCCCAAAGTGATCATGAGGATAAAATGGGATAATATTTGTAAAGTGCTTTACAAGCCTTCAAGTAGTACTCTGTAAATGTTAATTATTATTATTACTATTATCATTTATCTCTTAGAACCTACCGGATTCATGGCACTCTTCTAGATGCTTGAGTTTACTCACTGGTTAAAGGAAAAAGTCCCTACCTTCAAAAGACCTCTCAGTCTTTCTCTAGACAACTTTATTTTTTTTTTTTAATTTGAAATAATTTTTTATTTTTAGAAAAAATTTCCATGTTTACATAAGTCATGTTTTTACTTTACCCTTCACCCCCTTCACCCCCCCAACTGATCCCCTCTCCCCACCGTAGCTAATTTGCATTTCAACTGGTGTGGTCAGTCAAGACTTATTTACACATTATTGATAGTTACATGGGTGTGGTCTTTTCAGGTCTACATCCCCAATCATGTCTTCATCAACCCAAGTGTCCATGCAGTTGTTATTCTTCTGTGTTTCTACTCTTGCAGTTCTTCCTCTGAATGTAGATAGTGTTCCTTTCCATAAATCCCTCAGAATCGTCTTGGGTCATTGCATTGCTGCTAGTACAGACGTCCATTACATTTGATTTTACCATAATATATCAGTCTCTGTATACAATGTTCTTCTGGCTCTGCTCCTTTCACTCTGCATCAATTCCTGGAGGTCTTTCCAGTTCACATGGAATTCCTCCAATTTATTATTCCTTTGAGCATAATAGTATTCCATCAGCAACATATACCACAATTTGTTCAGCCATTCCCCAATTGAAGGGCATACCCTTGCTTTCCAGTTTTTTGCCACCATAAAGAGATCATAGATCTAGACAACTTTAATAATTAACTCCATTCATATCAAAAGATCTCAGAATCCTGGAAATATGAGCCAGTGGAGACGACTATTGTTGAGTTGTGTCCAGTTTTTCATGACCCCTCTGGATCATACTGTCCATGGCATTTTCTTAGAAAAGGTATTGGAGTAGTTGGCCATTTCTTTCTCTAGTATATTAAGGCAGAGGTTGCACAGCTAGTAAGTGTTTGAGGCTTACTTTCTCTTAGAATCACTACTATGTATTGGCTCTAAGGCAGAAGAGCAGTAAGGGCTAGGCAGTGGGGGTTAAGTGACTTGCCAGGGTCACACAGTTAGGAAGTGTCTGAGGCCAGATTTGAACCCAAGATCTCCTGTCTCTAGGCCTGGCTTTCAATCCATTTGAGCCACCCAGCTGCCTCCTTGGGCCAAATCTGAATTCATCTTCCTGACTCCAGGCCCAGCACTCTATCCACTGAACCATCTAGCTATCTTGAATTTGATCATACCAAATGAATCATTCATAGTTTTTGCAGAATAATCTTGTCAGTATTGGAATAATCTCTAAATTTTTTTTGACAATAGATGAAAAGTATTAATTAGGTTTATTTGTTAAACATTTGCTGAGCATGTACTATGTATAAGGTACTTATATAAGCTTTTTTAGTTATATATGTATGTGTATATATATATGTATATACACAAACATATATGTGTGGGTAAATATATATTTATGTGTGGATGTATATGTGTATATACACAATATATGTTTGAATAAAATGTGGTTCTTCCCTCTCCCTTCAATTAGATGACTTCCCAGAGTCTACTGGAGTAAAGAGAATCATACAAGCCTTGAATGCCAATGTATGGTCGAATGTGGTAATGAAGAGTGGTAAGTAACATCCCTAAGAGGAGATGGCATCTTCTATTTTTGAGTCCATTAAAATAATGTAAATGATGTAAATTTTAATTAATCTAACCTGTTTGGATAAGAGCGAGTTTGGCTCTGGTCCTCAGTTGTGGGAGGGACAAAAGTAGCATTTATAAGAGCTTTGTACATGAGTACAGTTGTTTGTTCATTTAGCAAATATTTCTTGAGCACTCATGTTCAGAGGCACTGAAGTACCAGAAAAATGTGAAACAAGTCTTGGTATTCTAGAAGCATTTAATCTGAGGAGATAGGGCATAAATGTAAATAATCACATAACAATACAGCATGGTATAAACGAATTGCAAAAATAAAAATATATGATTGACTATGAGTGTGATAGTTGAGAGAAGAAAAAAAAATCAATATGGGCTGGAATGGTCAGGGAATGCTTCTTAGATATCTAGAACGGAACTTTGTAGAATAGAGAAGGTTTGTTTTTTTCTCTCCCATCATAGTCTTTTGCCAGTATCCCTTCCCACTCTAGCACTGAATCTTCCCCTATAACAAAGAAAAAGTCAAACAAAACCAAATTGATAAAGTAACTGATTCTGGCATCAGACACCTCGTAGTCGTGTGATGCCAGACAAGTCACTTAATCCCAATTGCCTAGCCCTTACCTCTACCTTGGAACCAATAGTTAGTTTCAATTCTAAGACAAAAAGGAAGTATTTAAAAATAAGTAAATGAAGTAACTGAATCTGATAGCATGTGCTGCATTCTATACTCTTAGTCCTTTTCGTCTTTACTGAGAGAAGGGAGGCATTGCATTGTTTTTTGGCTGTGACTAAGATTGTTTGTTGTATATAATCTAAATTGAACTTCTTTTTAGTGTTGTTTTCATGTCTATTGTAGCCATTGCTTTTATTTTTCTCTTGGCTCTGCTTCAGTCATTGTATCAGTTCATACAAGGCTACCCTCATTTCTCCAAAATTTTCATGTTTACTGTTTTCTAGCTTCAAGTTGATAGAATTTTGATAGGTTGAAAAGAAGGTGAAAAGATTAAGTCTTGGCCTCAAGAAGGAGCATAATCTGTTTGGGGAACAGTGTAGACTGCCCTGTGAGTTGAGGTTTCATTCTGGAGAATGATATAGAGAAGGATAGTAAGCAAAGTGAGGATGAAAAGGAAGAAAAGCCTTGAATGCCAGAATGAGAAGTTTGGACTCTGTCCTCAAGGGGAATAGTGAGCTACTATGAGGGGGTTTGGAGTTGAGTGGTGATATGCAGTGGCTGTTCTAGGAAGCTGAACCTAGCAGCACTCTGTGATGTACAGTAGAATAGGGAGAGGCTGGAGGCTAGAAGCATGATGCCCAGGCTACTAGGGGAGTCTAAGCAAAAACTCAACTGAAGAAACCTTGACTTAAGGCAGTTTCAGTGGAGATGGAGAGAAAGGGATGATCAGAGAGATAATTTGGATGTCATCTAGAATACCCTGGCCTTGCCTTTTAGTCCTCTTGTGATCTTTTTCTCTTGTCTTCTAATAAACTTTTTAGTCGAGTACTGAGCTGCCTTAAATCTAAATGTTCTGTGCTACCAGTAAACAATCAGAAGGAAATAATACTATCTTCCTTTATACTGGAAGCTCTTTGTAAAAACTGAATTTATTAAAGGGGATAATCTCTTTTGGGTTTGACAAAATGTCTGCCCTTCTCCCATCCTCAGGACTATTTCTAATTGTAGAAATAGAGCATTTCACCTTATTCTTCAGTTACTTCATAGTGAAAGTCAGGGTTCTTCAGCAAACTTTTATGAAGGATCGCAGTGTTGCCTGAGGTCTCTTCTGTCATCAGTAATTGTTTAAGCTCTGGCTTGGCAAAATGTAGTGTATCTGAATCAATAATGAAATGAACCTGTATTGGGCTTTTTTTATATGGAGTACTAACTTCTCTGATAAACTTTGCATGTTCTTAGTTGCCTTTGTGTTTTGGAGTATGAAAACATGGGGTTTCCTTTGTTTTCACTTATTTTGTTTACCCATTTTATTGATTTTTAAGTACATGTGAATCTTTGAGGTACTGATTCTTAAGACAGTTTTGAAGATATAATTGTATTGTTCTCCTAAAATTATCATGGCTGTTGTTTTTGCATTGTGAAAATTAATATTTATAAGAACAGTCAAGGAACATGCAATACTTAAGTAACTACATGGAAATCTTTAACTTTGCACAGTCTAAGAAAATATGTAGATTGTAGAGCTTTGGAAAACTAGTTTTAGTTAGGGAGCAGACTGACATATAAGATTCTATTTCTTTTACATACTTTGAAAACTTAGTTGCCCTGTCAGGCAGCACTGAAAATATAAGAATTTGATGGAGGTTTCTCTCTTGGGATCTCAATTGCTATTGAAAGGGAAAGTAGTGCTACATCAGAATATTTAGAGTTAATTCAAAACTTGGAGACAAAGTGGCTTCCTGCCTGCCCTCCTCCCCCGCCTTGCCACCAAGTAAAATATATGTTTAGTAAGACCCAAAGACCAATTACATGTTCCCTGAATGAGGATTTGTGGTTTAAGGGAGAGGCCAGCCTGATTCATTAGAGGCTAGTCTGCTGGCTAGTTTTTTCCCCTAATTTTTTCCCTTCTCTCCTATCTCTTTGCATGCAGCCTATATGTAAAATATAAGCACAAAAAACCAGTTTAGGTTATAGTACATCCTGGGTTGTTTTTTTTCATTTTTTGATACCATTCCTCCAGAAGCTAGTAGCATTATTTTATTTGTAAATCAGTGACCTCCTTTATTTTTCTTCTGAAGAATCTCTGAAGACCCCAAGTTTGAATCCTGGTTATCATTGAGTAACAATGTACCTTTGGTCAAATGTTGGGGCTTCAATTTTATTCTACCCCATTTCTGCCCTCTCTCTCCTGTCTGTAGAAAATATAGGTAATGGAGGGCACCAGGGATATTATAATAAATCTAAATAGTTGTGGGTACACACACTGGGTTGTAGGAGAAACTGGACCAGGATAAGGAGTTCTCTGGATTTATCACAGGAATGGCAGTTAGTCTTAACTGTCTCCCTGCTCTCCCTAGGCCAGAGTCTAGAAAAAAGCAGGCAAGGTAAAAGGGGTTTAACAGCTTTAATTATGTTTAACTAAAAGGTGGAAAGGGATTTCTATACTTAAAATCTAAAAGGCAAAACCACAGGGCAAGGGGAGGACTTATTTCTACACTAATCTAAGTGATCTAACAGGCAGGGCCCAAGAAGCAGTGCAGTCTCTGGGAGCTGATTCAAGCCTGGTACCAGCCAGCCTTGAACAGCACAGCTATGGATCAGAGGGATGGCTTTGAGGGCTCTCACAGTTTTCCAAAGAGGTTCTCAGGATGCCAAAATCCTAGGTGGTCCAAGATATCCAAGAAGAGTGAGTGAACTTGAGGTGCTGTCCACCAGGTCTCAAATTTCTCCTCTGCTTGGTTCTGCTCTGTAGGACTTCTCCTCTTGCTGGAAATACACCTCCACTCAGGATCCCAAGGAAATCAGGAAGCAGGGTCTGAGATCTCCCTGGGCTGGCAACAGTTTGCCCACCACTAATGGAGTCTCTCAGGGCACACACACACACTTCTTCCTTCTTCATTCCATTATAGAATTCTCCAGCCCCAGCCTGCTAGGTGAACCTTAATTCTTAATTAATTACTACCTAATCTTCCTCACAACATGTCTCTCTCCCTTGCTGCTGATTTCAGATCCAGGTGTGAATGTGAAGCCTACAGTTTTGTTGCTGAGCCATTTGTTATCTCTTATAGAAAAGAGTGAGAGGTGCTCAGTGGTATTTGAGTTGATTCGAGCCCAGAAGTTAAGACCACTAGATCATCAGCCACAACAAGAAAAGTGACTTAAGATTAGAGGATTTCTTTCTCATGTATTTCAATCTAAATTCCTCTCATTTCCTCTTTTCCCTTCTCTATAATCTCAGGAAATCAAGGGACTCAATCATGGAACTAAAATAGAAACATTGGGAAGATTCTATACAGAACTCAGTTCCATCCACAGAGGCTTCTCTGTTATCTAGTAATGTCTTTAGCCTTAGAGAAGTTGGGAGTGGACTCTGTGATGGAGTGTGGTTTTAAGATGCAAGGGTCTAAAAACCCTTTTCAAGCAAATGCCCACCAGTACCATCAGCCAGTGCCCTTCTGGTCTTTTTAACTGTTAGGTTTTTGATTCCTTTGTCCCTTCTTGTGGAAATAGGTCATATCCTTCCCCTGAAAATTTATGACAACATATTGATCTCTGAAAGCCAGCACCAACTTGTTTTACTTTTCTGTTTGTAGGTTTCTATCCATCTAACCCCAGATTGTTCTCTGAAATATTTCCCCTTTCAATGAGCTATGGATCCAACTTTCAGCTTTAAATTCTCTGATTTTGTGATTAAAATGATCTAGGAATCTCACTTTTACTTTAAAAATATTAGGATTTAAAAATATTTTAAATAGAAAACATCTAGTCAAAGTGTCTCATGCAATAGATGGAGAAGCTAAGGCTTCTAAGAAAGGAAAGGATTAGTGAATAGCAGAACTCAGGGCTAGATTCAGAGAGGGAGGAGAGGGATGGGGAGACAGACAGACAGATAGACTGACTCTCCCAGTTCTCCATGTAGTGCAATGGAAAATGCACTGGCTTTGGCATCTGAGAACCTCTCATGTTTCTTAGTTGAGTGTTTTCTCATCTTTATAGTGAGAGGGCTAGAAGACTTTATGTCCCTTTTACTTCTACTTTCAATTTATAATTCTATGAATGAAGAACTTAACATAATGAACTAAAAAGATCTGCCTGAGAATGCTGTGAAAAACCTAATGATTTCATAGACTTTGGAAGTTTCACACCTACCATTTAGAGAGACTGTTTGGGAGTGGTTATCAAATCACAGAGACATTGAGTTTATTTGCTTATTTCCTTTAAATAAACTTTTCCTTTAAGAAAGCCTGCCTGGAATGGTGTTGATAAAGACAGACTGACTTCATCCCTTTGTTCCTGCCCACAATCCAAAGTTCAAATAAGCCACTTTAATAGATAATGTAAGACATATTTGCACATTACTAATGAGTGATGATGTGTCATGTACAGCTTGACACTATTCTTTTATTTGGAGCCACAAATAATTATTTTCCTACTTAATGCAGGTACTAGGATCTCATCTCATCAGTTTGGATTGTAAGAGCAAGAATGGCTCTGCTGTTTCCCCAACATTTGTAGGTAAACAAGTAGTTCTTCTGAAGGAGATCTGTTCTTTCCGGCAGAGATATTACTTATGTAGCTAGCACCTTGTAAAATCTTGGTTCTTATGCCTTATGGCTCTCCCTATGTGTAAAGTTATGCAAGCCAAAGGACTCAGTTGCGTGCTTAGTTCTTGACAGAAGGAAATCTCTAGATATCATTGTATACATTGTTAAGGTCAGACTTCTTGAGAATTGTGCCTGAGTCTCCACTGTGCAATAGGCAGATTTCTATAGTGATCCAGGAAATAAATCCAAGTTAGAACTCCCTTTACAACATGACTATTTTTGCAGAGATACTCTCCATATTAGCTCACCCACAGTATGACCTTCCCTTCATATTTCCTACATTAAACTTCCTCCACCTGAAAGTCTTCTGGCTGCTGCTCAAGGGGAGGAATGTAGATAAAATCCAAGCTGTTAAGTTGAGTGACCCACAACCACTATTTGAGTCTGTCGGGTAGTTTGTGGTCAAAGACTGGACACAAAAGCCAGACATTTGGTTCCCTGTCTTTTATAATTATGATGATGATAATTGTTTATACTGAATAGCTTTCACAAAATGCCTGGGTCATAAAAGTTTTGAACTAAAGAAGAAGAAATAAAACTAATTTCTTGACATTGTGCAATCTAAAGATACTTATTGATCACCCAGTATGTTTCAGGTCCTGTTGTAGATACTAAGCAAAGAGGTTTGAGACAATTTCTGCCCTCAAGGAACTTATGATATAGTTTTAGAGAGGGGACCAAAAAAACCCCAACAATAGGTATCTTATATTATTAAGTGCTAGATTGAGAGGGCTGCAGGATAGTAGCTGTTTACAGCAGCTGGGGGCTCCAACACTGCCTGGCCTAGCCCTCTCCTTTTCAAAGATGGAAATGGGACCCAGAGGAGGCATACCTCCTAGAGAATCACAGGTCAGTAAGTGCTAGAGGCATACAGAGGAGACTGGATCACCAGTGGCTAAAGCAGCCAGAAAAGGATTTGCCCAGGTAGATAAAATTGGAACTAGAGTTTAAAAGTAACAATTTCAAAATACATCAAAGGAAAAAGTAGGGGAGAGACTTCAGATGCAAAATATTAAATCCTTTGTCAGATTTGATTGCTGTTAGTTTTGTTTAACTTTTGTTACAAGCAAGAATTTCTTGGTGGGTGGGATGGCATATTAGGAAAATACTATAGTGGGCATAAAAAACAGAAGGCACCAATAAAGTTTTTTTTTTTTAAATAATCTTACCAATCTGTCTTAGAATCAATGCTAAGTATCTATTCTAAGACAAAAGAGTAGTAAGGGCTAGGCAATTGGGCTTAAGTGACATTTCCAGGGTTACACAGCCATAAAGTATCTGAGGCTAGATTTGAAGCCAGGACCTCCCACCTCTATGCCTGGCTCTCTAAACATTGTGCTACCTAGCTGTCCCCCATAAAGCTTTTTATTTTTTTTTTCCAAAGTGAAGCAAAGACATCATTGTTGGTCCCTACTTTGTTAAAATAATTGACTGTGGATGATCATTTTTTGCTGCTCTTCCTCACCATATTTTGTATTATGTTTTATATCACCTATAGGGCCTCACATAGAGTAGGTGGTCAATTGTAAACATTTTTTAATAAATTCATTGGTCAGATGTATATCTTTTTTCCCCTTTATTTAGAATATTTTCCCATGGTTACATGATTCATGATTCCTCCCTCCCCCGCTCTTTTCTCCCCACTTCCTGAATCCAACAAGCAGTTCCACTGGGTTATACATGTATCATTGTTCAAAACCCATTTCCGTGTTATTCATATCTGCAGTAGAGCAATCCTTTAACATCAAAACCCTAATCATATTCCTATTGCATTAAGTGATAGATCACATATTTTTCTAATGCATTTCTGTTTTCCACAGTTCTTTTTCTGGATGCAGATAGTGTTCTTTCTCACAAGTTCCTCTGAATTGACCAGGTTCATTACATTGCTGCTAATAGAAAAGTTATTTTGCCATAATTATCAGTCTCTGTGTACAATGTTCTCTTGGTTCTGCTCCTTTTGCTCAGATGTATATCTTAAAAGCAGTGAATTTGTATTCATTCATGAAACCTGGACATGAATCCTAGCTCTGCTATTTATTACTTGTGTGACTTGGAACAAGCCACTTGCCCTCTTTGAGTCTCAGTTTTCTTATATATAAAAAAGGAAAGATTTGGACTAGATTACATCCAAGGCTCCTTCCAGATCTAAACCCTGTTATATTATGGATGACATTCTCCAAAAGGGGAATTAACTCAGTTAATAGTATTTATCACAGAGAAAGAGATACCAGAAGCCAGGGCTTTGAGCCAAAAATGGCATTTTTTTCAGAAGCTGACATTTTCCTCCTTTCATGCTCAGGGTCACAAAACAAGGCAAAATAAGGTCACAGGATTTTAATGCCTTACTTTTAAAGGATATCATAAAGACAAATAGCTGTAATGTGTTTTAAGTTTTATTTTGCTTTGTTTTGTTTTTTAATTTTAAAATGAAATACAATTTTAAAAAATGTATTGGTATCTTTTTGTTTTTATATCACCTCCATTTCCATCTGTTTACCTCCCTAATCCATCCCATATAACAAAATACTTTGAAATTCTGCCATTGATGTCTTGTTTACTGTTTCCAATTGATATGATAGAGAAACTCATCTATTCTTATTAAGACTAACAAATGTAAGAACCTTGCTACTTTGATCCCCAATTGTAAACAATAATTGTAGAGTATTTGGTGATGGTGAACATTTTAGAGATGGAGTGCCAGGCCCCACCCTAACCCCACCCTCTAGACCAAGTGCTGTGCCCACCGCAAAGAGGCTGATGCTGTGCCCTATCCCACCCTTACATGAGACAGGGGAGGAAGAAAGTGCTCCCATTGGGCTATTGGGCAGGGGCGGTTGATGAGAGGCATATGTGGAGAGGGGGAGGGGAAGTGGTTTAAGTGCTCTGCTCTCCAGCTCTGCCACCTGTGAGCCACCCACCTTTTCCCCTGTGTGCTCCCATTAGGCTGTTGGGCAGAGGGACGGGGATATGAAAAAATGTCATCAGGCAGGCATGGCGGGGAGGGAGCAGCTCCATCCAAGTCCCTCTGCCTTTCTAGTAACAGACTTGAGGGTAGGAAGTTGGGGGGAGGGCAGCCTGCGTGCCCACAGAGAATATGCTGCATGCCATCTTTGGCACCCATGCCATAGGTTTCCCATCACTGGTATAGGGTTTCAAAAGCTCTGAATATTTATTTCCACTTTACCTAGTATTGTTTGATCTGCCATGAGTCTTCTGGGAGAGGATTAAACAGGATTTGTGTGGTAGAAATGTCAGTTCTTTTACATGGCAGGGTTTTTTTGGCGAGGGAGTGGGGGGAAGGTTAATCCTAAAGAGTTCATAATTCTTTGATATTTCATCCCCTGAGTACTGTGGCAGATGTCAGTTTCCTGATCTAAGACCCTCTTGTAATGGACATATAAAGTAACAGTAAGAAATTATTCAAAACAAAAAATTCTAGCAGGCCATCCAATATTGATTCTTTTGAAAGAGGGATCTTTACTAGAAATTTAAAATTTACTAGAAATTGGAAATGTTTAAAGAAATGGCACACAGAAGCTTTTAATAATATTTTATTCAATCTCATTTTACGAATCTAATAGTTTAATAGAGAGATAACATGGTGTAGTGATTGGAATATGGAATGGTAACAAAGAATCTGGAAAAATTGCATTCAGGGCCTGCCTTGTAACATACTAACTTGGTGATCCTGGACAAGACCTTTAACGAACTCTCCATGGCCCTGGCATATAAGATTCTTAAGTTACAAAGAAGGGACTGATCACACACACTCAAGAGTATAGTAAATAGTATGGCATTAAATATATGAGGCAAGGCATTACAGTAAGAAATGACTCAGTTTTAAATACAAAGATCTGGATTCTAGTGTTGGTTATACAAAATTCCTATGGGACCTTGGGTAAGTTATCCCCAGCCTCTCCAAAGAGCTTTGGTTTATGTGGGTTAACATATAAAGATAATTTTTACCTTGGGGAGGATCTTTGAAGATTGCACTGTGGAAACTGCTAATCTCAACTATACCTATAACCCTTTCTGATTCCACCATTGTATAACCTCACAGTCTTATCTTACTGATTATATTATTCAAATGAGAAAGAGAAGATGTATTTGCAGCCTTAAAAATCTTTGTTTTCAAGAGGGAGAGGGGGTTAGATATTTTTATGTAGGGGCAGAATAAGTGGCTCAGTGAATAAAGAGCCAATCTTGGAGAATGGAGGTCCTAGGTTCATATGTAGCCTCAGACACTTGCTAGCTGTGTGACCCTGGGCAAATCACTTAATCTTATTCTTCCGCTTTGGAACCAATTCTTAGTATTGATTCTAAGAGAAAAGATAAGGGTTTAAAAGAAAATATGTAGAAGGGAGATGTTGGTAAATAAGGGTATAATGAATGAAGTATATCTGTCTCTGGATAAATAAAATGATTAATTTTGTAAACCAATGTACCAGAACATATGCATCCAAATGGTGTTATCCCTTTAAGACAGTTAATTTGGGAAGCAAAATATCAGTATTCCAAAGCTATTGCCATTGTCGAAAACGTTTTTGCAACTTTCTTTGGGTATTCTCTTTAGAATCAATTTCATAATCCATACACAAATTCCATTTCATTGCTTTGTAGTTAGTCCTTATTTTCAGTAGATGTGGAGACTGATTATCCTTTCTACACTAAATATATAAAGACCTGGGAACCCAGAAATATTTGGGGAAGTTAGTTTTCTTCTTTGTTTGCTTGGTTTGTTTTTTGGTGTTGATGTTTTTAATTTCTGGGAACTGTTTTTTTGTTCTCGGTTTAGGATAAATGCCCAAGTAAAAATTTTTTTTTTTTTAAGAAAAAGCAAGTCACACATGAGATGGAATTTGTGATATACTTCAATCCATTATTCCCTTACTTATGAACACCTCTCTTCTACATTTAAAAAAAACTTCCCTGGGTACTACACCAGGCATCAAAAAGACCCACTTAATACATCCAGCCCTGCCATTAAGTTGCTGTGAAATGAGAGAGCAAATAATCTCAAAGGACCTTTCAAATTACAAAATTTAAAACTTAGACTTTAAAAAATCATGCTTCTTTCACCCATCTCTAGTCCACCCATCACAAAATCTTGTTTCTAACATTTTTTAGGAGAGCCCCATTCAGTGGCTAGCATTATTTGATTTTTGATTTATGCTGTTGAATTTTTGTCTGTCATTCTATCGGAGCTGGTTTACCAGGCTACCAAAACTGAATCAGATGTGTTTATAGGACCAGAGTTAATATATTTACTACCACTTCTTCCCATAATAATTTGTTTGGCATTGCTTATTGGCTTCCCCTTCCTCCAGTTCAGAAACTTCAGAAGAATCAGTTGAGGAGACTGATTCATTCCTTCCAAGCAAGTAACCTGTGACACCAATAAAGCCATAGATAGTAGAGCCAATTTCAACAATTACCTGCTACAGAAATAAAACCATTTTAGTAAGGATGAGATTTCCATGCCCTAAACTTGAGCACAAGGAAGAATACTCACAAACAGGAAAAGGGGTTTATGTAATTCCCATTGACTGGGAGGATTGTTTTCCAGTGTGTCCACATGGCTTGCACTTTTGGTTAAACATTGAGCTGGTGAAACTGAAGTCCTGCATAAACCACAAGGATGTAAAATTTTGTCAGTCTCTACAGTTTTCTGAGCCTAGAGCTCCATGAGTGACATAACATTAATGTGCAGTCAACCTACTTTTGTTTTAAACAAAAACTAATTCTTTCTCTAATCTTGATAATTTGCAATTTTCCTTGCTATCTTAAAATATAAGCAGTAGAACATAATGGACTGTGTCTTTTCAGTTGACTAAATTCTCCATTATTTATAAGAAAATGCTGAGAAAAGTCCTTTCGGCCTATTGTAATTGTCATGAGGTCTGTAAACACTTAGCTGTCAGTGCAAGCCTGTAATGGGTTCTGACATTTAATATTCTCCCTTTTTTCTGCCACTGTTTAGTCATTTTTAAATTCTTAAAACCATAGCCAAGGGCAGCTATTTAATTCATCTTTGTTCTACAGAATCATAGTTTGTTAGAGCTGTAAGGGATCTTATAAAATCCCCTAGTCAGTCCCTCTCATTTTATTATATGAGGAAATAGAAGTCCAAATTAGGGAAATTAACTTGCACAAAGTCACCCTGCTGGGTACTGGCATGGTGGCACTCTAATCCAGGACTCCTTATTACATCTTCTTGCTTCCATAGACAACTGTAGTCAGAGAATAGTCACAGATTATATACGTTATTCACAGACATCTCTCAGACTCTTAGCCTACATGACTTCATGAATTGTGTCTGACCGTACCATATATAAATAATGAACTAGCAAAGAGGGAAGGAAAAATATTTAAGCCTTAAAAATTCTGAGTTCAAATTTAGTCTCAGATACTTCCTAGCTGTGTGTGTGTGTGACCCTGGGCAGGTCACTTAACCCCAATTGCCTAGCCTTTAACACTCTTCTGCCTTGGAACCGACACATAGTATTGACTCTAAGATGGAAGGTAAGGATTTAATAGAAGAAGTTTTAAGCTAGTTCCTATAATCAACACAAAGGCTTTGAAATAACATTTGTATGATGCTTTTTATTCAGATAGCAATTTTTAATCTGAAGAGCATATATTCTCTTATCTAAATTTTGCCCTCTTTATAAAATCCCTGAGGATCACTTGTGTTTCATTATTTTATTTTATTTTTATTATCATGTGAAACATACTTCCATGTTGGTCATTATTGTAAGAGCACACTCCTACATAACCAATAAAACCCTAAAATAAAATCATAAATACACTGATGTGAAAGATAGTATGCTTTGATCCACATCCATCTGAATCTAACAGTTCTTTCTCTGGGGGTAGATAGCATTGCCCAATAGAAATCTTTCAGGATTATCCCAGATCATTGCATTGCTGAGAGTGGCCAAGTTTCCATAGATGATCATTGTACAATAATGCTATATTACTGTGTACAGCGTCTTCTTATTTCATTCTGCATCTGTTTCTTACAGATCTTTCCAGTTTTTTTCTGAAATCATCTTGCTTGTCATTCTTATAGCACATGTATTTAATTTCTCAAAAGTCAAGAGCAGGTTATTTACAAAGTAAAACAACTTTGGGATTTAAATTGACAAATATTTACATAAGTGCATTCCATGAATCTGATCATGAAAAATACTAACCCTGAATACCTAATTTACCAAATCTGTTTTTCACTTCTCTGGGCACATTTTCTTCTGTGATGAAATTTCAAGGAGGAAATGGATGGTGAATTTTGTTTTTTGGTTGATTTGTTTTGTTTTTACATGACAAACCTTTACAGATAAAACCTACTCAGTGACAAGTTTCTTATTACAAAGTTAAAGTAACATTCATAATAGTGTCTGAGAGTGCATGCAACATTTTATTTCACATCTGTAGCACCCATGCTTCTCTTTTTTTTTTAAATTAAGAGAAATCTCTCCTACCTCTCACCACTTTGTGGAAAAAAAATAACACAAATTTCTTTTAGTTAATATGCATAGTTAGACAAAACAAATTCCCCAAATGCCTGTATGTAAAAATGTTTCCATATAATTCTGTACCTTAAATCTGTCACCTCTGTAGGGAAAAGCATATTTTGTCATCAGTCCTCTGGAATCATAAATGTGACGTCATTGTATTGATTTTATTTTTTACAGCTTTCAAAGTTGTTTGTTTTTATAGTGTTGTTTTTATTATCTAAAATTGTCTCTTTGTTCTGCTTATTTCATTCTTTATAACTTTATAAAAGTCCTTAGAATTGTTCATTGTCTGAGGATTTGAACAAGCAGTTCTGATTTTTTT
This sequence comes from Gracilinanus agilis, assembly GCF_016433145.1. Classification (NCBI taxonomy): domain Eukaryota; kingdom Metazoa; phylum Chordata; class Mammalia; order Didelphimorphia; family Didelphidae; genus Gracilinanus; species Gracilinanus agilis. Next base: position 570,447,081 of record NC_058131.1, read on the forward strand.
TGTTTAAAAAACCCTTATTTTCTGTCTTAGAATCATTACTTGTATTGGTTCTAAGACAGAAGAGCAGTAAGGGCTAGGCATTTGGAGTTAAATGCCAAGGACACCCAGTTAGGAAGTGTCTGGGGTCAGATTTGAACCCAGGACTTCCCATATCCTGGTCTGGCTCTCAATCTCCTGAGACACCTAGTTGCCCCTGAACAGGTAGCTATTTTTTCCCTATTTATTTAGCCAATTACATGTAATAACAAATTTTCACATAAGTTTTCTGAAGTTATGTAATAAAAATTGACCCCTTCGGTTAGAAATAAAAATTAATCTGGAGGCTCATTACCAGATTTATAAGTATTTCTTAGTTTAAAAAAAAAAAAGAGGAATAGATAGAGTTAAAGAGAGAGATCTCAGCCTTTCTAACTTTAGGGATAAAACTGATTCTCCATTTAGCTGCCTCAGGCGAAGCTTGCCAGAGATGGCCAGATAAGAAGGCAAAAGAGAGAAAAACCCCTGAGACCATTCCTTCAAAGGAGGAAGCAAAAAGCCCACTCTCCTTCCTGCTCACTTTTAAAATTGAACACATTCCTCCCTCAACCTGTGAGGCAGAGACCGAGACCTGTGAAACATGAATTGCTCAGTATGGAAGAAGGCTGACATGGCTTTGAGATGATGACCGAAAGGAAATTGCCATCAAAAGGGAAGAAGAAAATGAGTTAATAAGGGGATATAAGGTGGAGGTTGGAGATGTGGGAAGACCCAAATCACCAAAGCTCTCAAGAAGAAAGCTCAAAAACCTTGTGCATAAGCAGATAAACCAATGGAGAAGATATTAATAACAGGAATATGGCCTCCAAATCAACTAAAAGAGTTCATACATCTATGAAAAAATATTGCAAGACAAAGGAAAATAACACAACACTTAATGAATTGTAATCCTGTGGCTTTCCCAGAGAACATGGAACCATAGTAGGATGTTCCTGAATGGTTTAAAAGAGAAATCAGAATTCTGTACGCAGAATTTATGTTGTGCAGAACAGAAGTAATTGGCTGTATAGAAAAACTTGAATCCATAGTTGAAAGTCATATATACCCCCAAAAAAAGAGAAAAGAGAAAACATAAGTGATTGGAAATGCAAATACACAAAAGCAAAAGACAACTTGGAAGAAGAGAAGAGAAAAGCAATAATGTTCAAAGAAAATTTGATCTCTAAATAAGCAAAGCACTGATCTTGAAGACAAGGTATGTAGAGAGATAACTTAAGGATTATAGATCGCTTAGAAAAATGTGACCCAAAAAATGGATACCTCAATGCAAAAAGTAATACAAGAAACTGCTCAGAATTTCTGTACCCAGAAAACAAAAGTCCTAATCAGAAGAATCTACACTCAGTCTGTTTATCAAAAAACCCCAAGGCTTCAAACTCAGAATACACATATAATTGAATGATTCTATTGACAAACAAGTTCTGCATATAATGATATATATCAAATGTAAAGAAAGAAAATTTAAATAGCTACTTAAGTTATTTATGACTTTTATATGCTATTTGTATGTTATTTAAAATTAAATAAATAAATAGAAAAGACTTTTGCATCCAGGAAAAAGCAAAGAGAGAAATGTAATATCTTCAGAGGAGCAGTGGAGTGTAAGATATAGCTAAAGGTAACATAACCTGCAAACTTGAGCTTAATTATTAATGAAGAAAGATAGATGTTCAATAAAAAGGTGTTCCAAATATTCCGAGAAAGAAGACTACACTGGAACAAATTTTTTGCTTTTCAAATACTACAGACATTGGATATGCAAGAAAGACAAACATATATGATAAACAAGGACAAAACAAAATAACAGCAGATTTTTTTTTAAAGTGCATAAGGAAACAAGACTGAAAGTGTAGGTCAGATAGAATTGGAGGTGTCATAGTGAATCAGCGATTTTTTTTTTTTTTTTTTTTTTTGCAGAGCTAACTTACAGAATGAGGGAGTACATAAAAGAAGGGAAGGAAAGAGGAATGTGGAATGTACTCTTAATCGATTGATAGAATTCACTTGTGTTTCCAAAGACTAACAGTAAAGGGAAAATAACTCTCAGGAAAAAGAGAGCCTTCGGGAGAATTAACAAAGAAGCAAAGGAACGATGTGAAACGAGGAGAGAAATTAACTCTTGTTTCATTGGTGGGAAGAGGCTTCCATGATGAATGCTTCCACAGGGGAAGAAAGAGATTCTATAATGGGATATAGGGGCCTTAGAGTAGGTATAATCTTCAGGGATTTGGTGCTTAGAGAAACCCCTCATCCTTCCCTGGGAGAATCAAAAGGGGAGTCAGAGCCTTGGGTCAGCTGAGACCCAAACAAATATGAGGGAATGGATTCAGGGAGGAGATTTCAGGGAAAGTGGGAGGAAAAAATAACCATTGGGAAGACAAAGGTTAATAATAAATTGCACAATCAGGGATATATGAAAATTTCTACCATGGAGCAATACCCTCCCTTTCACTCACAGGAATTGGTCTTTCTAAGAATGAGGTACAACAGAGAAAGGGGACAAGGGCCAAAATCTACAAGGCAGTAACACAGAAACTATTTAGAAGAGAGAACTCAAAAGTAAGTAATTTAGGAATTTTAATACAGGAATTGTATCAAATTTTAATATAGGAACTGTGAGGAATACAAAGGCTGAAGAAAAGCCAAGTAAAGTTATAAGACCTATGAATAAAAAAATAGAAGTGTACAATAGATATAAAGGGAAGAAAAATAATGAAGATAATGAGGATAAGAAATGAAAAAGGTACAGAGAATACAATCTTAAAAACAACAAACAAAACAAGTTGAAAGGGTAAGAGAGGAAGAAGGATTTTACTACCTCCTGAGTAAAAACTGAGAGGGGAAGAAAATAGGGAAGAAACTAAATTACTAAAAGGAAGAAATAAAAAAGAATCAGTTAAGTAAAACTCTGAAACTAGGGAAAGGGGTAACAAATGGAAAGGGCACACAGCTTGAAGATGAGAGGAAATTAGCCTTTGGGAATGGAATCGCCTTAAAATATGTTAAGCTAAAATAACTGAAAAGATGGTACCATGTTTACAAAAGAAGAGAGGAGAACAGAATCCAAGTTCAGGGGGAAAAATATTAAGACAAATGGAAGAAAGCATAAGTGTACTCATAACTTTAAATGTAATTGAATTAAATAATCTGAGAAAGTGAAAAAGAATGGTAGGTGGAATAAGAAAATAAAATCCTCCATCTGTTGCTTACCAAAACAAAGACATTTTATGGAATAAAAATTAGGAAGCTGGAAAAATTTTATCAGGTGAATCCAAAAAAGTAGGAGCTACAGTCATGCTGTAAGACAATAAAAACAGACATTTACAAAATAAAGAGAAAAACAAGGAAAATACATTATACTGAAAGGAATCATAGGTAACAACCAGTATTAATATTAAATTTGTATGCTCTACATGCCTGAGAATCTAAATAAAAGAAAAATTAAGAGAATCACAAGAAGACAGTAATATAGGAGTGGCAGGAGATTTCAGTGTCCATCTCTCAGTTTTGGATAAGTTTTAACAGAAAGCTAAGCAAAAGAGAAAATATAGAAGTGAACACATTCCTGACGGTGCTGGAGCTAAAAGACATATGCCATCTTCTAAATGGCACTGCTATACTCAATAATACATAGAACTTATACAGAAATTGACTGTATAGTAAGATGCAGAGATATTGCAAACAAATGTAAAAAGACAGAAATAGTGACCACCTTTTTTTATATTTCAGTTAAAATAGTAATCAGTTTAGAACAAAAGGTTCCATCTTTAAGGATTAATTGAATGCAAAATAAACTTAAGTATTCAGATTGATCAGTAATCTCATAGTTTTAAATTGATGTTCTCTAGTTTTCTCAGCCACATCCAACTTGTCCTGACCCTAGTCAAGGTTTTCTTGGCAAAGATACTGAAGTGCTTTGCTATTTCCTTCTTCAACTTAAAGATGAGGAAAATAAGGAAACAGGTGAAGTGACTTGCCCAGGGTCACTCAGCTAGTAAGTATCTGAGACCAGATTTGAACTCAGAACAGTGAGTCTTTCCAACTCCAGGCCTGGTGCTCTAGCTACTGCACCTCCTAGCTGCCCCACAGATTTAGATATTCCCTCTCAAAATTATAGATTGACATTCAGCCTGCTCATGTTGTACAACTCTCTGCCCTTCCATAATTTCTCTACAGGCAAATCCACCCAACCTTCAGGAAACCTCCCTGGTTTTCTCCTGACATCATAATAAGGCTGTTCATCTGTTACCCCTCATTTCATGTGCAACCCATCTTTTCTTCCTGGCATGTGTTTCCCCGATGACATCTTTTACCCTTGTTCTTTAAGGTTTTTCATTATCTAGCCTTCTTTCATCCATCATCCATTTCCCACTGTGTGCTATCAATTTTCAAATAATTTTCTTTGTAATCTATGAAACAAAGAAAAATGTGGAATATAAATAAAATAAATTTTTTTTGGTGGGTGAAGAGCACTTGAGCAAGAGGCTTGAAAAAACTCCAAGGCTTCTAAATAGTGAAGACAGCAAGGGGAGATGGAATGTGTTATAAAGCATCAGCAGTGAGGCCACTGGAGCTGGGCCTACCTTGTGGGAAAACAGAAGGGTCCAAGATCAGGTTTTGATTGAGAAAGGATTATAAATGAGGGAGAGAGAATATATAGGAAGGTCCTTGGGGAAGGGGTGGGAGAAGGAAGAGAGATGGAGGGTTACCCTTGAGGTTGTAAAGGCAAATAAATTTTTTTCCATCTCACTAGCATAGCCTACTTTCTGCCTGGATTCAAATTATTGCAATACAATGGGACCACATCTGTTCTTTTTCCTCTAGCATTTTGATAGCTTTAAGCTTAGCCTTCATTGGTAGTAAACATTTGGCTTCAAGAAATGAAACTTTCTTAAGAATAGAGGGTCTTTCTAAATCCAAAGAAGAGCTTTTCTTCAGGAGCTTCAGACCAAATCCCCCACCAGATATTTCTTTTCACTTTGTAGAATTGTGTGATTAATGATGATTTATGTGATTAGTAATAATTGTAGTATTCTCTCCAATTGTTTATCCATTTGGAACCTTTCAAATAATGAAATATTGCTACTTTAGTTGCTTAATACCTTCAACAGTTTGAATTGTTCTTAAGTTTTGGGTAACTTTTTTTTCCCTTTCAGAAAGAAATCAAAGCTTTGGCCTTCTTAGCTCATTGGCTGGTGCAAACTGTAACATTGGGTCAACTGAAAACCATCACACTGAAGTAAAGAGTAATTCTTATTTTTCTTGTCCTTTTTGATTTTCCATTTTTGTTCTCTGTTTTAATGTAATTTGTCACATTTTCCTTCTACTAAGAGTTGCCCATTTAAAAGGCAGTTTTGTTCTTGGGTTGAAAAATACAACTAAAGAATTCAAAGGCTTTATTGCTTAGAACTGGAAGAGGAGATAGGAGGAAGATGGATATTTGTCTTTTGTGAACCCAGCTTTCCCTCATTGAAGAATAAGTTATGGTGGGCACCTGGGTGGCTCAGCAAATTGAGAGCAAGGCCTAGAGAAAGGAGGTCCTGGGTTCAAATGTGACCTCAGACACTTCCTAGCTCTGTGATCCTAGGCAAATCACTTGACCCCCATTGCCCAGCCCTTACCACTCTTTTGCCTTGGAACTAATACACGGTACTGATTCTAAAACAGAAGGTAAGGGTTTTAAAAAAAATAGCCATGACCTCAGACACTTCTAGCTGTGTGACCCTGGGCAATTCACTTAAACCCTATTGCCAGGCCCTTACTCCTCTGTTGCTTTGGAACTGATACTTAGTACTGAGTCTAAGACAGGTGGTTAGGGTTTTAGAAAAAAAAAAGCCAGACTTTTAAGGGCTCTGTTTTGATCTTTGCTAGTGAGTTTTCCCCAGTGCAGGGCTTCTCATTGAAGGAGCTCAACTTTTCCAATTCCTTTACCCCTCCTTTTGTGGTACTCTAACATCAGAAGCATTTATTAAGTATTTACTATGAGCAAAGCCCATGATTCTATCAATAATAGGGATCTCCTCTATAGATGGGTCACTTTTCAGGAATTTATAATCTTCAAGGGTTGCTTAGAACTTAAGAACATCTATTTGGCAGCTCTGTTGAAGATTATGGGATCACAGTTTTAGAATTCAAAGACACATTCAAGATTCTCTAATCCAACCTCTCATTTTTTTTATTTTATTTTTTTTTTGCAGCTGAAACTAAGGCCAAGAAAGAGACTAAAGGCAGGGAGACCAGTTAGAAAGCTACTCTATGGGGGGAAACTAGACTAGTACAGTAGACAGAATTCTAGGCCTGGAGTTCGGAGGACCTGGATTCAAATCTTGCCTCAGGTACTTACCATGAGACCCTGGGCAAGTCACTGTTTGCCAAGCCCTTGCCCTTGTGTCCTACAATTGGTACTAGGAGAGAAGTTAAGGGTTTAAAAAGAAAAAGCTATTGCAGTAGTCCAGGCAAGAGGCAGAAAGTGTTTGAACAAAGGAGGTGACTTGTGAGTGGAAAGAAAGAGATGACATAGATTTGGAAGTCATCTGTCAAAAGATAATTAAATCTTTGAAAGCTAATAAACTCATGAAAGAAGAAAGTCTAGAAAGAGAGAAAAGAAGGGGACCCTGGACAGAGCCATACATAATAGATAGGATATTCCAACAAAAAAAGACTGAGAAGGCTCGCAGATCAAATCTGTAGGCCTTTATTGAGTGCCTACTATGAGGTGATTTGGATGATACAAAAGAAATGTAAGATGTGGTTCTAGACCTTAGAGAGTTTGTAGTCTGGTTGAGTAATTGAAAATATTGATCCTCAGTGTTGGGAAATTTCTGTAAAAGTTTGCCTTGATCTTGCCATAGCCAGAGGAAAAATTTACAAACTATTTGAGGGCAGGAACTGTATTTCTCTTTCTCTGTATCCCAGCATTTAGCACAGTGCCTGGCACATACTTAATCAATTCTTGTTAACACATCCTGGCTTGACTTGAACTTCCTGGAATGTTTTTCATTCATTTCCAAGGTGATCCGGTTGTGAAAGATATTTAGTGGGTCATTTTTAAGTTTGTTATTGTCTATGTAAAGTCATTAAGATTTCTAAATTAAGTTGTCTTTTTTTAAACAAAAACATTCTGTCTTTAGAATCCTGAATATCTAGAATTGTTTATGATAATTTTTGAGTAAAATTTGTCTTAGATACCTCATGGCCCATTTCCCCTCACCCTTCTAAAAAGGTCTTGGAATTAACCTGCATTTAATTCTGAAGTAACATATTTGTTGTTTATTTGTTATCAACAGCCTTGTATGCCAGTAGGAGATAGGGCTGAAAGCTGCTTTGACCATCAAGATAATGCTTCTAACACAGCTGATGCCCAAGTTGATAGCATTGTGGGTAAGTCTTTTCCTTGGCTACCAAGAAGTACTTTATTTAATTGGTTAGTTTGGAATAAAAATATTGCTCTAAATCATTGAAAAAGAAGTTAATTTTAAGTAGGTGGGGGAAAAGAAAAAAATTTTAATCCCTACCCATAATTATTTGAACCAGAAAAAGAGGCAACTGCTTAGAAAGCATTTAGCTGCTGTTCTCTTGGTTTTCCTGGCAGGATTCTAGTATACCCAAAGAGACAAAGCCCATATATAATATCAATTTGATGAAACAGTAAGTTTCAGTGTTTATTTTTCCTCCTTAAAGTGTAGTAGAAGTAATTCATGATTTTGTTAGTTATTCACACCTTCCATAAGTTTAATGCTTTGTACTTTTCGAAACTATATCACACTACTTTATGGCCATTATTTAAGGAAGATTTTCTTTTTAAACCCTTACCTTCTCCCTAAGGCAGAAGAGCAACAAGGATTAGGCAATTTGGGTGTCACACATCTAGAAAGTGTCTGCATTCAGATTTGATTCCAGCTCTACCCAACTCTAGGCCTTCTCTCTATCCACTGTACCTTGCTGTCCCTGGGGTCTTATCAGCACATTGAAGATGATGAAATTGAGGCTCAGGGCAAATAAATAAATAATTTGTTCAGAGACATTAGCATTAGATCAAAGCTAGAATGCAGGTCTCCTGACATATAAATCACTTGCATAGATTTTTTTTTTTTTTTAGTTAGAAGATTTCTGATGTCTTTCCTTTAGGCTACAGAAGTAGGGAGGTACTTGTATTCTTTTGTCCTAACTTACCCCCCTTCAGGTGGCTTTAATTCTTCTCTGTCTAGAAGTTTGATTCTCCGGCCACTATGAAGAGCAAGTGTGTAAACCATGTGTCTTAGAGTAAGACAATATAGTTCCCCTATTATTAGTTTTCCCAGAACAGCGTCCCATTTGACCTAGACTTACCCCAGATAATTTCCCCTATTTTGATCATCATTTCCTACTGAAATCTAAACAAAATTATCTTCTGAAATCTAACAAACCAGTCACAACAAGGAGGCCAAAAGAACTTGGAAACTACCTTTGCTGACAAATAATTGATTTCTAGTGGAATTGGATGGGTGACTCCCCATTGATGGAAACCTCTTCTAAATCTTCCTACCGATGGATCACATTGTATAGTTTGCATAGAGCCCTGGAACCTTTAAAGCACTGTCTCCTAAATGATATCCATAATCACTCAGTTTGGTCTAACTCTCCAAGGGAAAAAACTATGTAAATGATGAGTGTCTATTTTCTAGACAAATCATCTGTAGTTGAGAAGATAAGATAACTCATAGACATAGTCTATTGTAGAAATATTTTGGTCACTAATTACAAATGAAAAGGGCCAGAAGCAAATAGGAGGAAGAAAATTGGGGGTAAATTGTATTTGGAAAATTTTGGTACTCTCAGTGATCACAATTTTTACCCCAAAGTAAAAGCTTATCTCTAACATCAATATTCTCCCTATGATACTATCTTTCAATGATAATACTGTTTATCAGCAAATCTTGAAGTAATAGACTATAAAGAATAGAAATTATATTAAAAAAAAGAATAGAAATTATAAATTGCTATGGAGAGTCATAGAGTATAGATGTGACTAAACTATAGCATATCACTGATGAGGAGCTGCGCCACACATATAGGCTGAGTGAGAAATAAAATATTACCAACCCATATGCTTCATTAGTTCCTAACTATCATTACTACTACTACTACTACCACTACTACTGATATAACTACCACCATTACTACTACTTTTACTACTGCTACTACGAGTACTACTACTACTAAAGATTTGTATAGTACTTATGACATGTTCAAAGCGCACTTTACATATCACTTCAAATGAGATAATATGTATAAAGTCAGGAGATTTAGAAGAAGGCCCCCACCTTGTAGGATGAACATGGGCAAAAGTCTCAAAGAATAGAATAATATGAGGAGTTGCAATCTATGACTTTTGAGGAAATAACTAGATCAGGGAGTTCACAGACCCCTCAAATGATAAAGTTTTATGTATGTTATCTTTTCTGATTACATTAGGAAAAAATCCAAATAGAAATTAGATTAAAAATATGTATTAATAATAAATGCAAAAGTCCATCCTAAAATAATTCAACATTTAACATTAAACAGGCATCTTTTATAGATGAGAAAGAATAGCAAAGAAGGGAAAAGAGAGAGAATTAAAAAAAGTAAGAGCATGAAATGGCCAAATAGAAAATGAAAGTATTTTAATTAATTAGTAAAGCTACATAAGTACTGGTTCTCTGGAAAAATTAAGGGTATAGAGTTGGGAAGGGGAATCATTAACAATCAGTCAGAAAAAGAAAGAAAATGCCAACTGGCAAAATTACAGTTGAAAAAGAAGAGATCACAACAAATACAAAAGCAATTAAGAATGTTATTAAGGAATATTCCACACAGCTGTATTCTAAAAAGTTAGGGAATATAAAAGAAATTGTTGATTATCTATAAGAATATAAATGAACAAAATGAATGTTTTGCAAAATTAATTAAAATAGACCAACCTTGGAGAAAAAATCAAAACAAATCATTAAAAATAATCTTTCCATAAAACCACTTAGGCCAGATGGATTTACAAGTAAATTCTTTCAGACCTTCCTAGAACAAATAATCTTCATATTACAAAGATTATTCATAAATATAAAGATGGAATATTATCCCCAATATTTTTTGCAAAAAAAAAAAAGTGTGGCGTTAATTTTTAAACCTGGCAAAAATAACATTTAAAAGAATTATAAATTAATTTACCTAACATGATGCAAAATCTTAAATGAAATATTAGCTAATAGGATATAACAGTATATTTTTTAAAATATTATTCATGACCAAACAGGTCATGTATTCTGTATATACAAGACTGATTAGACATTAGAAAAACTATCAGCATATGATACAAAAAAAAACAAAACAAAAGGACCTCCAAAGAAATTACGATTACACCTGTAAATACAGGTAGGGGAAAAGAGCCTTTGCCAATCATTATGCAAAGCCTTTTGGAATTAGGCTAAACATATGTGATAAAATGCCCATACCCCTTGACCTACCAATTACATCTGTAGTTATATACCTCCAGGAAGTTAAAGACAGACAGAAAGTTCCCAGATGCGCCTAAATCTTCATGGTGGCACCTTTTTGGGTAGGAAAAAACAGACAGAAAGTAGATGTTTATCAGTTGGTGAGTGGCTAAAGAAATTGTGGGACCTGAATGTAATGGAATATGCCATAAAAAATGATGAAAAGGAAAAAATCAGGGAAACATCAAAGATTTATAAGAACTAGTACAGAGTGAAATAAGCAGAACCAGGAAAAATATACACAATGAATATAATAATGTAAATAAAAATTGAATGCTATATGATTGTAAAGACCAAGATTAGCCCCGAAAAAAGAGGAGAAAAATGCACTTCCAACTCATTTTTGCACAAGTGGGGAATATGAGTTGAGAATAATACAATATTGTCAAACAGGATTAATATACTAATAAGTTTTGCTGAACTTCTTTTCTCTTTTTAAAAAAATATTTGTTAAATGGCTATGTCTCTGGATAGGGGGAGAGTGAGGTTGTGTTCAGAAATAAAGGTTATAGGAAACAAAAGATATCAATAAAAATAAAATTAAGACATATTTCAAAGACTTGGATTTTTGTCTTTGTATTCAAACATCTCACAGGAAACATTTCCAGATCCCTTCTGTTTTAGCAGTATCCACTGAAATTACTTTATCTGAAAGCTCATTGAAGGCAAGGATTATTTCTCTTTTGTTTCTGCATTCTTAGTAATAATGCCAAGTAATAAATGCTTGTTGAATTTATTTAGATAAAATCCAATATTCATTCATGATAAAAATACTAAAAAAGAATAAGAATAGGACTTTTTTCTTTACACAATAAAGTGTTCACCTTAAGCTAACAGCCTACATAATATGCAACAGAAAAATATTAAAAACATTGCTACTAAAAACAATTACACAATAAGGATGTATGCTTTTATTTGACATAGTATTGGAAACTTTGATAATTGCAATAAAACAGGAAATGAATGTTGGCAAATGACATGATGATACATTTAAAAAATAATGGAGATAATAAATGAATATAGTAAGGTCACAGTATAAGATTAATCCACATAAATCATTCAAATTCTTATATAATAGCAATAAAATCAAGAAAATATGAAGAAACTTCATTTATAGTAACAAAAATCCATCAAATATATTGGAATGAACCTACTTAGAAATACAGACCACCTACATAAAAACAAATGTAAAGCTATAATGACTGGAGAAAAAATTATCCAAATAATTGGAAAAACATTTAGTTTTCATGGTTGGATTAGATTAATATTATAAAAGGTGACAAAACTTCCCAAATTAATGTCCACATGTTAGTGCAGTGCTAATTAAAGTATGAAGTAGCATTTTCATAGAACTTAATAAAATCAAAATGAAATTTGTATGGAAATACAAATGGATAAGAATTTCCAGAGATATGCTAATGAGAGTGGGTCATGAACTATTAAACTTTGCTACATATTATAAACTAGTAATTATCCAAAACATTCTGTATTAAAAAAATGGAATTAAGGTAGCAGACATCCAGCCAAATAAATATAAAATATTAATGTCTGATAGCTAATATTTATATAGTGCTTTTAAGTTTTACAAAGTGCTTTACATAGGTAGAAAGAACTCGATGAAATGCCTCTCATACAGGGATTCTGTTCTGTAGCATGAGGTCTTTGGGACCCCCAACACCAGGGGAGAGTTGGTTGATGGGTTTTAGGGTCCAGAAACTTGGATGGAAAAAGTGTCACATCTTTGCTTTTCACTAACCTTTGATTTCCTTTGTAATTTTATTTTTTTGTTTTAAACATTTTAAAATATTCTGAGAAGGGGTCCATAGACTTGACCAGAATACCAAAGAGGTCTTTGACACAGAAAATGTTCAGAACCCTGGCCTTAGTAAGTTTCCACTGTAGTAGAAAGCAAGCTTCTTGAAGATAATAACTAGTTTTCCTTTGCCATTACTTAGCATTGTACCTTATATATGGTAAATATTTAATAAATACTTGTGGAATTGAATTAAAATAATGCAAAATGGGGGCAGAAAGAACCAGACCAGAAAGTACCAGCACCATAAGGGGACAGGTGAATGGGAATGAAGAAAGAGTCCTGATAAAGATTTTAAAGGAATAACTGGAAAATCGTCATTGTATGCATTAAGAATAATTTCTCTCTGCAGAAATTGATACAAATTAAATGTAATTAGTTATGTTGATATTTAGTGTTGTTTATAATTATTTGTAAAGATCATTAACAGTTCCTGACATGTAGAGAGAATAGGTGCCATAGATGTTAAGAAAAAAGAGAACTCATTTCACTGGGAAAGCTTCCTGGGAGACGTGGGCCTTGTTCCAGGCCCTGAAACATATATAGGATTTGGATAAAGGCAGTTCTTGAGAGTTGTTTTATTATTATAGAAGAGTCCTCTTTTATATAACTCTTTAATTTTTACAGGGCATTTTCTTTACAACTCTATGGAAGAAGTAGTTGGTTTGAATTTTATTGTACTGGTAGGGACAAGGAGTTCATAGAAATGAGGTGACTTCTGCAGGGTCTTCACCCCAGACTTCTGACTTTGGACCTTGTATTGTTTCTACTACATCATACTGTCAGAAGGAAAAATGATCTTAAACCTTCACGTGTCCTGTAAGTTTTATTTTGATGAACTAAGGCTAGATATTAGGAAGAACTCAGTGTACGTGGAGGTTATAAGAATCAAAAGAATCAGCATAAACCTTTCTCTGGAGATTCTAAGGATTTATTGATGTGAAAATATTTCTTTGTCATAGTCCCTGAAGAGTTTTTAGGTACCTTTTTATCCTTAGTATTCTTTGTCATTTACCCTATGTGAAAGCTGTGTATTGATATTCTCACAAACATTCCTTTCAGACCCCATGTTAGACCTGGATATCCAAGAATTAGCCAGTCTCACTACTGGAGGAGGAGATCTGGAAAATTTTGAAAGACTATTTTCAAAACTAAAAGAAATGAAAGGTAAACAAAGATATATTGTGAACATCTTACTTTTACTCATAATGAATGTTTTTCAATCCCATATGATAGAAATTGAATTTACCACTGTTTCCATCTCACAAAAATATGTAATTGAGAGAGAAATATCATGTAATATGAGACCATGGCCCCTTGCTTTGCATTTGCATGTGTAAAATCCCAGTGATAACATTGCACCAAGATGGCTTGAGACTTTAAATGTAAGTCAGGTCTTATAAAAGTCTGTCTACCTTGCATCATTATGATCAATTCTGAGCCCTCAGGGAATAGTCCTATTAGCAAACAACTGCTATAAACTCTTCGAAAGGGTAGGACTCTCCCAGATGTTGTTCTCATGAAATTTTAACCATGGCTAAATGGTTAAATGGACTGTGATATGGTTCATTTTTAAAGGTCTCTCTTTACCTATAGTTGTTGTTAATAAAAGGTTTGCTATTGTATCCTTTTCCCAAAGTTCACATTTTCCCTCTACCTTTTTCTTTTAACAATTATTTTTTCTTCTTACTTGACCTCAGATTCTCCTGTTTATAATTTTCTTGATCGTTTTCTCTTCTGTCTCAGCTTAAGTCCTAAATATGAAAAAGACTAGTCCAAGAAAAGGCCTTTTCTTTTTCCCCAGGGTCTGGGGAACAAGTTGTTTGTTGCTATGATTTCTGAATACTTTTTCCATATTTCTTATTTCTTTCCACCACCTTGTAAACCATAACCATTGTTATATTATGCAAAATCATAATAGTGATTGATTATAAGAAATGACAATTGATATAGAAGTGAGTTCCTGTATTAGGTGGAAGATTGAGATGTCAGAAATTTAGATCCCTTCCAGCTCTCAAATTCTGTGATTTTATAGGGAGTAAAGTGATTTTTAAAAAAATTCTCAGAAGTGTGCTGCCTTCTAGCAGATCCATTTTGAGCTGTGGTGGCAGTCTTCACTTCTGTCAGGCAGTAAAAGGTAGTTGACAATTGTAGTGGAGTTTCTTTCCTTCTTCACAAAAAAATTCACAGAATTTCAACATTGGAAGGTATCCATCTATTCCAATTCTACATGAACAAATATCCTAGCAAGTACTCCTTTCTCATTGTGACCCAGTGCATAGCACAATGCATTGTACATAGTTTGCATTTGGTATATGCTTTTTTATACCTCCAAAAATATCTCCAACTGGTCATCCAGACTCTGTTTGAAAAAATAATAAGCAATAAACCTTCGAATTAGCCCTTTCTACTTGGGAACCACTGAAATTGTCATTACTGACCTTTAGCTTCTCTTTGTAGTACGTGTTTTTTTTTCTGTTGTTGGTTTTGTACATATAGGCATTATTTTCCTTCCTTTTAAAGTTTAAGATTCTCTGATCAGTTTTGCAAAATGCTGGCAAATAAAATTTTCCAACCCTTATGAGGTATACTATAAATAGTTCTGGCGAAGAACTTGTCCTTTCTGTATTTTAAGTCATTTTCCTCAAGTCCAGATTCTTTTCTCAAAGATAATATTTGAACCACTTATTCATTTCCCAAGTCTTTTTAACTTTTTTTGTTGCATATAATTTTATTTTAACATTTCTTTTAAAAAATATATTTGAGTTCTCAGTCCTTTTCCTTCAAACCTTTTTCATCCCATTGAGAAAGCAAGCAATATGATATCAGTTATACATGTGAAGTCAAGCAAAACATTATTTCCATATTAGTAACAATGCCAAAAAAGGCAAGAAAAATAAAGCACATGAAAAAGGTATGCTCCAGTCTATATTTAGAGTTCTTAACTTCTCTCTGTGGAGGTGGATAGCATTTTCTTTGAGTCTTTTGGCATTGTCTTGGACTTCTGTTTTGTTCAGAGTAGTTGAGTCTTTCATAGTTTGATTATCATTATAATATTGGTATTACTGTGTACAGTGTTCTCCTGAGTCTGCTCACTTCACTTTGTATTAGTTCATATAAGTCTAACCAAGTTTTTTTCAATCCATCTCCCTCATCATTTTTTTTTAACCCTTACCTTCCATCTTGGAGTCAATACTATGTATTGGCTCCAAGGCAGAAGAGTGGTAAGGGTAGACAATGGGGGTCAAGTGACTTGCCTAGGATCACACAGCTAGAAAGTGTCTGAGGCCAGACTTGAACCTAGGACCTCCCGTCTCTAGGCCTGGCTCTCAATCCACTGAGCTACCCAGCTGCCCCCCCTCATCATTTCTTATAGCACAATAGTGCTCCCTTGTAATCATTCATACACCATGACTTGTTCAGCCATTCCACAATAGATGGGCATCTCATCATTTTCCAAGTCTTTGCCACTACAAAAAGAGCTGATAAAAATAAATTTGTGTAGATAAGACCTTTTCCTTTTTCTTTGATCTCTTTGGGGTACAATCTTAGTAGTGGTTTTTTGTCCTTTGGGCATAGTTTCAAATTGTTCTCTAGAATGGTTGTATCAGTTCACAACTCCACCAACAGTGTCTCAATTTTTCCATGCTCTTCCAGCATTTTCCTTTTTTGTCATATCAGCTAATCTGTTAGTTGTGAAGTAGTACATCAAAGTTATTTTCATTTGTGTTTCTTTCATCAGTTATGATAAAAGCATTTTTTATGTGACTATTGATAACTAGTTTCTTCTTCTGAAAACTGCTGGTTATATCCTTTGACCTCTCTTTCTTAAGACTGTAGCAATATCACTTCTTGAGCTGAGTATGTAGTGGATAGAGTGCTAAACCTGGAGTTAGGAAGTTCAGAGTTCAAATTCTGCCTCAGATACCTCCTGGCTGTGCCGACCTGGACAAATGATTTAACCTCTGTCTCCATTTCCTCATCTGCAAAATGATGATAATAACAGCATGTACGTCCTATGATTTTTGTGAGAATCAAATGAGATAATATTATTAAAGCTTTTTGTAAACTTTAAAGTGCTATCATATGCTTTTTTTTAAATTCAATTTTATTTTATTTTTAGGCCTGAATTCTCTCTATCTTTCTCTTCCCCTCCTCATTGAGAAAGCAAGGGAAAAAAAAAACAAAACCTGTTGCAAACATGCACAGTCACACAAAACAGATTCCTGTATTAAGCACTTCTCCAGACTCTACACTGTTACACTTTAAGTACCATTAGCTTTCTGTCTAGAGGTGGATAGCATACTTCATGATGAGCCCTTTGGAATCGTAGTTGGTCATTGTGTTTCAAAGTTGTCTTTACAGTATCGTTATTATTGTAGAAACTGTTCTCCTGGTTTTGTTTGTTTACATTTTGCATTAGTTCATGTTAAGTCTTTTCTAGTTTCTTTAAAACCACCCCCTTCAACATTTCTTAACAGTACAATAGTCTTCTTTCACATCCATATACCATAACTTATTCAGTCATTCCCTAATTCATGGACATCCCTTCAATTTCCAATTCTTTGACATAGAAAAACAAATTGTATAAATATTTTTGGGTCTTTTTCTTCTTTGATCTTTATGGGGGTTTAGATCAAGTAGCTCTGTTGCTGGGTCAAAGAATATGCACAGTTTAATTGCTTTGGGAACATTAATTCCAATTTGCTTTCCAGAATGGATAGACCAGTTCTCAGATCTACCAGGAGTGCATTAATATACCTATTTTCTCCCTGCTCTATCTAACATTTATTTTCCCTTTCTTATCATCTTTGCTGATCTGATGGTATGTGAGATGGTACCTAAGAGTTGTTTCAACTTTTGTATTTCTCTATTTGTGTTTTTGACTGTTTTTTTTCATGTGGGTTTTGGTACCTTAAATTTCCCTTGAAAATTATTCATATCTTTGACCACTTATCAATTAAGAAATGGAACTTATTAAATTTTCATCCGTTCTATATAGATCTTAGAAATGGGTGACTTTTTAAAGAAAAACTTACTGCAAGTATTTTTCCCAGTTTCCTGCTTCTCTTCTGATTTTAGCTAGATTTGATGTTGCTCGTACACTTCTCTGTTTCTTTCATAGTCATGAGCTCTTCACCTTTATTAGATATTAGAGGTAATTTCTAATTTGTTTATGATGTCAGTATTTTATATTTAAACCCATTTGGAACTTGTCTTGGTATATGTTGAGAATTGTTGGTCTATACTTAGTTTTTGGCAGACCTCTTTTCTAGCCTTCCCAACAGTTTTTGTCAAATTGGGAATAACTTCAATATCTGAGATCTCGAGGTTTATCAAATGCCAGCTTACTGTCCTTGTTTGCTTCTGTATATTGTATACTGAGTTCCACTGACCAATCCCTCTGTTTCTTATTTAGTACCAAATTATTTTGATGATTGTGACTTTGAAGTATGTGACATCTAATATTGCTAAGCCCCTTTCCTTCCCACTTTTTTCATTACTTCTTTTGACATTCTTGACCTTTCAGTCTTCCAGATGAATTTTGCTGTCATTTTTTCTAGCTTTATAAAGTAATCCTTTGGTAATTTAAATGACGCCACTGAATACTTAAGGCAGTGATGGGCAAACTATTCCCCGCTGGCCAGATCCAGGCCATAGTTTGCCCATCACTGCCTTAAGCAATTCCCTAATCACTACATCTGGATGGGGGGGGGGGGGAAGGGGGCGTAGTGATTAGGGAATTGCTTAAGGCAGTGATGGGCAAACTACAGCCTGGATCTGGCCAGCAGGGAATAGTTTGCCCATCACTGCTTAAGGAATGTAGGTAGTATTGTCATTTTTGTTATATTGGCTTGGCCTACACATGAGCAATTAATATTTCTCCAATTATTTAGATCTTTATTTGTATGAAGACTATTTTGTAATTGTGCATATGGTTTCTGTGTGTATCTTGGCAGGTAGTCTCACAAGTTTTTTTATAAACATGAGTTATTTTAAATGGAATTTATCTCTATGCTGTGTTATTTTATATTTATATACAGAGATGCTGATGATCTGTGTGGGTTTACTTTGTATCCTGCAACTCTGCTGAAGTTGTTAATTATTTCAGCTAGCTTTTCAGTTAACTCTTGAGTTCTCTAAATAAACTATCATAGCTATGAAAAAGTGATCATTTTGTTCCCTTTTTTTGCCTATTTTCTCTCAATTTCTTTTTCTTGTCTTATTGCTGTAGCTAGCATTTTTAACATAATATCAAATAATGGTGACAATGGACAATGGACATCTTTGCTTCATCCATGATTTGAAAGGCCTTTAGCTTATTCTGACATGTTTCTCAGAACAATGTAGTTCAATTCAACAGCTAACATTTATTTATTTATTTAATGCCATATGTTTGCACTGCTCTAGACTAGGTGCTGAGGGAAGAGAGACAAATTTAAAAATATGCCAGGGACTGTTTCATTTTTATTTTGTCATTTTTATCTTTGTGTCTCCAGTGCACATCATGATATCTGGTTTGTATAGGATCCTGAACATGACTTTAGAAGGAGCCTTTAAAGTTCTCTTTTCCAGCTCACATTCTATAGCTGAGGAATCTCTGGTATAGAAGGAAATAGGGAGTAAGTAGAAAAACCAGAATTTGAACTGACTTCCATTCACTTCAAACCCAAACTACTTCCATTGTGCCCTTCTGTCTCTTAGTAGATACTTATAAATGTTCATGAATTGAATTGCCTAAAACAACCAGTGTCCTTCTGAGGCCTTCATTTTCTTGCCTGGGACTTCAGAATCCCTAACAATGTTCCTCGATTACCTCTGACAGTATCTTTTTTCTCCACAAGAGTGAGCAGCAGTTATTATGTTAGAGGAATCTTGGTAATTGTTTATTCCAGGTCACACATATTAGTGGTCTTTCTTATCCTTGCCTTTAGCACATTGTGCAAGGAGTCACTGTCTCTTTGTTCTCTGACCATACAAGTAGGGCCTTTCCTCTAGAACCACATCATTATTTCTTGAAGCACACAAAGATGCCTTCTTCTTAGAGGGTCCAGGTTGCCCCACTGTAGGAAACTGAGCTCTGGTGCATAGTGGCCTACTCTTTCCTTCTCTCTTTTGTATTTGTTTACCTTCAGACTAACTGATTCCTTTCTGCTACTTTGTGTCTTTTTTTCTTTGTTTTCTCCTGTTAAGCATTACCTTTCAAGAAATATCATGTTCCTAATCACCTGGGAAGGAAAGAAGCATTCCTTTCTCCTAAGGAAAGAGAACCATTTGCATTTTGAGAACTTACTTGGCATTTTAAGAAACACAAATATAATTATTCTCCATGAAGTTTCTTCAGAATTTCTCTACTTGCTATAAAATTATCAATCCTCTGCAAGTTTTATTGATAGTGTTCTTGGCAGTTTTTACTTTTTTTGTACCACTCTTTACTGCACTGGAGCCATTGAGTAAGACTTAGTATCATTGTAGGCTTCCCAACATTTTGTTGTGGTGTGAGCCCTCACCCACACTCTTAGTTGTCAGTTAGAATCTCATGAGGCCTAATGGAAGCAGAAATTTTCCTCAGCCTTTCTCTTTGTGAGGATCTCAAACAGAAATTTAATCACCATCAAGGCTTTAACAAGTCTAATTACATATCTCTTATATTGGACTTTAGAGATCTGCTTTTTGGTGGCAGCATTGCAAACTGCAAGGCAGTGGTCCATAATTTCATGTGCCTCAGAGGATTCAAGGAGAATGAGTCCAGGAAAAAAGGTGT
Organism: Gracilinanus agilis; assembly: GCF_016433145.1. Classification (NCBI taxonomy): domain Eukaryota; kingdom Metazoa; phylum Chordata; class Mammalia; order Didelphimorphia; family Didelphidae; genus Gracilinanus; species Gracilinanus agilis. The sequence continues at coordinate 570,467,206 of NC_058131.1, forward strand.
TTGGCCTTCACAATAAATTAATCATTTATGACCTTTGAAAGAACTGTTTCAGGATAAGGATGGGGCCAGAAGCCAGATGGCAGGGGACTAAGGAGTATGTGCAGGCAGCCAGGTTCTTAGGCATTTGCGTGAAGGTAAAGAGGCATATATCAATATAGCTTGAGGTTCAAAGTCAAGGAAAGATTCTGGGGAGTGTGGAACCCAGGGAAGACTTGAACATGTCTTTAAGGGAAGGATCTGATAGAGGAGGAAATTAAAGATGCATGAGAGGATGATTGATGGAGGCATGGAAATGTGGGTACAGGTAGAGTTTACACGTAGCAAGAAGAGAGAGCCACCTCTTTCTCTGAGACTGGAGGGAAAGGTGTGATAAGGGGGAAAACTTAGCATGACTTTTAAAGGATGAAAGGGAAGAATTGGAGAAGTTTATGATTGTATGGCCTCAGTCTTCTAAGTAAAGCAGTCTGTGAGTGAGTGGGAATCCATGGAGCAAATATCTCTATCCCTTCTTCCCTTTTTTTCTACTCTTATTTCTTCTACCAAGATCCCACTCCCACATACTTTTTTTTAATCAACATGGAACAAATAAGATATTTATCTACATCTTTACTATCTGGAAAACCTAGAGGACTCAAAGTCATAACTTAAATGATTACATCACAAACATGACTCAAAAAATGGCCTTGCCTCATCTAAGGAAGAACTTCAGGCTCTCTTATACTGTTATATGAATTTCTTCAATTATATTTCCCTCCTAGACAAAGCAGCGACTTTGCCTCATGAACAAAGAAAGTTGCATGCAGAAAAGGTAAGATCAAGCCTCTCTTTATTAAGGCACTGACCTGGTACTAGGTGCTAGGATCATTATTAGGTTGTGTGTCTGCATCCTCAGTAGAAGAAAAGTTCTGCCTGGTGATTGTTCTTATCAATTAAGAATTTAATTATTGCACAATAGGAAGCATTTGTTATCTTATTAAATAAGTCAAATTATAGTCTTCAAGTATGTTTAGTTTCTTTGAACTAGCCTGAACAAAAGGCAGGAAATTTTCTAAGTGGCTGGAGGATTCCAGTTCTAAGAATGATGTTGGAATTTTATGTTCGTACATAGGATCATATATTTAGAACTAGAAATGGATCTAAAAGTCTTTGTGTCCAGCCCCTTCGTTTAACCACTAAGGAAACCAAGGCCCAGAGAACTAACCTAAGATCATGCAGACAGTACGGCAGAACTAAGATATAGACCTAAATCTCCTGACTCCAAATGCTCTGCCTTTTCAGCTGTATCATACTACTTCCCAGTAATGAAGGGGCTTTTCAGGACCACACAGTAAAGTAGCAGAATTGGGCTTTGACTTTAGATTTACTGATTGTTCCCCTGTACATAGTTTTGAAGTGTTAACAAATATATGACATGAATTTAGCTGTTACCTGTAACTTAATAAACTTCTGTCCACAGGTGGCCAAAGCATTCTGGATGGCAATTGGTGGAGACAGAGATGAGATTGAAGGCATTTCTTCTGATGAAGAAAACTGAGCTTCTTGTGTCTGGTTTACCAAGATGGTAACAACACACTTTTAGTTGTGTTAAGGGTTGTCAGGCACTTGGGACACCGCAGGGGTGGGAGAAGACAGACGCAGATGTTACCTATGTCTAGCCCAAAAAAGAGTTCCTCCCCATCCTTGCTGTTGGGGAGCAGTGGAAAGGAAGCAAGTGATTGCAATTCCTTCAGGGACATTTAGGGTCTTCAAGAAGTAGCCAAAGCATTGGTTTAACTGTTAGATCACTTAGGGCCTTCCCACCAAGGCACCCTCCTTGGATGTGGAAACCCAGAGAGGCAAGCTTAGCTCTGTCCAGGATTTAAATGCTTCCTACTAGACAAACTCTGGCCTTATAACTCTCATTATTTCTCATACCATACTGATATATGCTGTTGGGAAAGCTGCAAGGGTCCAAGGCCACAAGTTTTACCTCGTAGCTCACACCCCACATGCCATAGTGACCATAGGGGAAAGGAGCAAACCACATAAGCCCCTCCCTGCTGTGGCTTAAGCCCCCAGCCTCCCAGTAGCTCTCAGGCTGCTCTCAAGCTTCTCTCTCTCTCTCTCTCTCTCTCTCTCTCTCTCCCCCCCTTCTCCTCCCTCCCTCTCCCTCTATCTATCTCTCTCTCTATCTTACTATCTCACTCTTCAAGCACACCCAACTGCCTTTGCTTCGACATTTCCTGCACTTACTACACCCAGGCTGGTTTCCAACTGCCTTCAAGCCATATATTCGTGTGTTCTGTCTACTTCTTGAGCCCCTCACCATTCCTCATGGAATTGCAATCACTCCTTCCCATCCGCTTGTGGGATGGTAAAGAGTAGAGGAAAAACCATCCCTTACAAAGAACAGCTGTATCTGTCTTCCCTCTTATCCCCACAGCAACAAAAGTCCTGGCCCTTCCTGGATGGACCCTGTTTTGTTTTGCTGAGATTCCCATCATCATGTTGGCCATTTAGCCAGTCTAAAGGGCTAATTGTAGTAGTCATTTACAGAAGGCTCTTCTCCCTCATAGTCTATTATAAAGGAACAAAGAGTATGACCATTAGAAGTGAGCCTTCTCCAGCTTTCTTTTTGTTTTCTGGGAGTGAGAATTAGCTACAAAAGCTCTTGCCCTTGAAAATGAGTCAGGCCACAATGGGCTCTCCATCCTGTTACAACAACAGTCCCTGTATTTTTGTTCCGTTAGCATTGCTCTCGAGTTTATCTCTTCTCACTTCCTCAGCTGGTTTTCAAGAACCAAGCTAGCTTGAGATATGATGCCTTTTTTCTTTCTGTGAGAAAAGAAAGGAGGCTGCATGTTATTTTGGCAGTTAAATGGAAGGCACCTTTGACCTTACCAAGTGAGTCTCTAAATGCAAATTAATAGAAATGTGTGGACTCTGCCTTTGAAATGTTCGCTCCTTATGACTAGCTGATTTCATGCCAGGAAGCCCTCCTTGGGCAGGGTAGATTTTAATAGTGCCCCAAATGAGACAGATATCATTCAATAAGCAGGGAAGGAATAGCCTTCACAACTGTGAATGTAGTTGCCCCAGTACTATCAGAAAGGTCAAATGGAATCACAACAGGTATTTTAGTATTTTCCCATGTAGATCGTCTTCATCTACTGATGTCACCCCACACTGCTTATAAGCAAATGAAGCGTTCCATTCTTTCTGACTCAGACTAGTGACAGCGGATGGTAGAGAGGAGGTAGTTTTAGGAAATGAATTTGCAACAAATCCATACTGCAGGCCTTAGCATTTCCTAGGAACTTTCCATAAATAGCAGCTTGTAGTGCCCTTTTGCTTTCTATCCTGTGAAAAAGGCTAATTGAAAGAAGCAATACTGAAGGGAAATATCCCAATGAAATAGCCCAGAAAGTTCATGAAAATCATTTTCAGAAAGGCTGCTTTTGTGAATTATTATTGGTATGGGAGAGTAGTGGGTCTCACAGGCTATAGGCTGGACTTAAAAAGACAAAGAGCTTTGATGGTGATGATGGCCCACATTTCAAGCATATCTTAGGAGGTCCAGGCCTGAGACACTTCCAGAGGTGAATACAACCTAGCATCTAGGGAAAAGCTAGGCTTGACCACAAACAGGAATGAATCTGATCCTCCCACATCCTCTCACAAGTCCTACAGAAGCTGAAATGAGGAGCAGTAAGAACAGGACAATCCAAGCATATGTGACTGTCCTTCAGCACCAGCCAACCACAAGAAAGACTAAGGGACTGCTCCTGTTTCTTTGAAGATGACTTTGTTCGCTGTTATATGAAGAATGTTGGCAAGGTCTAATATGAAGATGTGAGAAGAAGTTAGAGAATTCTTTTCCCATTACCATGATAAAGGGCAATAGGGAAACAATTAGGTCATATGTATTAAGGGAAAACAATTGAAAAAAGTTGTGAACTTGATTTTGTAAATTAAACATGGCTGGATTGATTAAAATGCGTTTATTTATGAAGTCTTTTCATGTGTATTAGGTGTTGGGGGGGGGGCCATGCCATCACGTTGTCCTTAATACATAAGCATTGCCCAGAATGGACATTTTTACAAAGTAAGAAGAAGAACACACCTGGATACCCCAGAACCTCAAACGTGCTGAACACTGGTGACCTTTACTAGAAATCAGTGAAGAAGTTTGTGTAAGCATCACCACTGTCTGTTCACATTGACTCTTGCTTACAGCCATTCCTTGTTGAATGCACTTCATCAGTGATGTTGAAGTGAAAGACCCAACCTGAAGTTCACATTTGGATTTCATGGCTTTGTTTGGAAAGATGGGAATTTCTAGTGTTTGGGAGGTAAGAGGGGATCGCAGAGATCTGAAACATAATTGGAAGTCAATTTTATAATAATTGGAAGTCGGTATAATTAAATTATCGATACTTTTGTATTTCCTGCTCTCACTTGGGGGATAAGAAGATTGATACCACCATTCTGCTTTCTTACTCTTTCTAGATTTAGCTGGTTAAGTAACACATCGTGTTTGGTCTGGAAAGGATAAAGACCTGAAAGCAGGATTTTGCAATGATTCAACTCCTTGTTTTGTCCTTTACTCACCTCATACCTGCCTACTTGAGTGGGGAAAAAAAATTAAGAGACCTTCTGGTTGCTCTTATGGAAATAGGACTTGTAAAAACTTATTGGGGTAGATGAGAAACACTATGGTCCATTCTGAGCTTTCATGTCTGCTGACAAGGAGCTGAAATTTGGAGACAGTTCACAGAGGCTCATCAGTGGCACATTCTGGTTAACAAAGATTTTACCAAAAACATTATTGTACAAGTTACCAACTTTCTGGAGGAGTATCATGTGATTAAGCAAATAATAAGACATTAGCAAGGCTGAGGAGCAACATGCCTTAGTTGAGGAAACAGAATACAAAGATCGGGAGTCTGCCATTCACTAGCTTTGTGATTGTGGGCACATCAAAAGGACGGGGAGAAATGTAGAAGTTGGGCCTTGGGTTCAGATTCTGACACTGCTATATATTGTCTATGTGATCTTGGGCAATTCACTTAGCTTTTTTGGACCTTCCATTTCTTCTGCAGCAAAATGGGGTAGCCTAGATGATATCTAAGGTTCCTTCTTTCCCTGAATCTCTAGTCCTGTGATTTTAAATGTCTGTGATTTAATGGTAAGAGCAGCATTGTACCATGGTGACTAAAAACAACCCAAAGTTTTTAGACTGTTTTAAAAAACAGAATAAGGGACATACTTTGTACTTATGCCACACAAGTCCAGGTGCCACACTTTGACAGAAACTGCTAAATTGAAACATATCCAAAAGTGGAGGACCATGATGAAGGATGTGAATCAAATTACAGAAGCAAATGAAGGAAGTGGGGATGTTTTGCCAGAAGAGAAGGCTTAAGGCAGACATAATAACTATCTTCAGATACTAACAGGCTCTCATGTGGAGAGAGAAAATTATTAGACTTATTCCTTATAGCTGTATATTGTGGAAATTATAGGAAGAAAGAGTAAGGCAGGTTAATAATGAATGTGTTAGGTTTTTTTAAAACCCCACTAACAATTGGAACTATTTTTAAAAATGGATTTTTAAAAAGGAACATCTGGGGCAGCATTGGCATCAGTGAATATGCAACCCAATCTTCATTTACTTTCTGTGCCATAAACTTATGCGCCCAGTAATGACTGCTGGGCACTGTAATAACCTGCAGTGTCTAAATTTTGTTTATAGGCACAAAGAATTTTGGAGTTATAAGGATCATAGATTTAAAACTGTTAAGGGATCTTTGAGATCATCTATTCCAAGTTCTCCATTTTATAGGTAAGGAAATTGAGGCCTGTAGAGGTTGTATGGTATCCAGGATCACGTACTCTGTATTTAATAACAAGAATCAGAATCGGTACGTTAGTCCTTGGACTCCAGATCCAGTGCTAATTTCTAGAATCTTTTTTCCCTTTTTGAGATTGGAAAATTTGGCCTTCCGCAGTCTTCCATGATTCATCCAAGATCCTTGATAGTGGTTCAGTAGTTACATCTACAGGTTGTTTCACCAACCTAACATCTAATTCATCTGGTCCAGGAAATTCAATCATTTGAATTAGGTAGATTGTTACCTCACTTCTGTTGGCCTTTATTTCTCTGCAATTATGTTTCTTTTATCCTTAACAGTTTTACAATTCATTCTCCTTAGACAAAACTGAAGCTAAATATTTGTTGGTATTGGAATCAAAAGAAACAACTACTTCCATTTTTAAGTGCTATGTGCCAGGTCCGGTGCCAAGTGCAGGAGATACAAATACAAGCAAGAAAAACAGTACCTGATAGAAGACAGAAATGAGCTAGTCCAAGATCCCCATTTTCCATGTGAGGAAAGAGATCTAAGGTGCCTTGTCCACCCTTAATCAAGCTAGAGTTTGAACCCATGTCCTCTGATTATGAATCTGCATTTTCAATTATGCAGTGTTAATTCAGCTATTTGTTTATATTGTCATCTGACCCTAGTAGGCCTTGTTCTTCTTGTTCCAAAGATATCTTAAAAGGTCTTTGGCGGGGAGGAGGGCAGCTAGGTGGCTTAGTTGATTGAGAGTCAGGCCTTGAGATGGGAGGTTCTGGGTTCAAATGTGGCCTCAAATACTTGCTAGCTGTGTGATCCTGGCCAAAGAACTTGGTCCCAATGCCCTAGTCCTTACCACTCTGCTGCCTTGGAACTAATACTTAGTATTAATTCTAAGACAGAAGATAAGTGTTTAAAAAAAAAAAGTCTTACATTGTCCTCACCATTTTGTTACAGATTGTAACAGATCTAGAAAGGAAAGGTTCAACCTTGAAGTTCAATCCTGTCATCTGACCGATGAGGAAACTGTTGGGACATCAACAGGGTTCGAGGAAACTGAGAAATTAAGCAGCTTGTCCAAGTTCACACAAGGAGGGTCAGAGGTAGGATTTGAACCTAGTTCCTCTGCCTCTTGACCAAGGGCTTTTCTGGGCCTGCAGTTCTGGCCATGTTATTCCCCTCCTCAGTAAACTCTAGTGTTTCCAAGTCTCTTCCAGGGTCAAATATTAAATGGGCTTTTTGGCTTTTAAAGTATTTCATCATGAATATGGCCCTTTCCTTTCTAGTCTTCTTAGACTTTTACTTCCCTACATTCTGTGGTCTGCTGATACTGGCCTCCTTACTGTTCTTTACTCAGCACTGTCTCCCTACTCTTCATTTTCACTGGCCGATTGCCCACCACTGCCACACCTAGAATGCTCTTCCCCTCATTTCCGTTTCTTGGCTTCCCTGGTTTCACATCTTAACTACAAATCCCACCTTCTGCCAGGAGCCTCCCCTGTGAGTGCTTCCCCTCTTAAGATTCTTCCATTTGCCCTGCAGAGATTACTTATACATAGCTTTCCTTTTGTTGCCTCCATATTGGGATATGAGCTCCTTGAGGACAGACAATATTTGCCTTTCCTTGTATCCTGAATGCTTCGAGATTCAGGCGGTTCTTTTTTGTGACCCTTTGATGTTTTGTGTAGTCTTTTAAGTTAAGAGCACATTAGATAGTTCCTTGTGAAACCACCTCAATTTCCTTAAATGTGCCCCGTTTCTTCTCATCAGCATCTTTTGTGGTTTGCTTATCATTTTGCTTTGGAGTTTCCTGTCCCTGTTAAGCCCTCCTGCTTTTTAGAGTCCACCCTTCGTATCACGCATATCATTTCTCTAGATTGTTGAAATGTAGGTTTCTAAATTTTAGGAGAGGTGCTGACAGTAACCCAGCATGTACTTGTTCATTCTCCTCAGGCTTTCATCATTCTCACTTGACCAGCTCTTCTCAGTTGATCAGAACTAATTCTATGGTACCAATAACTTTCTTGACACAGCTTTAGGGAAAGTGAAACTTTGAACAAGTCTAGGAATTTCTCAGAGCCAACTATTGCACAGAACCTTTTTTATCACTGTTCATACATCTCTGGAGGTTTAAATTTGGGCATTTACCCAAGGTTGTGGGTGTAATACATCTATTTTATTCCTTACACTCTTCTGATGTTTCCCAGTTTTAAGGAATGAGTAATTAAAGTAGGAAGTAGGAGTTGACTGCCACAGTACTGGTGCCACATCTCAATTCCGGACTTTAATGATTTATACTACCCCATTTTCTTTTTGGAAAAGCAGAGGTGCCAAATCTAGACTTAGTTATTACTGTAGCCTTGGAATACAAGCATGGGGGAAAACTGGAAAAAAAAAAAGTTTTTTTCTAAGTCATTTTTGGCTTCCTGTCTCCCTTCAAACACAAATAACTCCTCTCTTGCCCCTTTTTAAAAAAAGTCAAATATTTACAGGCCAATTAAAACCATAACCTAGCAACCAGTGGATTGGGCAAGAAACTCTAGAAATCTAATAAGTAAGTTGTCCCAATTTGTTTATCTCCCAATATGCTCCTTGCCTGTGATATAACTATTATTTCTTGGCTCTTGGCCTTTCTACCATGCATTCCTGATTGATTAAGTGGTCATAATGCTTTAACTGTGAAGGAAAGTATAATGAAGCCTGGGCGTTGATGTACTGTGAACACATTTCAAAGGGTATTTTCACCAGTATCTCAAGATTACGGATAAGAATCAATAAGGTGTATCTATCATAATTTTCAGTAATAGATTTCCACTCACCTCTGTATTTATGAAACCTTTCTCACCAGATAGAAAATGGGGATGGAAAATGAGGCTGGCCCCTAAATAGGTCAGTGGACCAGATGCCAGGTATTTGTGCCCTTAGTAAACACCTGCTGGAGATTCTACACTCAAGTGTGTATGACGGCATGGGACATGGTCTATCTTTGTTGCTCTCTGGTGGTCATTTAGGCTTTGTTTCCCCATCTGCTCCTCTGGAGCACCTACGATTTAAAGCAGCTACTTTAAAACACTATTTCTAGTCAAAGACAAGGGTCACCACAAAAAAAGTCACCTCAGTAGGTAATTTTTTTTTGATTAACAGTTTATTAGAATGACATTTAACAGTTTCATATCATAGAGGGAGGGAGAAGGCATACAGATCTTTAACAACAGAGGTACTATGCTTAACAAGCAGGTGCTCTTCATAAGAATAAAAAAGTTAGGAAAAAAACTCTAAACCACTAAGTACATACATGCTCTTACATAGCTATTAAAAGGCCAGGCTTGGTTGAGAAGCAGTGATAATAAACACACACAACCACGCCTCCCCACCCCCACAAAAGTCAATCACAACTTGGATGTGACAGTGAAGGTGGGCGAAGACTGGTCATGTTGGCCATTTCCAACCACACACTGATAAAAGGGTTAGAATAGCCCTTCAACATGAAGGTGGCACAAATCACTGGGACACTTTGAGCCTCCTTCCTCCCAGAAGGCTCAGTGCAGAGGAACCCATCTAGAACAATGACCACAGTCCTATACTTGGGCTAAACTCTTGCCCACTCTTGTTTCCAGCTGTCAGTAGCCAAGCCTATAGAGAGGGCTTTTGGAGGCACCTAGTATAAAACTGCTGGACCATGGAACAAGGTTCAGGGCTGTCCGTGCACCCAGATTTTCACAACCATTCACTACTATCCTTAATAGGAGAGGCCTTTTCAATTCTCTCCAGAAATTAAATAGTTATGATTCATCTGAATGTTCTAAGAAGTTACTACATAAATATGAAAATACTGATATGCTAGAGTACACTTCACTTTATCATACAAAAAGAAAAATTAATTACTAATCACTGAGAATTTTGCAATCCAGTTTAGATCATGACAGGTCTATCTTCACCTGTTCTGATTCCCATACAACTTTTCAGAAACACATTTTCCCCACCGACTTCATTCTCAGTTCAGTGATACTTATCTAGATTGTTCTGTAATTGGCTGGAGCCCCCTAACAGATTACCTGGCTCCTTCCCTCCAGAACAAGTAGTTAAGATCCTTAAAACATTTCACAGGATCGCAGATTTCTGAGCTTCACAGGACTTGAGCGGCCATTGAGTCCGACCTACTTGTACAGATGAGAAATCATTATATGGTGAATTTGCCATGTTGAATTTTCCTTTTCTAAGTTGGGAACACATCCATATTTTGATGCCTTTCTTATACCCAAATTCATTTTGAAGCCAAACTGTGACTTTGGAACCATTTTTACAAGGGAACTAGAGTCAAAATATATGCTGCCTCTGTAATAAATATTTTCTTGCTCAGTCTCGGGGTTCCTTCTCATATCTCTCAATTCCTTTGATCTTTCAGCCTTCTTATTCATGGGGAAAAAACATATGCCCCTTTAGGAACTGTTAGGAGAAAACAGACTGGCCTATTACAGATGATAGCCCTGAAAAGACAACGATCCATCAAAGATCCTCATAAATCTTCCCTCATACCGCCGAAGCAAAGAATGAAGTCAGATGTTGGCATCCTTAGTAAAATAACATGCACATTATTGGGAGGAAGAAAGAAATTGTAGGGCACAAAGTAAATGTACATGGGACTAGAAAGTAGCCAAATACTAGAAAACTCAGGTGGGGTACAGCGGCATGATTAACAGTACACACTATAATTCGTCAACAATGGTTTTTAAAACTCAAAAAAAAACAAACAACAGTAAACACACAAGGACAACTGTAAAGTCTGCCAGCAGCCCTGCCCTCGTGTGCAATAACTCCTAATATAAGGAGGCTCAAAATACCTGTCACTGACTAGAGAGCTATAGAAAAAAAAGTCTGCTCTCCTATGATGCCTGCCAAGAGGACAGCCAATTGAGATGATCATCTAGTACAGGCCTGCGATCCCAAACAGGCTGGGCCATCTGCCTACATGTGTGTGCTATGTGTATCTTACAAGTTACAAGAGATGGGAAGAGAGCAAAGGGTGGGAAAAAGTAAACTCTTTGGAGATACTGACTACAACAGTCTATGGTCCACTACCCCTTTCATTAGTGTCAAAATAAACTGCAGAATGAAGACAAAGAATGTACAACTGAGAATATAATAGGGGAATGCCATCTTTTAAAATGTTACCTGTACAAAATCCACAGAAAACTGCGCAATACCATATTTCCAACTGTTAACAGTCCCCAAACTGTACTCTTTCCTCAGCCATATCAATTGTTTTTTAAAAAAAAAAAAATCCCAAATGCGCAACAGATGATCAAACAAGGAAAACGGTTTTTGTTAACTAAAGAAGCTAAAATAAGGAAAGATGTGTCAGTCCCCAGGACATCCTTTAATTCTAATGATACTGCTTTCCAACCTATCTTTTAGTAGTTTGATTGATTTTAGAGATGATGCCCAAGTTTTCCCTCTGTAGTCTAATCTTAAGAAGGGGCAAAATAACTTGGGAAACTCTTTTACCAAAAAACTGAAGATTTGTACCATTCAGAAGGAATTGCCAATTAGGATAAAATTAATTTAATTATCCCATGGCCCTAGGGTTCTACTACATCCTACAAATATATCCCCAAATTAGTCTGGACACTTTCCATAACTGAGCCATGCCTAAGGGCACACACAAACTGAGAAGTTAGAGGTTAGGTGTGTAGATATGATCTAGAACATCAAATGAATTTAGGCATTTCCCAGCCAGGACAGAACAGCAGCTAAAGAATGCCAGGGATAAGGAACTACATATGGCTTTTGAAAGGCATCACTGAAGCCCTACTAGAAAATGAGAACTCTTTGCCACTCATCTCATGTCACAATATGAAGCACAAACATAGATACCTAAGCAGCTTCCTGCATCATTCAGAAAGCTGGCTTTCTCATTTCTTGGTCAGGCAGGAACCCTAATACTCTGTAGTACCTAGTTCTCTCCAATGAAGCCACTGGATTATATCTGCTCTGGCTACCAATATAGAAAACCTCTTCACGATAACAGGCACAGATCTTGTTAAAAAGCTCCTTTATGGCCAATTCTCCCAAACCCCTCTAGGGTCTAAGGAGCTTGTTCATGAGGCTGGGAACTCAACCACTGTTAGAACTCTGTTCCCAAAGAACCCTGGACTCCTAACATCAAGAAATGGCACATTTGAGGTTTTTGCTTGGCAGAAATAGAGATTTCCTCATGCACACACCCTCACCAGCCTAAATAATGAAGGATTTCCATAGGAAACCCTTCCCCCCCCCGATAAAAATCCATGTGAAAATCCTGAATGAGACATTTAAGATGACAATAATCAGACAGCAAAAAATAAAGTATGGATTGCAGATGTCAGTTCAGTCTCCCATATGCTACAGAAGATCACTGAGAGAGAGGGGAAAGGGATTCCTTTTTTTTTTTTTCCAGTTGAAAGCTTATTCCACACTATCACTGCTAGTGTTGCTGTTGATCATTCAGAGTTATTAGCTAGAGAATCTCACAATACTGGGGAAAAGACAACAGACTCCAGGATGCTGACAGGCCTGTTATTTTCTGAGGTGTAATATTTCCAAGTAGTCCTTTCTCTATGCCCGTGCTAGAGCTGAGATGCTCTGAGATGTCTGGTCAATTCACAGCCATGAATTAGCTTCAAAAGGGGTTGGGTTAGCATCTCCCAAACACAGCTTGGGAAAATTTCACCTCCAACGAGTAATGGCTGCAAAAAATTTACAGCTCCTCCCTCCTCCCTCTCTCAGGGACTTTTCCATTTGTCAATGTATTAACTGAGGAAATTTTGAGAAATAAAATAAACATTTAAGAGAAGATACAGTAAAATGTTAATTTAATTAATGCAACTGACTACATTAAACAGCAATGGCCAAATACATCAGAATATGGAGTGAGCTCTTGAAATGACTGGAAACCCACTCAGTGTAGTGCTGTTCTAGCCAAAAACAACTACTGCAACATTAAAAACTCATGACATGTGTCCTTTGCTTCATGTAAATAGCTAAGATAAATTCAAATCTCTTTGAGATTAATGTGATAATATGAACTATACATCGCATATGCACAGAACCGGTCTTTCCAACTTTTTAAAGTAAAAAACAAGAAGTGTAGGCGAGTCTTGGAAGAGGGAAGTGGTTCTCAGCAACTCTCCCCACCACCCCCCTTGCGTATGTCCCATTGTTTCTACTGCACGTATTTGCCTCCTTTCACCCAGTGTGCAAAGGGGACAGGGAAGCCATCAGAAGTGATCTGGTCTGTCCACAGTTCAGCATACTGAAGAGATGGGTCTCGGCAATGCTTGGTTCAATCATCCCTTCTTGCCGAACTGCCTGGAGGATGGGGTTGGGATAGCCAAAGGACACAGTCCCCATTTCCACTGTAAACCCAGCGGCTCCTTCTAGTCACACCATTTAAAGAAGATGGTCTATTTTCCATCCTAGACAGATGGGCATTTCTATGACACCCCTCCTGAAGGAGGACGATGGGGAGGGAAGGGAAGGGAAGAGAAAAAGGGGCCAACGGGGACTGCAAAGCACCACCTTCCAGCTTCAAGACAACTGAATCAAAGTCTGTTTTCACCAGTATGATGAACATGTTCTTTGACTTGACTCTGTGGCACCCCATGCTATGAGCCTAATTCCTAACCTTAATCTGCAGAAGTGGCCCAGTTGGATGGTTCTTTTCAACATCTACCTCTGGGTCTCGCTGACTTTTTAAAAAGTGGGTCAGTATCACTTTGGTTGAGGAGAAAAGTTTCTTCTTTGATAGCTGTCAGTTAAACAGGCTTCCCATTTTTAATGAGTCTTAGATTTTCCCACCTCCCTCACCACCCCTCCCACCACCACCACCACCACCACCAGCACCACCACTACCACCAGCACCTCTCCCCTCCCCATTCCCGTTCCTTCTAGATGTCTCTAAGATACACTAGAGCATCGGATGCTAGGGGAGCCCATCTGGGTGAGGACTTTATCCAGCCACTGGAGAGGACCATTCAGATGCAGTTCAATCCAGCAGGGGGTGCTGGTCACAGTCTGTCTCCTAGAAGAAGGAAGGAAGGGACAAGGGAAGAGAGACTTTCAAAACCCAACACATCCAAGGGTCTCATCACAGTCCAAACATTCTTTTCTGCTTAGGTGACAGCCTTCTACAGGAATCCAGTCTTACCACACTTTGGACTCTGCTCTGGAGGGAGAGGCCAATGAAGCAGACCAAATGCCTCCAAAATGAACTTGGGAAGGGGAGGTGGTAAAGGGAAGCTGTTTGCTAAATGAATAGCTGTCAGCAAAGGGAAGAGCAGAAAGAGGGATCCTGACCCACCCACCCACTAATCTTGGGTGCTTCGAAGTGACAGGGCTTCCTACATATCTGAATTAGCCCCAGATGAGAAACTCCAGGTATTCTCAGCTTTCCCAAGCTGGCTTCAAGCCCAAGTGGGGTGGTGAGATCACATGCATCTAGATGAGCCAAGTATTTCACTGTCATTTGAGCAAACTGCCCGTCAATCCTAAAATTTGCACTCAGTGGCTTCCCAACTGCACTAAAACAATTCCTGTCTACTGCATTATTTTGGAAATTCTTACAAGGTCTAAAGGAGTGAAACCCATGGAACAATGACTGGAAAAAATCAAGGCACGCCACACATTTCTTTTCCCCAAAGCACTTTCTAAATTGGTGCCGAGAGAGATGACGCTGCTCTGAGGCAAGCTCCAAAAGGCTGTTTGTTAGGGATTAATGTGGCTGCCAACTAAAGGTGAGAAGAGTAGGAATTCAAGCCTCCAGTTGCCTAAATAAGAGAAGAGTTGTAACCTAATTCTCTTCTTGGCATGTCTACAGTAGGAAAGCAGAATTGTTCTGGGAAGGGGCCACACCCTCGGGTCCGTTAGGTAGACTGGATGGAGTTGGCAGTTGGTGATGGCAGGGTGCATGTACAAGTGCCTTTAGTGTCCTCTGTGGACTTATATGACATCTTTTAGAGAAGGGATTTCTCCTTACAAAGCCTCTCCCAAGTTCGCTGGGTTAAAGAGTAGTGAGGTAGCACAAACCCCTATGAAAACTGCCACTTAGAGGCACCCTTCTCCTCAGAGTCCCCCTTCCCCCCCCCCCCCACAGAATGGGTCTGGAGAAGCACATGGACCCTCTAGAGTCCCCTGCCATCCTCTAAAGTCCAGCTTAGTCATCAGCAGCTACAGACACAGAAGAGGCAAAGCTGATCCTGAACTCATCATTTTCTAAGCTAGTGTTATTTTTCTCCCTTGCTTTCCCCACTTCCACATCTCCAACTCTGTCTCACCTTCCACACAAGGTTTTTAACTTTCTGTCTTTCTCCCTACAATCCAAGGTGCTGGCAGCACACCTGGGTTGATTTCTCCTCCTACGTTACTTTTTGAGCAGACCTTTGTACATTTTGCTAGAAAGGAATTACCCCATATAGTGGTTGAGAGAAAAACTCACAAGGTCTAGACACCTTGATTGTTTGAATGGTCAATCATCTCCCATATCTTGGTTTAAAGAGGGACCCCAGGAATCAGACATTATTCACAATAATCGGTTCCAGGGATAAGCCGTGGTTCCGTACTCTGGGCCACCGGGGAAAAGAAAGGAACCAGCAGCTAAGGTACGGTAAAGTCGAGATGAGGGGTTTTATTGACTGAAATACTCTAATGAGAATCTAACTTTCCATAAGTCATGCTCATCTGGATTTCATTATAAACTGTGGCTTCGAGCCAATAATGAAATGGGTTTGGCCAGGGTGCAGAATGACTGCAAAACAAAATGGACTCCAAACATCTGGAAAAATGAAGAGAAATAGAAGAATGACTTGTGAAGCACTGGCTCCCAAAGCTGATGCTTTCGTCCCTATGCTGTCTGCTTTAGGAGATGAGGACTGGAAGGGGGAGAATGGGGAGTAGAAAGAAAGGGCAATTCCTGTTGATATACTTTCTAAAAAATGTGAATTTGGGGGTCTAAGCCTGAGCAATCTATAGATCTCTAAGAAATTCAAAGTACAGACTGAACCCCAAAGTGACATTATTTAGCTTCCCTGGGGCAGAGCCACCTTAAGAAGCATGCCGTGCCTAAGCAGTTCTATTTCTCCCTTCACAGAGACTGAAGCCACTTTCTTGTTGCTCTCACTTCTCATTTTTCACATGTTTCTAAGAGCCAGAGATTACCCTCCCAGTGTATTCAGTTTTCCTGATTCTGGTATGCAGGGGCCAGGCGAGGAAAAGTGAGAGAAGTACGTAACTCGGAGGTGAGAGGCAATTTCAAAAACATTTCAGACAAAATGTTGTCTAAGAGGAAAGAACGATGAGGCTGAGAGTCAGGCGGTCTCAACCAGTCTCTTCGTGGCCTTCTCTTCATCTCTCAGGTTATCCATTTCCTCATCAATAAAGTAAAGGGTAATAGACTAGATGATTTTTTAAGGTCTCCATGAACCCTAACCCACCCCAGATTTTTATGGTCCTCCTTGGAGATGTGCAACATTGGAAGGTAAAGCCCCAAACCGAAGGAAGACCTGACCTGTATTCTGCTCCCCAGCCTTTGACAAAGCTCATGCGAATCGTACACATCCGAGTCAGCTGGTAAACAGCCTCGAAGCCCTGGTTGACAGACTGAGCCAACAGGGCTGCGAACTCCTGGTTGTTGAATATCTTCAGGTTGCAGCCTGCCGACAAAACCAAAATGTTATCTCTTTAACTCAAGAGTATGTGCTAGGGCAGCTAGTGCACAGTGGATAGAGAGGCAGACCTGGGGTCGGGAGGTCCTGGGTCCAATCTGGCCTCAGACCCTTCCTAGCTGTGTGATCCTGAGCAAGTCACTTAAATCTGTTTGCCTAGCCTTTGCCCTTCTGTCTTAGAGTTGTTACTAAGACAGAAAGTAAGGGTTTATTGTTTTGTTTTTTTAACAGTCTTCTTCCATACCAGGTAAACTCTAGGTTACCCAAGGTAGCATATAGCACTGGAATCAAGGAGACTTGAGTTCAAAACCAGCTGCCTTAGACTCAGCTATGGGTCACTGTGGGCAAGTCACTTAAACCCTCTATTTCAGTTTCCTTAATTGCAAAATGGGGATAATAATTAGCACCATGGGATGGCTGTGAGGATCAGAAGAGAAGATATTTGTGCAAAGCTGGCATATGGTAGATATTATATGCGCAATTATATGTGCAACATATATGTGCAATTAAGTCTCCATAAACTTTTTATTTATTTATTACTCCATGCTCAGTCTTGTGTTTGGTTGTAGTACAGTGGAAAGAGCACTAGGTTTAGAATCAGGAAGAGGGGGCAGCTGGGTAGCTCAGTGGATTGAGAGTCAGGCCTAGAGATGGGAGGTCCTGGGTTCAAATCCGGCCTCAGACACTTCCCAGCTGTGTGACCCTGGGCAAGTCACTTGACCCCCATTGCCTACCCTTACCACTCTTCTGCCTTGGAGCCAATATACAGTATTGATTCCAAGATAGAAGGTAAGGGTTTAAAAAAAAAAAAAAGAATCAGGAAGAAATCATCTTGAGTTCAAATATGGCCTCAGATATTCACCAGCTGTATGGCCCTGGGCAAATCACAAACCCTCAGTTTCCTCATCTAGAAAGTGAGCTGGAAAAGGAAATGGGAAACCATTACAGGATCTTGGCCAAGAAGACCCCAAATAGAATGTGGCAAAATTGGGACACTAATAATGCATTGCTGGTGGAATTGTGAATTGATTCGGCCATTCTGGAGGGCAATTTGGAATTATGTCCAAAGGGCTTTAAAAGACTGCCTGCCCTTTGACCCAGCCATACCACACGGAGGTCTGTATCCCAAAGAGACCTCTTTGTTCAAAAGGACCTGTCTGTACAAAAATATTTCTAGCTGCTCTTTTTTGTGGTGGCAAAAAATTGGGAACTAAAGGGATGTCCTTCGATTGGGGAATGGCTGAACAAATTGTGGTATCTGCTGGTGATGGAATACTATTGTGCTGTAAGGAATGATGGACAGGATAATTTCGGAAAGACCTATGTGAACTGATGCAGAGTGAAATAAGCAGCATGAGGAGAACATTATACACAGTAACTGAAATACTGTGAAATGATCAAGTGTGATAGACTTTGCTACTAATTGCAATACAGTGATCCAGGACAATTCTGAGGAACATGACAAAGAATGCCATCCATCTCCAGAGAAAGGAAGTGTTGGAGTAGGAATGCAGATGAAAACACATGATTTTCACTTATTTATTTGGGCTTATTATTTGGGGCTTTGTTTTATAAGATTATTCACAATGTTTTGTGTGATACTACATATATAACCCAAAAAAAGGAAAAAAAAGACCCCAAATGGAATCATGAATAGTTAGACGTAACTGAACAAGTGAGAGTAGAGATAATGAACTTAACATGGAAGGGGCTTCTTAAAAGTCAAGTCAAATGTCCTCTAAAGTCCCTTCTAGCTCCCATTAGATTGGGAGCTCCTCGAGGGCAGGGACTGTCTTTTGCTTCTAGGTATATCCCCAGTGCCTGGCAGAGTAACCTCTTAATGTTTCTTGGTTGACTGACTGGTAAATCCATGCTCTTTGAATGTTCCCTTCTGGCTGAGATGACCAAAGAAAGCTTCAATGGAGAAGGCAGAATTTTGTATCAATAAAAGTGTGAAGGTTACAATATCACCAAGAATGAAGAAAAGTTTGGAGACCAGAAAGCAGGAAGCATTTTTGTAAGGGCCAATGTGACAGTTTGGCTGGTGCCAATAATTTAATTCAAGTGGGCATTCGGGCTTTATCCTGTGGACTATGAGTCACTGGAAGATTTGTGACTTAATTAAACACAAACTCAAGAGCAAACAACCCCTTACCTAGTTTTCCTAGGCTTAGTCGGGCTGAGAAGGGAGCCCAAGAATATCTCTGCCCCTTACAGCAGAGGGGCCAGGGGCAGTAATTATTACACTGAGACACCTCCATGCCAAAGGGATGGGAAGGGAGGGGCCTTTATCGTTCCTTCAGCCAACAAACTGAAGCACATAGCAGGACCCCAAATTTAGGGGGCGTGGAAGGTGGTAGAGAAAAGTGAAGTTTGATACATCCATAATTGGGAAATTTTATGCTGTCAGGAGGGAAGCCTGGCTCTGCTGATATGCAAACAAAAATGGCAATGCTCAGCTCCAAATTAACAAAGGAAGAAACCTGGCAGATGGGTCCCTAGTAGCCTCTGTTTCTGCACAGCCAGCAAGAAACCTTCTAGAAGCCGGCCAGATACCAGAGAGTAGGGCAAGGGATAAAAGGTGAGAAAGGGTGTGCTTTGTGTGTGTGTGCAGGTGCACAAATTTCTCTGGTTTGCTGAAGATGTGCTTTTAATTCAGGTAGTTCATTTAATTCTTCATAGAATGAAAGATCTCTAAAACAGAGGGTTTAAGGATGCAGGCAGAGAAGGCCCTTCAAGGGAAAAACAACAATGAAACCAAACAGGATGGGGTGGGTAGGTGGCTCAGTGGATAGAGCACCAGGCAGGCTTAGAGACCAGAGAAACTGGGTTCAAATCTGCCCTCAGATACTTCCTAACTGTGTGACCCTGGGCAAGTCACTTAACCCCCATTGCCTAGACCTTACCATTCTTCTGCCTTGGAACCAATACACAATTTTGATTCTAAGGTGGAAGGTAAGAGTTTAAAAAACAAAAAAAAAAGAATCTCTCTCTACCCTTTTTTCTGATAAAAGGGCAGGGTGGGGGTGGGGTGAGGACCACCTAGTCTCTAAAGGGGTGAAGGAGAGGCAAGGAATCCACTGCGTCCAATGTGATCTCCACTATCTGAAAGCTTAGACTGTTGGGAAGTGTGTCCTTGCATGATCTGAAGTCGGTACCTCTACAACTTCTGTTTTTCCTTCACTTCTGTTCCTGCAGTTGCCACTAACCCCCTTCTAGCCCCTGCGTCCTCCCTCCAAATCCAGGTTATTCTCAAATTTGCACTGCAAACATCATGCCAGCTTGCTCCTCGTTTCTTTCTCTGCTGACACCAATCCAAAAAGGGAAGGCAAAAAATGTAAGCCACAAACTTGGACTCCAGTTAAAACGTTTCTAAAGATACAGACATGTGACGCATACCTGCATGCCGTGTGACGCTATAAGAATTTTCTTCCTAAACCTTCATGTCTATTCATTACTTAAAGGACAACCTTTGGCTATGACTTCATTCAACATTTCCTCTGCCAAGGACCAGGTGTGAATTGAATGAAAAGCAAGTTATCTCTGGTCGAACGTCAGAGCTTCTTCATTTTTGGCTGGAGCTGGCCTCCCTAAACGATTATAAACTTAGATTTAAAGAGAGAAGGAAAAGGCTTCTAAAAGAAAGCCAATGCCTTTTCTCTAATTTAGGCATTTAAAAAAATTTTTAATCTTCAAGAATGGAAACTTCTTTTTCCACTGAATGTTGTGAAATTGTATTGGCTACACTTAGGCCCCAAAATGAGATACAAGATTTGCTTCTCTATAGATTTGAGGAAGGGCTATTGGTGTGGAAGGCTTCCTCTGTTGAACTTAGTTGATGTGTAAGTTTTCCTCAATTTCCATTTCCTTTCTTTTATGTTCTTTGTTATGGGGATGGCTTTCTGGGCAGGGAAAGAGCAGTAGTGTGCTAGCAAATGTTTAACGATCAGATGGGGGATACACAACCCATTTTTAAGTTTAATTTGCATTATTAACATTTTCCCCATCACCTTCCAAAGTATGGATAATCAACAAAACAAAAGCACAGGTTGTGATTTGTAGCCTTTGCCAATTTCCAAGGTGTTAGAGGCACAAATACTCAAAGTACTGTTAAGGGATGACTATATTGGGGAATGTAGGAGATGTAAAAATGAAAAATACATGATAAAAAAAACTTCCAAGGGCATCGTTGGTGTAATAACTGTTCACAAAACTTATTTTACCACCAGGCTCCTGCCAACACTTCTTTGTTTACTTGGAGTGGGGAGACAGATTGAGAGACGTGGGTCCCTACCTGGCCCTCTATAGGCTGTGATTTAAGGGAAACACATGGTACAGTGCTGGATTCAGAGTCAAAGGAACTGAATTCAAATTCAGACTTTGTCACTTAACTCTCTTTGTGATCTTGGGCAAGGCAATTTCTCTGGGTCTCTGTATCTTTGTATGTAGAACAAGGGGTTCAAATGAGATGACCACTAAGAATACTAGGATCTTTAGCAACCTGCCTCAGTCTCTCCTGAGTTACCCCCTTGTTCTCATCCAATAAGGACATAGCTAGGGGAGAAAGCACCCTGATTCTGTTTTGGGATCCTGAAGACTATAATCAGCAAAAGCTATACACATGGAGCAGCTGGGTGGCTCAGTGGATTGACAGCCAGGCCTGGAGACAGGACATCCTGGGTTCAAATCTGGCCTTAGACACTTCCTGTGCTGTGTGACCCTGGGCAAGTGAGTCAGTTAACCCACATTGCCAAGCCCTTACCACTCTTCTGCCTTGGAACCAATGCTTAGTATTGGTTCCAAGCCAGAAGGTAAGGGTTTAAAAAAAAAAAAAACAACTGAATCTAAGTAGACTCCATATGGCCTGCATTGTCAGCAAATAGTATTTATTAAGCATCCCTTGGGCACATGGCACTGTGCTGGCCACTGTTAAAATACAATTAGATAAATGGCATTTCTGCCTCCGGGGAACTCCATGAAAGCAACCAAGGAAACAGGGAGAAGGTCGAATCAATGAGAAGGCAGCTGTGCAAACACAATTGGTAAAGAAAGGCAGAAAAGTAAAGAAATGCCCTAAGATACTCTAGGGCTCCCAGAATAAGTGTAGGGAGCCAAGGAAGGGTCCCAGGGACTAGATTACCTGGTGGAATCTTGCAAACGGTCGCTGGGTGCCAGCCGTAGCGCTGGTTACAGTTGGGGGACTGGACAAAAATGGCACTGTCACTGAGGCATTCTGCAAAGACCTCCCCTCCAATGTAATAGAGACGTACTCCTCTCCCTGCAGAACAAACATCGACAGAAATAGTTAGGTTACCCAGCACCAGAGTCCAATGTCCACAGCACAGCCACTGTTCTCCAAGTCAGTCTGCAAGGCAGACACTGACCAGGAATATTCACACTGACAGTGGCGAGGGGGTTTGTGCCCCACTTTCCTTGCCCCAGTTCACTCAAGTAAGGGCCAAGAATGGCCTGGGCATTTCACACCCCCTGTTCTGAATGAGCCCTGCCCCCCCCCAAAAAAAGACCACGCGAGTGCCCTAGAAATGTCCAGCTTTTGAGATTCATTTTTGCCCCCTTCAAAGGGGAGAAAATGATGAGAAGCCACTGAAAACGTAGCTGAAAAGAATATAATGGATGACTCTTCCACAACTATAACCCTAAAACTAACACTTACCTATATCTAAAGGGTCTCGGGCAAAAGAGACACAAAAGACAGTCACCTTGAAAACAGGAATGGTTCTTTCTGCATATCTTGCCAGACTGGGCAGACCTTCCCTTCTCTTGACCTTCCCTTCCCTTCCAGGCCCCAACTCTTTGACAACTACTGAATATGATTATACTTGCCTCCCTCTCAACCCCCTAGAAGTTTTTTTTTAAAAAAACTTTCCATTAAGAAAAAAAATCAACAAAAAACTTTCCATAGGCTTAACATACAATTTTCCATCTTGTTTTAAATTCACCCCAGATGGACAAACTATTTTTAAACTTGTTTCAAATCCAATTACGTAAGGCCTCTAATATGTGCGCTCTCTCTCTCTCTCTCTCTCTCTCTCTCTCTCTCTCTCTCTCTCTCTCTCTCTCTCTCTCTCTCTCTTTCTTTCTCTTCCTCTCTCCCTCATTCCCCTACCACAGTGATGTTCCTTGTGTCCTATAGAGAAGGGTCGCCATTTGTGTTCATTCAGAAGAAGAATAAGGAAGCAATCAGAAAAGTAAGCCTTAGGTCACGTGCTGGGGCATTGAGCATGTCAAAAATGAGGAAAGCTGGTCTAAAGTAAGCTTGATGTACTCATTGTGCCTTTCTTGTTCTCATCACTCTACTTTTGGTCATTTCTATTGGAGTGGTATCTAGGGGACATATGAGATGCTGCTGGATGGGATTATGATACAATTGTTGGAGGAAAGCAGATAAGCAGCTATGCTGTCAGATTTGAGAAATAGGGAGGCAGAGGGGCCTGTGGGAATAGAGATGCTAAGGCCTAGAAGAATCAAGTGGGGGGTGTTCTTCCCTTTAGAAATTGTGCTTTTTAAACAAATACTCACTTATTAAAATGTTTCCCCCAGATACGATTTGGGATGTAGATTCTAAATGACCACCCCAGTGCAACTATCAATAATATGGAAATAGGTCTTGATCAATGACACAAGTAAAGCCCAGTGGAATTGCACATCCGCTACAGGGAGGGTGGGAGGAGGGGAGAGAAAGAACATGAATCATGTAACCATGGAAAAATATTCAAAAAAATTAAATTAAATTAAAAAAATAATAAAATGTTTCCCTCAAGGGCAGCTGGGTGGCTCAGTGGATTGAGAGCCAAGAGGTCCTGGGTTCAAATGTGACTGCAGACACTTCCTAGCTGTGTGACCCTGAGTAAGTCACTTAACTCATTGCCTAGCCCTTACCGCTCTTCTGCCTTAGAACCAATTCACAATATTGATTCTAAGATGTAAGTTAAGGGTTTAAAAAAGTTTCCCCCAATTTACCTTCTTTTCTGTCATTTTGCAAAAAAAAAAGCCTAATTATATAAATGCATGATACATTTTTATGTTTCTCAACAAAGTGCCTATGTCTGTAAAGAATGACAGGACCACAGAACTGCAGCCAGAACGGCCCTTAGAAGTCATCTAGGCCAACCCCCTCATTTTACAGATGGGAAAACTGAGGGCCAGAGAAGATAAGTGACTTTCTCAAAGTCATACATGTAGAAATTATCATAGCTGGGATTTGCACTGAAGCATTTTGACTCCAAATCCAATATTCTTTCTGCTGTAATGCCACAGGCATCACCTGCTGCGTAAACAACAACACCAAAAACCCAGATTGCATTACATTCACATTTTTCACCCTCATCTTTTTCTTCCCCAAAAATATGTTCATTTGTTTTATGCCTTCAAAATTTCCACAAATTTTACATCTTTAGGTGGAAGTAGCTAGGAAATGCAGGGGAAAGGGTAGGCCCAT
The DNA here is from genome assembly GCF_016433145.1 of Gracilinanus agilis. NCBI lineage: Eukaryota > Metazoa > Chordata > Mammalia > Didelphimorphia > Didelphidae > Gracilinanus > Gracilinanus agilis. The sequence goes on from NC_058131.1 coordinate 570,491,199, forward strand.
CAGTGCCATACTATCTTCAGAGAACAATGCAGTATACAACTGGAAACTTGGTCAGAGGAACTAACAATGCTCGTCCTTTCTCAAGGCAGTCACAGTGAGTTGGGCTCTCATTTCCCACCGCTCTCCAGCAAAGCCCCTGTCTGCCTCAGCTTCCTAGGGACAGACTGATCCATACTACCTTGGGAGGGTGAGCAGGGAACTAACTGGGGGATGTGTTTACCAATGTGCCGTCTAGTGAGCTCCACAGCGGCATTCCTGTTCACATTGGACAATAAACCCAAGCAGAAGCGCTCCGAGTTGGATGGGTCGGTGAAGCCATCCACTGTCATGGAAGGCTGAGAAGCATGGAAAGTCTCTCCCACCCTCTGGTTCAGCTCATAGTAGGAGATGGAACACCAGAAGGCTGGCTCGCAGTAAGTAACGGGCTGCAGATCTGCATGAGACACAAAGGGACAGAAAGGAAGTCATCAGGCAGCCAGACAAACTATATATCACTAAAAATAATGGGAAGACATACAGAGTAATGCAAAGGGATGAAATCAGAAATAGCAAAGTCCTGGAAATATAAGGGCAGTTGCAACAAAATCCAGAGAAAAAAATCCACTTGTTCAGAAAGGAATACAGAAATGGAAATGATTCTGAAATTCTCTTATGATTAGGATATAGAGGGGGCAGTTAAGTGGCTTGGTGGGTTTTTGTTTTGGATTTTTGTTTTTATAAGATTGGCCACTTAGGGGGCAGCTTGGTAGCTCAGTGAATTGAGAGCCAAACTGAGAGACGGGAGTTCCTAGGTTCAAATCCGGCCTCAGATACTTCCCAGCTGTGTGACTCTGGGCAAGTCACTTACCCTTCATTGCCTAGCCCTTACTGCTCTTCTGCCTTGGAACCAATACTTATTATTGATTCTAAGACGGAAGGTAAGGGCTTTAAAAAAAATTAATATACATTTTTCCTTTAAACAAACTTAAGTGTGTATTGAAAAGTTTATAATCTCAAAGCCAACCTGTTTTATTCTTGTTTGAACATCTGGATTTTTTTTTTTTTGCTAATGCTTACTAAGTTTAGACTTAATTGTGATATAAAGAAAAAACAAATGAAGTTATAAACACTTGGTAATCAGGAGACCTGGGTTCCACTCCCAGGCCTACTACAAACTTGCTATATGACTTTGGAAACACAGCTCATTTAAAACACTGTGGGTCCGTTTCTTCATCTGTGAAATGGGGATAAAACTTGTCTGATGTAAGTCATTGTTGTAAGACTCCCATATACTATGTCAGTACCTTTCCTAATGTAAAATTGGCAAAAATCAGATGAGGAAATACAAGAAAAAGTTATTTGAAAGGCATCAAGCATGGGGTAGCTGAGTGGCTCAGTGAATTGAGAGCCAGGCCCAGAGAAGGGAGGTCCTGGGTTCAAACCCTACCTCAGACACTTCCTAGCTATGTGACCTTGGACAAGTGCCTACCCTTTCCTGCTCTTCTAAGATGGAAGATAAGAGTTATTAAAGAGAAAAGCACAAATCATACTACCAATATAAGGTGATATTGTGGGAAATAAATGTGTGTGTGTGAGTGTGTGTCTTCCTGTGTGTTCATAAGTAAATGCTTGGTTTCTATCTGTGTGCACATGTCACATGAGTGTAAGTTTTTGTGTACTTGTTCATGTGTTCATGTGCATGTCTGCATGGTTTGTGTGCACATATACATGTTGGTTAGATTATACATGTTTGTATGTATACAGTTTGCTGTGTGCATGGGAGGGCATGTGTATATATGTTTCTGTGTTTGTAAATGTTTATGCATATGCTTATGGCTGTGTATGTACTTGTCTGTGCAAGTGTATGATTCTGCGCGTATGTGTTCATGTGTGTAAACATGTATTACATATGTGAGCCAATCTATGTGTACACTTGTGTATGAATGTTTGTTGCATGTTTGTGTGTGTGTGCAAATTTGTATGAGTGCAGGAGTGCGCAATTTACCAAGCATGTGTGTACTTGTTTTGTGTGTTCATATGTATTAGTGTATATGTATGCATGTTTGTACGTGTAAGGGTTTAGGTTTGTTCTGTTTGTCAGCCCACTGGTATGTGCATGTGTATTTTCATGTGTGTGCTTGCTTATGCATTGTGTGTACATTTGTATCTGTGTATGCACATGTGTGTGATTTTGTGTACATGTATTGATGTGCATGTTTGTGGTGCATGCATGTATGCATTTTTGGTTTTTGCTTGTGTGTAGGTATGAGCCTATTTGTGCATGCTTAAGTGTGTTGAGGGGATTTTGAGTGTGTTTCTCAGTATATGCATGTGTGTGTGCATTTCTGTATGTGTCCTTGTGCCTATACATTTGTGCCTTTGTATGACACTTGTGCACGTGTTGGTGCTGTGCATGGATATTTGTGTGTGGCTGTGCACGCGTGCCTGATTCATGTGTGCATATGTCTATGCTTATGCATGCATTTTGCATGCATGTCCACACCTGTTTCTGTTCATGGGTGTGCATGCTTACATTTCCACATGTCTATGGACGTGTTTCCATGATCCAGTCTGCTGATATTTGTGTGTGCCATTTCAACGGCACATTGTATGTACACGTTTTCACATTCCCTGTGTCTGTATATGCACATGCCATGTGAGTGTGCATTTGTGTGTACTTGTTCATGTGTTCATGTTTGTGCTTATTGTTTACATGTATAAGAATTCATATGCACTAATTTTCATGTGCACATGTTTGTGTGCTTCATATATGTGTGTGACTGCATTGCTCTTGTGTATTCACATGTTTATTGTGCATACAACTGCACTGCACACATGTGTTCATGTGTTTGTGTGTGTGTCTGTGCATGGGGGGCTTCCCCCACACTCTCACTCCTCTTCCTCTCTAAGGGGGCACCCAGCCCTCTGGCTCGCTTCTCCCCCCGCAGCAGCTGTTCCCTCCCCCTGACAGCTCTGGCTCATCTGCCTGGAGGACAAGGTTGCCAGCAGCGCCTTCCTCCGAGACCCCGGAGAGATGTGGCGGCCGGCGCGGGGCCGAGGGCAGATGCTCGGGACTCACCACTAAAGACCCCCGAGCTGACCGCAGCCCTTCGGCGGCCCTAGATTCCAGCGACCACGCGGTCATCGGTTCCTTGGCATTTCAGCCGGTCCGTAAGGATGACCTGGCCTGCGTGCATACTTTGCTGAAATCCCGGTAAATTAGGTGACCTCGAAGAGCTTTATTCTAAGCTACCAGCCTGCAGTGCATGTAAAACGCTCCCTGCCCTACACAGTGTTTTCCACAAAGCCTGCCTAAAAGGTTTGTCTTTCTCACCCCATACTTGGGCCGCTACGCCAAAGCTCCTGATTCTGGGATTGTGTCCCTGCACCAGCGAATGGGACCCTGGCTGGGATTCAGAGGCCAGCTTCAGGGCTCCCCATCTGTCCCCCACGGCACCATCTCATTCTGGAGGAAACTGTGAGCCTAGAACACAAGCCCTAAGCCTCTCAGAAGCTTAAAAAAACCCCTGAAAAGTCTGACTGAAAAAACATTCCAAACCAGTTAGAGTCTGAGGCCAAAGGCTCCACCTTCATGGATTGCCACCGGAAGGTGAACAATTTCTGGTGACTCCAATGAAGCCTATACACCGAAAAGCTCATGGCACAGATGGGGGAAAGTGTGTACGAGTACCCGGAAATCTGGGCTCTCATCTGGGACGTGCCGTGTCCCCCGAGAGAACGGAAGCTCCTCAGGGGCAGGAATTGTTTCCCTTTTATCATTGTGCATCCATTGTCTGGCACACAGTAAGTCTAATAAATTGCTTGTTGATGGACTCATTGATTCTAAAACCGACTGGCCATGGCCCTGGGCATGTCTGTTCTTTTCATGGCTTCCGTAGGGAAAATATAAAGAATGATGAAAGATGAACTTTAAAAAATGATTATTCTAATGCTCAAAGTAGGCAAATTCCACGGAGCTCTGCCCCTTACTAGGTATGTGGCTTATGGCAATCATTTCATGTCACCAGGACTCCGTATGCTCATCCTAAAAGGAAGGCGTTGGACTTTTTAAGGGGCAGCTGGGTGGCTCAGTGGATAGAGAACCAGGTCTGAGATCCTGGATTAAAATCTGACCTCCTGACACTTCCTAATTGTGAGTCCCTTAATCCCAGTTGTCTAGTCCTTCCTGCTCTTCTACTTTGGAACCAATACTTTATATGGATTCAAGGGTTTAAAAAAAAAAAATTAAACCTAAGAGGTCCGATTCTGCTTGAACAGATTGTTCCTGCTGGCGTAGCCTCTGTCTGGTGAACCGTGGACTTTGGCCAGTCAGGGGGAGGGGAAGTATAACGAGTTCCCCACTGCCAATGTTGTGACAATTCCATTAAAGAAGGAAAAGCAGAGTCCAGCATGCCCCTGCCCGCTTCGTTGTTTGACCCAGTACTAAAGCGATGCCCCTCATCGATTCTAGCTTGCAGGACCGAAAACCTACGACGTCTCAGAATTCAGAGTTCATCATAACAGCAGCTTGAGCCAGTGGGCTCCCTCAGGCAGATCTGAGGTCTCTGCCAAACATCCCTGCATCTCCCAAGGACGTGCTGAACAGACAACACAACACTGTATCAAAGCAACTCGTGGAAAACATTTGTAATGCAGGAGCCTGACACTTAATTAGGAAGATGCCAGCTCCGGGGAGCTGTGGTGTGGAGCCAAAGAAAAGTTTGACAGCTGCTTTTTCAGATAGTATTATTTAGGTTAGTTAACCTCTGTTTCAAAAAACAACCAGACTCCTAGAGCAGTACTACTCCCAGACACGTATTTGTTATCCCCGAGTACCCATGATGAAATTTTTCTTCTGTCCAGCACCCTCCTTCCTTCCCTCTAAATTATCTCCCCAATATCCCAGGCTACTTGTAGACTGACTTGCAGCCCATACCTTTCCCCTTTTCTAGCTGCCCATTTGTGTCCCATTGTGGATCGTTTACTCTGCCAGAGGAGAAGTGTTTAGGATGACCGAACCTACAATATCAACAGTGAGCCACCCATGCACTCTCCAGAGTAGAAAACACATGACTTCTTCATCGGGCACAAATGAGTGCCTTAACTTAGGGCTGGCCCTATGCCAGGTTCAACTCACTGAATGACCTCAATATTGAGATCAACGCTTCACTGGCAAACTCTTTCTCTTTTGTTTAAAGAAGAAAAAAGAAGAAAACCCAGAAGGCAATACTTGGCATCCAAAACTGCTATTAAAAACATCTGTAAATGAACCAAATCCAGTTGGGGGTGAGGGGGTTGGGGGGCAGGAGAAGAAGGGGGAAATGCCATAATTTTAAAATCTAAGGCAGCTAATGGACCAAGTACAGAAGCCAAACTTGGCAGAGGAGATGGTTTAAAAAAAAAAAAAAAAAAAAAAAAAGGCAACAAGATAGCCCTCATCCATATTCCATTTACTCCTAGAACCTGGAATCTAACACTAATCCATCTGGCAATAGCTTGAAGAAACCCAATAACTTGCCCAGAAGTCACATACTGTTCCTCCCTCCACCTCCCCAAACCCCATCTCATTTATACCATTGTGTCAAATCTTCTAAGCACCTATTCTTGGTTATGTCTGAGGAGAGCCAAAAGTGGAGTCCTTATATAATGAAGACCATTGAGCAGACTTTTCCCTGATAGGCAAGTAAGCTGCTCACTAGACATTAAGACCCTCTAATTAGATACCTCCTCCCTCCATTCCTGTGTCCCCTTCCTTCCTTCCTTCCTTCCTTCCTTCCTTCCTTCCTTCCTTCCTTCCTTCACTGCCCTTCCATTTTAGAATCAATATTAAATATCGGTTTCAAGGCAGAAGAGCAGTAAAGGCCAGGCAATTGTTAAGTGACTTGCTCAGGATCACAATTTACCCTAATACTTTTACATCACTAATAAATTTTTTGCTTCAGGGCTTTAAATGATACCTAAATTTATTCAAAGCATTAATACTTATCCCTAAAGTTCCCCAGATCAGCCAGGGAATAATGTACTCACTTGGAAGGATTTTCTCAGACAAGATCATTACCTTCCTCCTCTTTCCCCCCTTTACTCCCCAATTATACACTCTGGAAAATCTGTAACATACACACACACACACACACACACACACACACACACACACACACACACACTTTTGTATGACAAATCCAGTACCTGATTTACTATGATGATTGTCTAGACTTAAGGAAGTGATGGAGAAAATGGTGATGAGGCAGATACAAAAGTGCGTCATGTTTAACATTTATTTTCCCTCCAGAGAGCTGGTTGTTAAACATTTACGATGAGTGAGAGCAATAACCAAGATAGTCTAGGAAAACTGAATTTTCCTTCACCCCCTTGTAAAAATAACTGACAACTTCACGTCCTATAGTGAGAAGAAAGCAAAGGGGAAGGAGAGACATGTCAAGAGCATCTTTTTCTAAGGCTAAAGTTTCTACTACCTCAAACTACACACAAAATAGACACTTAATGTGTACCTACTGAATTCATGTTTTAGAACTAGTAAATAGCAGGATGGTTTTAGGCATTCAGGGGGGAAATGTAATCTACAATCCATAGCAGGGAGTTCTTTGATAAGAAAAGTTGCACAGGTTAAAGTGAACATTCAAAGCCTCTGATGGATGGCATAATGGACAGAATGCTGATATGGAGTCAGGAAGACATAAGTTTTGAATCCTGTCTCAGACACTTACTAGCCGGGATAATTCCCTTAACCTCTCTGGGCCTCAGTTTCTTCATCTACAAAATAATAAAGTCTGATCAGATGTCCTTTAAGGTCCCTTCCAGCTCTAAGCCACAGACTTACAAGGCACAATTTTCAACCCATGAGCAGGACATAAATAAGATCATAGGCTGATAATCTGAAGTTGGACAGATCTTTAGAGATCATCCAGATAATATACAGCTAATTGTTAAACTAGCTTCTATTTTTAGATCAATATTGCAAATAACTTAATGGATGAAAAGGATGCTTTAGCTATCAAGAAACTGTTTTATAATTGAGAACAGTATTTGCTGCAGCAACTCACTCTAGAAAACACTTCACTTTCTCCTTTCCTAACAAGCCAAAATTTTGGGAAATAGTTTCCGTTCCCATCCATCAGGATACCAAGGTGCACTCAATAGAGACATCTTGGTATTGCCTCTTTTTAACCATTTTTTTAAAAAGTTGGTTACATAATCAGACCGACTCTCAGGATCATTTTAAAGCCCAAATTAGAAGTATCTGAACACCCCAAAACCCATAAAAATGTATTTCTTCAGGATTTATTGTACTCTCTTTGGGGATACTGTATTTCATTAAAGAATCTTATTTATTAACTTTTTTGCTTCCCTGTCTTTTCAGCATTCCTAATTTCATTTAATTGTCCATAGATTTGGTACAAAAAAAATCTTTTAACATTTTTTAAGAAGAAAAGAAATGGACATGAATCAGTTTATGGGTTCAGGCTGACAATGTAATGTAATTAATATAATATAACAATGTATTATATGATGTGATATAAAATATAATCAAATGACTATGCTTTATACATTACTTGATTCACTGATTCTAGGCCCATAAGAAACCAATTTATAGGTTATATGACCATTTTAGACTAATCTTAAATGGTTCTTCACATCACTTGGGCACCTATGCTATGTGGTATTCTTTCAATACTTTTGTTTTTCCTTCTGAATCCCTTACACTGGTTTGCAATATCCTAGGGTTTCACAGAACAAAAAGAGTTAGAGAAATAATGGACAAGATGGCACAAAATACCCTCCAATCCTGACCCTTTAAGTGATTTTCTTCCCACAATTCCATTTTCTTTTTTGTATACTGTAGAGGGAAATTCAAAATTATTCCTTCTTGGGAAAGATGTGAGAGAATAGCTTAGGAAATAGCCATCTATAAACCACTGAGTGGGCATCACAACCCTCCCAGTTGCTTCCAAAAAAACCCCATAATGCCTTTTTAATTGCATTTCTTTAAAAAAAATCAACAAGCATTTTATTAAGTGAGTACCTACTATGTGCCAGGCACTATGTTAAATGCTAAATAAAACCTCAAACTTTGGTGAACCACTGCCAACCTGCTAAAACATTTTTCCTTCTTCAAGAACTAGTCTTCATGAAGAGAGTTAAGTATTGAAGATTTAGAATTAAAACAGCAAGACTAGAAGCAAAGAGGCAAGTTCACAGTCTCTGTCTTTAATTTCATGGGCATAAGATAGCTTTTAGTCTGGAGAGTTTGTTTTTAATAATTCTTACAACCCTTTCACATCAGGAATTTGATTTTCCCTGTGCAACGCCCAATACTAACAATGAAATCATTTGCACAAAGAAGTTAAACCATATCCCTGTCATAATTTACAGTACTCAACTTTTCAGCCTGCTTAAACTTTTTTTAAGCATACATGTGGGAAGAGTTGGATTAAAAAAAAACACATCTGTATTTACCTTCATTTACCCCTCCCCCATCTTCCCATGCTTGGTTTTTAAGTGTCTTCCCATACTCCAAGTTATGAATATTAACTCCTCCCACCATGATTAATAACAGAATGGACTTGATTCTAATTGAGATCCAAACACCAGAGCAAACCAAACCAACTTTATAAACCTGGAACCAAAGCTCAATCCTTCTCTCTCTCTCTCTTTCTCTCTTTCTCTCTCTCTCTCCACCTCCACCCCCACCCCTGCACTGCCTTTCAATTCTACTAAATCACAAAGAAAATTTGTCTTGTTAAAGGTTATTTAGTGAACTGGCTTCCCCTGGAGCCAAACCAATGGGATTACACACACACACACACACACACACACACACACACCCGCCAAAACCTGGGCTTCTTAACCTTTCTGTGTATCATGTTTCTCTCCAGCAGTCTCTAGTGAAGCCCATGGACAAACACCTTTCAGAAGCATTTTTTTAAGTAATTGAAGGAAATGTTCAATTTTAATTAAAGGTTGGTAAAAATAAAGATTTCCTTTTTTCCCACCCAAGTTCACCCACCAACTCTTAGGTCTATGGGTCCAGGTTAAGAACCTCTGCTCTAGGTCTTCAGAACCCAAACATCAATATCCTTACTGAGGCTGAAGTGAAGTGATAGCACACTTGAATCAGGCCTTTGGATAAGATTTTGTTCTGTTTTTTTTCCAGGCAGCCTTCCCAAGCTCTACTGTGTAAGTTTGTGCCCTGATTGAGGAAGAGAGGGCTGCTGGATTAGAGGGACGGGTCTAAATGGAACTGGAATACCTCCTAACAGCTGGGGAATGGGGGGCCCTGGAGGGGTGGGTCAGAGAGGAGGAGGAGGAGGAACTGGATGTGGGACTACAAGGAACTAAGCATCAAACCTCACACCTCTGCTTGACTGATTGCACCTACCCATTGTGGTTTTTAAAGTTTGGGGGATATTCATTATCTAAAGGACAACTAGGTGGCTCGGTGGAGAGAGTGCTGGGCCTGCAGTTAGGAAGATGAATCTTCCTGAGTTCAAATCAGGCCTCAGACATTAGCTAAATGAACCTGGGCAAGTCACTTAACTCTCTAGAAAATGGCAAACCATCCATTTCATTATCTTTGCCAAGAAAACCCAAAATACTGACATGACTAGAAAATGAATGACTGAACTACAACATCTGTTATGCCGATCAACCACCCAAAAGAAATACAAGCCAACATATAGCTATTGTCTTTCCTAGAACCCTCAGTTCTCAAATTTCTAATTCCACGCATGACTGTACCTAGAAACCTTTACAGCAACTGATAAAGACAATAGCAATGATGGCTCTCCCTAGCTGGTCAGTGGGAGTCAATCCACTTAGCAGAAATCAAAGAAGGAAGAAATACTTACCCAAATTATTGTGTGCGGGAGACATAGGATTTGGAGATAAGTTTGGAGAACCTGCAAAGGCAAGACAATGTTGTTATTTCTCTTTTCAGAGTGATTTCACAGCATTCTCCCTCAAGCCCTCTGTTTCAGTCAACCTGGCCTAAGTGCCGTTCTCCAAACACATCATCCCATGTTCAGGCACAGCACTTTTGTGCAAGCTCTCCCCATCACCCAGATGCTCTCCCTTCTCACTTCTGTCTCTTAGAACCCCTGGTTGTATTCAAGGCTTAGCTGAAGCACACTTTCTACAGGGTACTACAAAAATCATAGAGCTGTTTTAAGGAATCAAAGCTCAAAATGGCACTCTAACTTTTATTCCACTCAAAATGGTGCTAAGACTTGAGACATTGTACATAAAACCTTGCTATTAACCCTTCACATAGCCCACCCGGTACTTTGTGACATATGTGTGTATGTACATAAACGTGTGTGATGTGTTACATATATGCACGAATATGTTCCTGAATGCCATTCCACAAATATATTTGAGATATAGGTCCACACATAAACATACACATTAGAGGGGGTATATTTACTTATTTGCTTGTTGCAACAACTCACCCTATAAAACATTTCATTTTACCTTTTCCTTACAGAAGTCAATACTTAGCGAGGCGGCTCCCATGCCCATCCAGACATCCAACATGGGTATCTTGTCATGTCCTCATTTTTATATACAGAACAGTGTGTGTATATACATAATAGTTACTTATCTAAGTGGTAATCATCTAAGACATTTATCTATGCATATATTCTTCCCCTCCAAGTAGAATACAAGATCCTGGAGGGCAAAGACACTTTCTATTCTTGTCTGGGTGTCTCCAGAATCTAGCACAATGCCTGGCACGTTGTGGATGCTTAATGAATGCCAGCTGACCTGAGATGTTCTGAGTTCAGAAAAGGGATATCTTTGAACAGCTAACACATACTATAAAGGCCACCAGGACACATGACCTCTGCAGTTCTAGCTGTTGGGTATTTTTCTTACATATACAAAAGATAATTCTTGTTGTTCACTGCTGACAAAGAGAATATGAAGATTAGATGGAAACTTCCCTTCTATTCAGTAGCCCATACATCTAGGAACCATATTTTCCAAAACAAAAATCAGAACATATGGCCAGACAAAAGATTCTCTTTGCAAAGACTCAGTAAAAATATACTTTTTCCCTCCTTGAAATCAGTACTGTCCCAGAAAATATAGAACATATGGTCACCATATTCATGCACTCAGTCAGCCAAAGGTTGGCTCTGGAGCCAAGTGAGCTAGCAGCTCTCTCAATTATCCACAGCCACAGCTTTTGATTGGTTGGCCTGCCTGGTGTGCTAAACTCTATTGAAAGGCATCTGGAAATCCCAATTCCAATCTTGGGTTTCAGAAAACTCATAAACCTTCCCTAAAAGGCATATAACTGAGTGATCACACTGGAATGTGGTGCACAAACTCATGTGTATGTACACACACACGCGTGCGCGCATATATTCAGAACTCTAAACTCCTCACCCTAATTAGACTTCATAAGCAAAAAAAACAAACAAAAAGCCCATAACATCAAAGTCATATTTTAGCAAAATAATGCTGCCCTCCTAGGTCCGGAGTATCACTCATTTGTTCCTAGAATCTGTGCAAACTGAATTACTTAGGACAATTTCATTCAATTTAAGGGCTGCCCACTCAGCCCCATAATGATAAACAATGTCCTCCTCTGAACTTCTAGAATCCTCACTATTTGTATCATCCATTATAGGCTACCTTGGACTATTGTTTTCCTGATGACAGACACCTATTTATCCCTTGAGGGTAGGGTCTGTGTTTGAGACTATATCTCTCATGGTAACCAGCATAATACTTTAGACATGATAAAAATTTAATATCCATTTTTTAATTTTCAGATGATTAACATAATGTATTAACACCACTATTAGTTTGGGCCCTGGTAGAATAGGGAAGAATGTGAATTTTGTTACTTGGACTTAGTATATAATCTCTCTAATGGGCACCCAGTCTAAAAGCTCAAGACATCCACTAAGGGTGGGGGGAGGACCTAGGGAGTGTACTCGGTAGATAGGTATATTCTCTCAATGGGAATTCCTCCCAAACCCAAGGAACCCGAGTGATTTCCTCTGATGAACTGATGAAGAGGACAAGAGCATAATTTTCCCATGATGATGATTCTTAGGCAGTGGAGCTGATGACTGGAGACCAAGACTTAAAGTAAGAAGAAAAAAATTGTGGGATGGTTGAAATTCTTCTTGAAAGGAGGTGTTCAAGCTGCCTGAATCATTCTGCCCCAGAGCAAACTTCACTTGGGGAAAGCCGTGAGAATGGTCTGGAATGCTTTGGATAAGGTCTACTATGGATGGACAACTCTGGTTAAGTAGCGACCTCTTCATGCATCAGCATCCCAGAAAACCATCCGCTGGGAAGCGTTGAGAAGAGACTAGATTACGTCCATTTGTGTGTGGGGGAAGGAAGGGGCAACCTACTCTCAAATTCTGTTTCCATATAATCAAGAAAATAGTCTCCAACATTGGCAATCATTAGCAGGGCCCTTTAAATATATCAAACAGGGATAAAAGGAAGGAGGAGATTAGGGGGGGAAAGCATTCAGAGAAGAGAAGGCAAAATGCAACCACTATTTCCAAAAAGGGTATTTTTTAAAAAAAGAAAAGTAACCATTCTTCAAAAATGAAGAATTGCTTTTAAGGTAAGAAGGAATGGACAGATAGTCCGAACAAATGTGACATTTGGACATATGGTGGTTAGCCAGGTATCTTATGTGCCAGCATTTTATAGCTGTAGGCTCCCAGTGGTCACTCAGTATTTTATTCAGGAAGGCTCTCTATGCATTCCAGATGTTGTCCACACTGCCAGCTAAGAAAGTACTGAAAATCAATAGTGTCAAGATGCCCGGCACTAGATTTCAACAAGAAAGCCTATTCTTGTCCTTGCCTCATCTGAGTTATTTTAGCAAAATGAAGGTAAATCTCCCTCCTCTTTCCTCTGGAAACCACACAGAAAGCCAACCTCTTTTCAACTGTGCGTAAAGAAGGGTGACTCGACAATGTCTGGTCTCGGTGTGTGCAAAAAGCCCAGGCACGCCTGCCTTTATTAGGATATGACATCGATTTGGCTTCATCCCCTCACATAACCACATACAAAGCAAAACACGTTATATGTGGCAGCTGAGGTTCAATTCAAGAAGTTGCTGGCTTGGAAGCCGACTCAGCCCCGTTACAAATGACTTGGGAACATCTGGAGACGTGGCTCAGTTGGAAGCACTGGCCTGAGCTCCTCAAGTCAGGAAGACATGAGCCAACCCAACATCTTCCTCACTTGGTCACTACATGAAATGCAGTTTGTTTAGTAACCAACTTATCCAGCCTCATCTCCCACTACTGCTTTATAGGAACTTCACTCTAGCCAAGCTAATCTCACTGTTCCATACCTAAATGCTTATTCCCAGCTCTGCCTCTCCCTCATGTCATTCCCCTTACACGGAATGGGTGCCAATCCTCCCTCCTGACTAGTAAAATCTGTAAATAGAAAGAAGGAGCACAGCAGGGGGTGGGCAATTAATTATTTTTTAAGCCTTTACTTTCTGTTTTAGTAACAACTTGACAACAGAAGGGCAATGACTAGGCAAATGGTTTAAAAGACTTGCCAGTGTCACACAACTAGGAAGTATCAGAGGTTAGATTTGAACCCAAGACTTCCCAACTCCAGTTCTGATGCTCTATCCTCTATGCCACCTACCTGCCCCTGGATGAAACAATTTAGAGCAGTGCTATTTTTCATCAACTGGAAAATGGCTGAACAAAACTATGATACAAGAAGGTAATGAAAAATTACTGTGAAAAAAGGGAAGCTGAAAAAGAATTTGGAGAAATTTGGGAAGATCTGCAAGAAAGGAAGGAAGCAGATCAAGGGAGAAGTAACAAAAGAAATTACCCAATGACCTTGGAGGTGTGCAGGAAAAGAATCCTCAAGCAAATCAGATCTCTGCCCTGGATCCTGACTTCACAGTTCTCATAGTGAAGCTTGCCTCCCTCCTCTCTGAAGAGGTGGAGAGCTATAAGGTGTGAAATGGAGTGTTTGTGGTTGGTCATAATCAATATGTCAGCTTGTTTTACTCAACTGCACTTCTTTGTTATGCAAAAGGACTCCATAAGGGTGGGAAGAGAAGGAGGGAAAAATCCATTGTGGAGTGATGAAGATTTGTTTAAAGCATCAATAAGTGTTTTTTAAAAATAATTTTAAAAGGAGTAATTTATATTCTTTGGTGTCTCTCTCAAATCTCAACACCATTTAGTCTGAACCCAGTCCATGGGAGCTCCCTGACTTGTAATCAAGTTCACACTTCATTCCAATAGAAGTGGAAGGGAGCCACAGATAACAAACCAAAAAAAAAAAAAATTCAAATAATCAAAACAGGATTGGGAGGCAGCTAGGTAGTTCAGTGGATTGAGAGCCAGGCCCAGAGATGGGAGGTCCTGGATTCAAATCTGACCTCAGACACTTCCTAGCCGTGTGCCCCTAGGCAAGTTACTTAACCCTCATTGCCTGGCCTTTACTGCTCTTCTGCCTTGAAACCAATACATAGTATTGATTCCAAGACAGAAGGTAAAGGATTAAAAACAAACAAACAAACAAAAAAAAAACCTTCCCTTCTGCCTTAGAATCAATCCTGTTTATTGGTTCCAAGGCAAAAGAGTGGTTTGGGCTAGGCAATGGGGGTTAAGTGACTTGCCTAGGGGCACACAGCTAGGATGTGTCTGAGGCCAAATTTGAACCCAGAACCTCCCATCTCTGGGCATGACTCTCAATCCATTGAGGTACCCAGTTACCCCTATTTACTCTGTATTTTTAACATGCATTTTACTTTGAAATACAGAGACATACAGACCCCCATGCAACTGGACACACACACACATACCCTCAAATAGAGGGATTTTCAGCCTTCTTTGTGGGTTACGGACCCCTCTGGCCACCTAATGAAGCCTATGGACCCCTCTTCAGAATAATGTTTTTAAACACATGAAGGAGTAAAAAAAATGAAACATATAAGATTACAAAGGAAACCAATCATGTTGAAATAAAGATGAATTTTTTCCCACCCAAGGTCGCAGCCACCCCCCCCAATCTATCCACAGGTCCCTTGACATGCCCTCAGACAGCTAAGACAGTTACAGACCAGTTACAGATGTGGAAGAAATTTTCCACACTGGAAGCTCCCTATATCAGTTAAATCTGTGTCTACCCAGACCCCCCTCCCTCAAAAATCTACTAACACGTACCCCACTTTGAAATAGAACAGGTTAGGCAATATGTGGTATCACCGAAAGGGTGGGAGTTACAAGACCTCCATTGTGGTCCAGAGTCTACCACTAATTCTGTATGTAACCTCGGGCATGACATCCGTAAATAAGGCAGGGAGGAAGGCTGGATTCGCTTCTCCTTTGGGTCATATCTAGGGCTGATGTTCTATGAAGACTCCCAGTCACACCAAGCCGCCAGAAGTCAAACCTCTGATGAACCAACCTGCATCCATGCTGTGGTTCATCTGATGATCACTGGTTTCTCCATCCTCACTCAGGTAACCAGGGGGTGGGGTTTCTGGGGAGCAAAAAGCAGGGGAGGGGGAAAAAGAGAATTAAAGGAGCTCTCAGGGTTCCACATAACCTGGTTTAAACCCCTCAACCTTTCAGGCTAATGCTCCTCCATGGCCAGGGAGAGTGGAGCCAGTGGCCAATAGCAGGACCCAGTGGCATACTTGGTGTCTTCAGCAGTTTATAGCAGCTCCCAAAGCAGTATGTGCCAAACTACATTATCATAAACTTATATACTATATATCTCTACATACATATTGTATACATTTGCTGTGTATATATACATACATCTACATATTGTATAAAAATACACACACACAGAGGATACAGACAGGAAACTATGCAAATGTCATACCTCTCCAACTAGATCTTTTTTTTTTTTAAACCTTTACTTCCTATCTTAAAATCAATATTAAGCACTGGATCCAAGGCAGAAGAGAGATAAGGGCTAGGTAGTGGGGGTTAAGTGACTTCCCGAAGGTCACACAGCTAGATAGTGTTGCCTGGAACTCTATCACCTCTACTATGAAGCTGGCCCTCAGATCCACATTTTTAAAGGATCTGAAAACAGACAGGGAAGAAATTCGATGATGATGAAAATCTGATGATTTCAGCAACCATCCCACAAGATCGTAGAGAATGAAAACTCCATTATAGCAGGGATTGTTTCACTTTTTGCCTTTATAAATCTAAGGACTAGCAAGGCACATAATAAGTATTTAATAAATGTCTGGGGATTGATTGATTTGCTTGACACTGAACCAAGCCCAGGGTACGTTAAATGCAATACCCAAACTTCCCTCAGCTGAAGTCCTACTGTGGTGCCTCATCCAAAGTGTGGAGAGGATCCTGAGTTCCCAAAAGGCTGAGCCAATGAAGCGCAAGCTCTGGCAGGTCCTGGGATGCTGAACGGGCTTTGAACTTGACCTGGGTTGGTCTGCTGTGTAAGGGCCAACCAACTTCCATAAAGTCAGAGAGGCTTATCAGCAAAGATGGGCTGCCAGGCAACCAAATGTTTGGCCAGAGTCATTCAGGCAATTTGTCTACAAAGCTTCCCAGAAAGGACAATATGCATTGATATGAAGTCACAGGTCTTCTGGGTTAGTGAGCAAGTCCCTTAAGTCTAAACAATTTAAACTAATTAGGGGTAAAATAAAGCTAGTCTGTATCAGCTAGCCCTACCTACCTTTCCAGTCTCAAGTACAGTTTATTTCTGCAACACATATGCACCTACCCTCTGATTCAGCGACAATGGGCTCCCAGCTGTTCCACAGACAAGATTCTCCATCTTTCCACTCTGGGCATTTTCTTTCCTTTTCTTTAAAAACCCTTCCCTTCTGTCTTAGAATCAATACCACGTATTGGTTCCAAGGCAGAAGAATGGTAAGGTGGGGGTTCAATGGGCATTTTCTCTGGCTGCCACCCATACCTGAATGCTCTCCCTCCTCCATTCCCTTTTCTGACTTCTTTCTGGCTTCCTCGAAGTCCCAACTAAAAAATCTCACCTTCTAAGAAAACCTTCACCAACCCTTCTCAATTCCAGTGCCTTTCTTCTATTAGTTATTTCCCATTCATCCTATTAAGCGTGAGCTTTGGATACATTTGTTTGCATGTTTTCTCTCCTAGAGTGTGAGCTCCTAGAGGGCAGGGACTATCTTTTGCCTCATTTTTTGTATCTCCAGTGCTTTGCTTAGCATAGTGCCTGGCACATAGTAGGGATAATTTATTGATTGACTTACTGGTCTTTTCCAAGAGCAAGCTGTTACTTACAGGTCTGTGGAGGGGCTTCTTTAACTACGCTGCTTCCCCTCCTCTCCTGCCCTCTGGTCTGTAGTTTGGAAACCACTATTACTCATCCCCATCACAAAGAGCACTTGGATGACCAGAGACACCCTGAAAACGATTTGGCAGCAGGTAGGGAGGTAGGGCTTGAGCTACACAAACGCTGAGTTTTTCTATTTCCACTTCCAAAATAAATGACTGCAAAAAGGGAAAGGTCTATACCATTCCTGCCTGCCAAGAAAAGCATCATTAGTGCTCGTGGAGTTAAAGGGAGCCTGGCCCCTCCCAATGGAGATGCGGTTATGAGTCAGCCAGCCAGCAGGCCAAGCATTTACCAAACAAGAGAGGATCAAGTCAGGGTTTGGGGAAAGGGGGAGAAGAAGGATTTGAGGGGAGAGAAAATTACACATTATTTCTGCACCATATCACCCTGGCCCCTCTCCCAAGAGCTCCAGGTTCTTTCCCCAGCTGGCCAGAGCACACAAGCAGCCCTCTGGACGGTATGTACCTGGAATGTAATTGCTTTGAGGTTCGATCCCTGCAGGGAAGTTAGTATTCTCCGGAATGGAATGGCTGTAGTCGTCTAATGGAGGGAACTCGGCTGGGATCTCTGTGTGTCTTGGGACCAACACGGGAGGTAGAACTGCACGAGAAATAAAGTAGATTTGGGGGAGGGAGGGAAGAAAAAAAAAAAGTAGGCAGGAGAGTTTAAAAAGCATCCATGTAATCTTAGAGGCAGCCTCAACATTTTCTCAATGGAAGGAGAATTCAACAGTTTCCCCGGTGCCCTGACAGTACCTGGGGTTTCTACTCTCTGGTAATGATAGGGATTCACACAGACTTCATCCTTCTTCATGTTAAAGGCAAATTCACACATCTCCATGGCCCGGAGCTCATGGTGGCTGTGAAGGTCTGGCCATCTCCAGAGGCGGCAGTAGATCACATGGGGCAGTCCTTTCCGGTGAGATACTTGCAGCCGGCCATCCAAAGATCTGTGCAGGAAAGGGAAATGGCAAAAAAGGCTTAAGCTCGCTTGGTCCTTCCCAAGTTGTGGCAGTTTTAAGATCAATCTGTGGGGCAGCTGGGTAGTGCAGGCCAGGATTCAAGAGGTCCTGGGTTCAAATCTAGCCTCAGACACTTCCCTAGCTGTGTGACCTGAGGCGAGTGACTTGATCCAGACTGCCTAGAAGTCCTCTGTTAAGTATTTACTATGTACTAACTGGTAGGCTACAAATATGTGATGGGAGGAGGGAAAAAGAATAGAGAGCTTCTATTTCAAGCTGGAGCAATAACAGCATGCTGGGGCAGAATGCTGGATTTGGAGTCCAGGGACCTGGGTTCAAATTATGGCTCTCCTTCATCCTCCCGAAGTGAACTTGAAACAAGTCATTTAATCTCTCTAGGCTTCAGTTTTCTCCTCTATAAAGTAAACGTATTAACTAGATGCCTTTGAAGGTTGTTGCTGGGCTAAATCTATGATCATATAAATATATAGTTTAGAAACATAAAGTAGTTGGAAGAGATGCATACTCATTTCATGTACAACATGTACCACAGGAGACAGCAGCTAGGTAATGGGACTTGGAATCGGGAAGACCTGAGTTCAAATCTGACCTCAGAAACTTAGTGTGGCCCTGAGTAGGTCACTTCACTGTTTGCCTCAGTTTCCTCATCTGTAAATTAGCTGGAGAAGGAAATGGCAAATCGCTCTAGTATCTTTGCCAAGAAAACACTGAATGGGGTCACAAAGAGTCAGACATGACTGAAAAACAACAGAACAACCATAGCAGGAGGCATCAAGAGCACAAAATTTTGAAATAGCAGCCCTGGAAGAAACTTTAGAAATAATTTTGTTCAAGACTTTCATGTTACAGATAAGGAGTCTGAAGCCCCAGGACTTCAGGGGAGATAGATCACATAAACCAAAGTGATAATAACAATAATCTTCTACATTCCAAAAACAATAAGCTAATCAGCTTTCTAAGCCCAGCCAACAAATGGTCACCCTTCTTCCTCCAAGGATTTAGCTTGTATTAGAACACACAGACCCACGGTTTGATTCAGAGGCACAGTATGGTCAGTTAAATTTTTTAAATTTAAAAACATTCACAATAAAGATGAAATGAAAGTTATTTTCATATTAAAGATTTTCCAAGTCAGACTGATAATAAATGTCTATAATCCTGCTATAAACTCTGGGAAAGGCTTGGGAAGCAAAGGGGGGACAGATAGACAACACAGTGGGAAGGAGGAGAGCACGAGATTCCAACAAGACTCTATTCTTTATTCTTGGTCATGTCTGTCAGACTGAAATATCCTACAGATAATCAGGCCCCACCTTCCTCCTGTGAATGGCTTTCTTTGGTAATTTAGCCATAAATGCCATTCTAACTTGTTACCAAACACTGGCTACCCCAGCTGTCTAAGGGCACAGGGCTACTTTGATCTCAACAAAACATGGTGAGTCACTGTGTCTTTAAAACAAGATGAAACAAGGCTCTACTATCATTGAAAAGTCTGGTCTAACAACATCCAAATCCCACCTTTACCAGAAGGCCCAGAGCCAATGGAGGGGGAGGGTGGAAAAATCCTATTTATAGATCATGGCTAACTCTTTGCTTCTGTCCTGCTCTTATTTGTGGCAAATACACATTCCTCTTACCAACTCCAAGCCAAGGGCAGAGCCCACCTGAGATGTCTGCTTTGTAAGGAGGAAGGAAAACTCTCTCTCTCTCCTTCCTTCTCTCTTTTATTCTCTCCCCCTCCCTCTCTTACTCTTTCTCTTCTCTCCCTTTCTGTCTCTCTCTCCTTCTCTTCCCTCTCCCTCTCCTCTCTCCCTCTCACACACATCTTAAAGGTTTAATGGCTTAAAAATGCATTTGGACTATTGAGATATCCTGTATATATGGGTGTATTTATTCACTTTATATTTAGGCTGTTTCTATTTCTACATGTACTTGTCTCTCTCTTCAGTGATTCCCAAAGTGGGCGCTACCACCCCCTGTTGGGTGCTACAGTGATCTAGAAGAGCAGTGATGGCCACACTTTTTTTTTTGTATTACATTCTATTCTGAGTTCAATAAATAGTTTCATAATTTCCAGGGAGCTAAGTAATGTTTTTTCTGGAAAGGGGGCGGTAGGCCAAAAAAGTTTGGGAACCACTGCTGTAGAATGTCAGCTCCTTGCGAGTAGGGATTGTTTCATTCTTTATACATAAATCCCTATCACTTAGCATGGTAGCAGGCACATAGTGTTTATCGTTATTTATACTTGTTGACTGATCTACTGTGATCTCCTTAAATGAGGTCATATAGTCATTAATCAAAACTTCTGAAAACAAAACCAGTATTCACCAGGCTATATATACTGAGTGCCCATCGGTACTGGAATCCCACCCCTACCCCGCTTTGTGTTGTTGTCATTTGCGTTTGTGGTATGTGATTCCTACCAGACTTTAACCTCCTTGAAGGCAAAAACTGTTGCCTAGTTTTGTATATGCGCTCTCTCTCTCTCTCTCTCTCTCTCTCTCTCTCTCTCTCTCTCTCTCTCTCTCTCTCNCTCTCTCTCTCTCTCTCTCTCTCTCTCTCTCTCTCTCTCTCTCTCTCTGTTTCTTTCTCTCTCTCATACACACACACATACAGAGTACATTACATGGAAGAGGCATAAATAACTGTTAGGTTGATGAACAGATCATTAAATATGAACATGGTTTCTGCCCTCTAGAAGCTTTATTCTAGCTGAGAAAACAACACTAGATCACATGGAAAAATTATGTGTGTATACACATACACACACTCACATATATGTGTATGTTTTTCAGTCATGCCTCTTTATGACCTCATTTGGGATTTTCCTAGCAAAGAATCTGGAATGGTTTGCCATTTCCTTCTAGAGCTCATTTGACAGATGAGTAAATAGAGGCAAACAAGTTTAAGTGACTTATCCAGGGTCACACACCTAGTAAAACTCTGAGGCCAGATTTGAATCGAGGAAGATGAGTCTTCTGGACTCCAAGCCTGCCTGGCACTCTATCCACTGCACCACATAGCTGCTATCTATCTATCTATAGTCTCATAAACACTGAAGCTTCTAGAAGAGCTGAGTTCAAATCTAGCCTCAGATACTCACTTGGCATCACATAAATTCTGCTGGCCTCAGTATCCTCATATGTAAAATGAGGAAAATAGCAACTATCTCCCAGGGTTGTTGCAAATATAAAATGCGATAATATCAGTAAAACACTTTTAAGCATGAGTTGCTTCTGTTACCATCTTATTTCACCAACATAACCGTAGATGCAACTACAGGCTACCTCTACAATGAAACAGGTTTGTAAATGGTTTAGACATGGTAACGATAGGCAGACTAAGAAATGTGAGCAGTGAATGAATCACAGTGGTAGATTTCTTCCAGTCATGTAGCTCCCATAAATGGAGTGTGCAGTGGACAGGAGGACTGAATATTCACTCCATCCCATTCTCTTTAAAAAAGCACCAGCTCAGCACATGGATTAGGGCAATTGACCATCACATTTGCTCTTTGGTCTATGTATGATAATCCTCTGAGCAAAGGGTTGGATGGACAGCTGCAACCACTCTGCAGGGGGAAGGCTGATTGTTTCTTGAATCTCTTGTAGTACCTGCTTACAAAATCTACATAATGGAAAAAAAAAAAAAAGGCAGAGGGTAGGAAGAAGCAGGTCACAGAGGAACAGCTGGGAGGCAGAGGCTAATACAGTCAGCCCCCAAGCAGGGACAAGGGTTCATGTAGTCAATGGTTTATTTTTTTTTTAATTAAAAGAAAATTGTGAGAAAGAGTGGTAGGGGAGGAAGGAAAGGGAGGGCAAATGGGTCCTGGCTTTCCAAGGGGTAGGGAAATTACATAGCAAAAAGAAAGGTCAAGCGGTCATCAGACCTGGGTAAAGGCTTTGTATCTGACCAATAAAGGGTCCTCGGGGATTTATGGAGGGTAAATTGAGTATTTATCTGTTTTATATGATCCAAGCTGCTCCCATATCACAAAGGCTTGTTGTTTGAACACCAATATTATCTCAGTGGTTCAATATGGCTTCATGTTGTAGAATGTAAACTCAAAGGAATTCAAAGTAAAAGATGATCCAAGGGAAAATCAAAAGATTCATAGTAGGTATAAGTGAGTGGTAGCATGTGACAAATGATACTGTGCATGTGATAATTATCCCTCCCCCAAAAATGATCCATGTATATATATGAGCAGAACAAGAGGCAGGCCAGTTATATATCCAGGAAATGAGTGAATGAATGATGAATAAATGAAAAGGCATTTATTAAGCAGTTACCAGTGGTGCCACGAATTAGATCTAAGCCCTAGGAATACAAAAGTTTTCCCCGCTCCCTGTCCTCAGGGAACTTAGCTTCCAATACAGGAAGTCATTAGATATTTGGGAGTGGTGTCCAGGAAAGGGTATTTTGGTTTGGAAAGTTACAGAAATGGTGAGTGGAGCCATAGGTGAGTAGATTGACACACCCTTTCCTGTAGCAATAGAGATCTTGTTTTGATTGTAGTTCCAGAACTAGTGGGGGGATGTGGAGGAACAAGGCAGGAGACTGAAAAGAGTTGGCTGGAGAGGGGATGATGCAGAGGGTTCAAAGCAAGAAGCCAAGGAGCCAACCTAGCTCCAGTGCCATGAGGCACTCACCACTCAGAAAAACCTCAGGATATGTTGAATTCTGGGGCTAAAAAATTAATTCCATCAAAATGAAGTCTCTGGTGTACAAGGAAAAGCAATGACCAGACAAACCAATATAAGAGAATGAACAAAGACTGAACAGGAAAAAATGCATAGATGAGTTATGGTATAGTCCAATAGATACTGTCCATGGAATCACAGATTTTCTGATGTGTCTAAATTAATTAGTCCTCACCAGTGCAGGTCAGCAACTTGTCAATAACTTTTAGTTTCAAAGAGTTACCTGAAACATTGAGAAATGAGGTTATTTGCCCAAGGTCACTCAGCTGGTAAATGTCAGAAGCAGGATCTGAACCATTCCAAAAACAACTTAGAATCTCCAAGTTGCAAAGGACCCTGAGAGGTCATCTGATTCATCCCATATCTGAGAAAGACTCAGGTCCAACAAGGAGATATGCAATCTCCCTTCTTGAAAGCCTCCAGTAACAGAGAACTTACTACCTAAAGTGGCCCATTTCACTTTCTGACAACTTATATGCAGCCAAAATCTACCTCAGCAATTTTTACCCATGGTTCTGAATTCTAACTATCTGGAGCCATGCATTAACCTCTCTTACCTATAAGAACACTTTAAATTCTGAAAGATAGCTCTCATTGCAGTTTCTAAGCTGAATATGCTTAGTCCCTTCAATTGGTACCCCTCTGATGGGTAATGAGGATAAGCTAGAAGCCTTCCCAATAAGATTAAGGGTGAGGCAAGGATGCCCATCATCACCACTATTATTCAATACTGTACTAGAAATGCTAGCTATAATAGTAAGAGAAGGAAAAGAAATTAAAGGAATTAAAGAGGACAGTGAAGAAACTAAAATATCACTCTTTGCAGATGATATGGTGGTATTCTTCGAGAATCCTAGAGAATCAACTAAAAAACTAGTTAAAGTACTTAACAACTTTAGCAAAGTTGCAGGATACAAAATAAATCCACATAAATCATCAGCATTTCAATATATTACTAACAAAGATCAGCAGCAAGAGATAGGAGAAATTCTATTTAAAATAACTCTAGCATCATAGATAAACAGATTTGTACAAAAATATTTATAGCCGCACTTTTTGTGGTGGCAAAAAACTGGAAAATGAAGGGATGCCCTCCAATTGGGGAATGGCTGAACAAATTGTGGTATATGCTGGTGATGGAATACTATTGTGCTCAAAGGAATAATAAGCTGGAGGAATTCCATGTGAACTGGAAAGACCTCCAGGAATTGATGCAGAGCGAAAGGAGCAGAGCCAGAAGAACATTGTACACAGAGACCGATACACTGTGGTAAAATAGAATATAATAGACTTCTGTACTAGCAGCAATGCAACGACCCAGGGCAATTCTGAGGGATTTATGGAAAAGAATGCTTCCCACATTCAGAGGAAGAACTGCAGGAGTGGAAACACATAAGAAAAGCAACTGTTTGAACACATGGGTTGAGGTGGACATGATTGGGGATGTAGACTTGAAACTACCACACCAATGCAACTATCAACAATTTGGAAATAGGTCTTGATCGATGACACATGTTAAAACCAGTGGAAATGCACACCAACTATGGGGGGGGGGGAGATTGGGGGAGGAGGGGAAAGCAAGAGCATGAATCATGTAACCATGTTAACTTTTCTAAAAAATAAATATTAAAAAATTAAAAATAAAAATAAAATGACTGTAGGGGGCAGCTGGGTGGCTCAGTGGATTGAGAGCCAGGCTTAGAGATGAGAGGTCATGGACTCAAATTTAGCCTCCAACACTTCCTAGCTGTGTGACCCTGAACAAGTCCCTTAACCCCCATTGCCTAGCCCTTACCACTCTTCTGCCTTAGAACCAATACTTAGTATTGATTCTAAGACAAAGGTAAGGGCTTAAAAAATAAAATAAAATAAAATAACTCTAAATAATATAAAATACCTGGGAGTCCACTTGCCAAGACAAATATAGTAACTGTATGAACACAATTAGAAAATATTGTTTCACACAGATAACATCAGATTTAAACAATTGGAAAAATATTAATTGCTCATGGATAGGCTGAGCCAATATAAATGACCATTCTGCCTAAATTAATTTAGTTATTATGTCATAACAATCAAATGACCAAAAAATTATTTTACAGAGCTAGAAAAAATAATAACTGATCCTACTCTGACATGGCTTCAAGGTTAAAAGTTGCACCACAAGGCTAGTCACCCTAATCTGGACACAATGTTCACACAGCTGGTGTTGTTCAATTATTTCAGCCCCGTCCCACTCTTCATGACCCCACTTGTGGTTTTCTCAGCAGATACTGGAACAGTTTGCCATTTCATTCTCCAATTCATTTTACAAATGATGAAACTGAGACAGAGTTAAGCGACTTGCCCAGGGTCACACAGCTAGTTAAGTGTCTAAGGTCAGATTTGAACTCAAAAGTCTTCCTGACTTCAGGTCTGGTGCTCTATCCTAGCTGCCCCACACAGCTGGTATATAGGAGCAAAGTTAGGGCAAGAGCACAGATCTCTTGATCCGCCTCTTCCCCATTCTAATAGGCTCATTGTTTCTACCTTTCTCTGCACAGACTGATAATCAGGATATGTGGCTGGAAAATACTAATGCTTTGTATTTGTAAAGTGCTTTCAAAGCTTATTAAGAACTTACACATAGGACAGCCTATGATCTTCACAACAACCCTTTGTCATAGAAGACAGGTTTTTAAATCCTCATTTTACAGATAGGAAAGTAAAAGCTGAAACTTGTGTGGCGTTCTTCCAGCGAGTTAGCCACAGGAGGTGTGATTAGAAATTGGGTGACCTGGCTTTCAAAGCTGTGCTCTTTCCACTATTCTTCCTCCCAGTTGCTCATTATGGTTCCTAGTATAAGGCAGAAAAGCGGGGGAGGGCGTACTATTAATCAGAACTCTATGACTGAGAACAAAGAACACTTCCAAAGGTCAACTAGTCTATTCCCCTGCATTCAGGCAGGAATGGAAGCAAAGGTGGTGGGGAGAAAAAGATTTCCTTTGTTCTCAAAGATGTCCACGTAGAGGGGTCTTCAGGCCTCCTAAATCACCACCTTCCTTTTTCCTGGGTCTTGTGCTCCCCAGAGCCAACAGTGGTCCTCTTCCTCTCTTCTCCATGTCCCCCCTCACCCATGAAACACAAGAAGCACTCTAAAAAACTGGAACAAATTGCGAGTTTCAGTGGCTGGATTTAATTTAATTGATGCATTCTTTACACACTCCCAGAGGCTGTAGGGAAATCAGCCCATTTTAAATAAATGCCATAAATAAGGCAATACCTTACTAATGATATTATAAATATGGTCTTCCACAGAGATGCCTGAGTTATGACCAGTCTTCACCTTCTCATCATCCTTTCTCTACCTAGTGCACAAAGCTCTTGGGTCTTAATAGAGATATTTCCCCAATTCTTCCTTCCCAACCTCCCACCTCCACCCCTGGGAGCTGTCCAGTAAACCAGGCTTTGGG
This sequence comes from Gracilinanus agilis, assembly GCF_016433145.1. Lineage (NCBI taxonomy): Eukaryota > Metazoa > Chordata > Mammalia > Didelphimorphia > Didelphidae > Gracilinanus > Gracilinanus agilis. The sequence continues at coordinate 570,517,655 of NC_058131.1, forward strand.
CTTCCTGCCACTTGTGACCAAGACCTCTTCCCACACCCAGTGGCTTCCTGGCTCAATCTCTCCTTCCAGCATCCTTCTCCAGCAACTCCCTCAAGCTCCTTTAACAGGAGGTTTTAATCCTTCAAGATATTCTCCACCAGCCGGACCATTTCCTGTGGCAGGAAATTAGGTTTCCTCCCATTGGCTCCAACTGGGACCTGTAAAGTGTCCCAAAATGGTGGTAGGACCAGCAGCCAAGGATGTGGAAACACTACACAGTCCAAAGCAGATGGTGAAGGTGGAGTCTACTGGGCTCTTCTCCAGGGGAATGGGGGGCAGGGGGAGAAAGAACAAGGATAAAGAACTGTCCTGCAAAGTTTTGTTTGGTTTCATCCTAAATACAGCTGGCCTATGCTATCAGTGATAAAATAAGGATCAGTAAGTTCCCCATAGTAGTTTTAAAGGTGATATAATACACTTCATGGGTTTAATATCATAAAAAGAAAAATGGAATCAGAGAACCTGTATTCAAATCCTACCTTTACCACTTATTACCTGTGTGACCAGTTGCCTGACATCTCTGGGCCTCAGTTTCCTTATCTGTGAATATTGAAGGAAGTGGACTAGATGAACTCTAGGGTCCATTTCAGCTTTAAATCTATAATCCTAAAATCCTTTGGTAATGGAGCTAACAGGAAGGGCTTAGAAGCAGCCTCAGGGTAGCTCTATCATCCTGGAAAATCAGTAATAGCTAAATGAATTATGATGTGTGACCATATCTCACTAACAAACATACTAGAATATTAATATTCTAACGAAATTTATTCCCTTAAAAGCAGTCACCTAAGGAGTAAGGGCAGAAGAGAAAAAGCTTTGCACTTATTCCCCTAAACAGCCATTCCTAAATATTTTAGGAATAAATGCCTTTTTTTTGAAACACTGAACACAGACTTGGAGCTTGAAGGGGGCATAGAAGTCATCTAGTCCAAGTTCCTCATTTTGAAGGTGAGGAAATTAAGGCTTAATGAGAAATTTAAAATCTCAAGACAGCTAGGTAGTACAGTGGATAGAGCACTAGGCCTGGAGTCAGGAGGATCTGGGTTCAAATCTGGTCTCAGGTAATTCCAAACTACGTGATCCTGGGCAAGTCACTTAACCCCAATTGCCTTGCCCTTGCCACTTTTCTATCTTAGAATTAATACAGAAGGTAAGGGATATTTTTTAAAGAAGGAAGGAAGGAAGTGATTCAAGTAAGTCATTGAAAGAATAAAAAGTTCCTAAGTAGTGGCACCAAGATTCAAACCCAGGAGGCTTTCGGTATTTTCTTAGGACTTTTTATTGTGTAGTTCTGCTTCTAGTGGTCCTATTCCTAATTTGCTATCCTCCAACTACTTTGGCATTCTACCATTATCCCTCCTAGAAGATGGGAAGCCCAGCCAGTGCTTATGAACAAGAGGGGCTAATGGGGATCCTGCCATATTATACTGAAAAATGTGACCCAAAATTGTAGTGTGACACCTGTAGCAGGTCAAAGTCAGACAAGGACATTTCTCCAAAAACCTTTAGCTTTGTTTAGAGTTTGCCAACCTTCCCAATGACCTGCTGACTGACAGGATGAGAGCTCTAGAGCTGGAGAGGACTTTAGGGGTCAGCAAGTCCAACCCTCTCCCTTTACAGAGAAGGAAACAAATCCACAAAAGGGAAATGATAGAGACTAAGGGAAAGAAAGAAATGGAAGAAAATAAAGATGGGGAAAAGGCTTTGGAAAGCAGCAGATGGAAGCAAGAATAATTCAAGAAGAAGATCTGGAAAAGGGGACTGGGGTTGGGGGAGAAGCATCATTGAAATAAGTACGTAGCCTTCCATAGTGACTATTTTGAAGGACAACATTCGTTTGGATGCATATTATAGTATATTTGTTTTAAAAGAAAAAACATGTTTCAATCATTCATTCATCAACATAACATTATAGTCGTTTTCCTATATAGCACATTCTCCGTATTAGGGATTCTTCACCTTTCTGGTGTCATAGACCCTTTTGGCAGTTTGGTGAAGTCTATGGACTCTTCTCAAAACAATGTTAGTCAATTTTTTGCCCAAGGTTCCCAGCTAGTTAAATGTTAGAGCTGGTTTTCAAGTGTATATCCTATAACTCCAAGTTACTCTTTCTACTATATCATTTCTTCTTGTCTAATAATTTTCTGGCACGTTCCATCCTTTGGGACACCATTTGGGTTTTCTTTCCAAAGATATGGAAGTGGTTTGTCACTTTCTTCTGCAACACATGGATGAGGAAACTGAAGCAAAAAGGGTTGTGACTTACTCAGGGTCACTGAGCTAGGAAGCATCTAAGGCCAGATTTGAACTCAAGATCAGCACTTTATCCACTGTACCACCTAGCTGCCCCTCTACTATACTATCCTTTTTTAAAATTAGTTTTCACTTCTTTGAAAATCAATAAATTAGCAATCAGGTAGCATTGCAGAGTGCTGAGCCTGAAACCAGAGAGACCCGAGTTCAAATGTGACCTGAGACATTTATTAGTTGTGTGACCTAGCAAGTCAGCTAAGCTCTATCTGGCTCAGACTCCTTAACTATAAAATGGCATAATAGTGGTACCCATCTCCCCAAGAAGGGAGGATAAAATGAGATTACATTTCTAAAGTGCTTCTTAAACACAATATGCTATATGAACACTAACTATTCTTCTTAGCCCAGTAGACAGGGAGAAGACTACGGTGATAACTTTCAGTTTTGTAGTATTGACAAAAGCCCTCAGCTGCTAAGGTTTTCAGCCTTCAAGTTGGTCTTGCCTTCAAAGCCAGATGAGAAGCAAGTTATTTGGACATATCAATAATATGAAAATAGGTCTTGATCAATGACACGTGTAAAACCCACTGGAATTGTGTGTTGGTTACAGGAGGAGGGGGAGGGGGAAGAAAGAACACGAATTATGTAAGCATGGGAAAAGTTTCTTAATTAATGAATTTTAAAAAAAGTTATTTGGACAGAGCCAGTCTGGTGATTGGACTAGGGAATTCTGCTTCGGGTCCCAAAACATAAAAGACAAGAAGACTACTTTCTTATGCAACTTATAAAGTCATGAATAAACAATGATTAAGTGCCTGCTGTATGCAAGGCACTGTTTTAAGTGATGGGGACAAAACCAAAAACCATTCCTCTCGGGGAGATTATTATCCGGCACCATAACCAGGTAACTTTAATACAAGGTAGAATGACAAAGAAGGATTCCAGACAAGGAATGATTAATTGGGAGAAAAGGAGACCTTTGAAATAATCTAATTCCACTCTTTCCATTTCACAAGTGAGGATACTAAGGTTCAACAAGACTAACTTGCCCCAAATAAGACTGCTAATAAGAGCCTTGATTCCTGATCTAGGGCTTGTTCTTTTTCCTTAATCCCAAACACCTCTGAACCAAGATCAAGGGAATTTTTCCACTAAGTATACTTTCTTCAAATATTACAAGACATCTGCACTTTCATGATTGGGAGTAGCCTCTTAGCCCACATGGACCACAATCCCTTGATAACTTAATAGAACAGTTTTCATGGCCAGAAAATTTCTCTACTAGGAACAAGTGGGGAATCTCACTAATGAGGTGCCTAAACTTCTAGTGACAAGCATCTTCATGCTTAGCTAGGTCGGTCCTTTTCTAGCAAACAACTGGGTACTTTTAAGGTCCATACTCAAGCTTTTATAGCTTGACAAGTCCTGACAAAATATGGACCCCAATGGTGTAGCTGTTGAGAGTCCAAAGTCATTTCCATGCCACAATAAGGCTTCAGATTAAGATTTTAGTGCAAGGGTTCTGAATCTTGGATCTGGGAATTTCTTGCATTTTTTAAATGTTTTGATAATTCCTTTGTAATTCTATGTAATTTATTTTATATGCACATTAGAACCTTGTTCTGGGAAAGGGTTCATAGACCACTGAACTGCCAAAGGGAACTATGAGGAAATAAAGTTTAAGAACCCCTCTTCATAGGTCAGCTAGGTAGCACAGTGGATAAAGTGCCAGACTTAGAATTGGGAAGACCTGGGTGCAAATCTGGACACAGGTGCTTCCTGATTGTGTGACCCCAGGCAAGCCACTTAACCCCCACTGTTTAGCCTTTGCCACTCTTCTGTCTTAGAATTTATACTGAGACAGAGGTAAGGGTTAAAAAAAAAAATCTTGCTCCAGTGGAAGCCCATTTTTCAATTTAAAAATATTATCTGAAATACTTTCAAGAGATAACTTCCTTCAAGGAGCTGTGGCTTTAGGAAATATAGATCAATACTTGTGCCCTGTTCCAAACAAAAGCTGTGCAAATTCACAGAGCACAAAGAAAGCCATCTGTTCTAAAGGTAAGCGTATCACGATGGCACCTTCTATTCCCTCTGCTTTTCATCTAGAACTTCTGGCATCTTAATGAGGCTAACGTCTTTCCAGAAAAGGTGTCATTCTGAAGTTTGTAAAACCCCTTTTCACGGTTTGCTGACAGTGGCTCATATAAGGAGATTGCTAATTCTTTTCTTTCATTCTGTAAACCAAGTTTCAATTATTATTTTAAAAGAAATATCCCCCCAGCCCTTGCAGAAGGTTATTTGCATAAAGACAGAAACTGAAAACCAGAGTTAAGAACTTTAGAGTTCCTGAAAACGAGACTAGGGACTCGTCACCTCTGAGTCCCTCCTGTTATAGAGGAGGAAAGTAAAGTCCAGGGAGGTAGAGGGATTTGCCAAGAATAGAGTTCAGATCCCCTCCCTCTGAGGGCCAGAGCTCTTCCCATTAGGTTTTGCTCATGGATGTTTTACCCAACTAAAATGAACTGGCGACTCATCATCGTTCATGAGTAATGCTAAGCTATGCGGCCCACATGCCCCTCTGGGCAACCAAAGTTCAATTCTTCCTGAGAGAAAACACGTCCGTCCTCTGTGACTCAGGCCATCAGGGAGGCTCTTAACTCTTTTAGACCAGCAAGGGACCATTTGATCAACAAATATTATGATAGGGGCATAAGAGCACAGGTTTAGAGCTGAGAGGGACCTCAGAAACCCTCTCGGTCAAACGACCTCACTTTAGAGCCCAGGAAACTGGGACCAAGCGAGGGGAGGTCAGACAGTCGATAAACATTTATTAAGCAACTACCCAGACCATTTCAAAGGATTCGTGATGAAACATGCTATCTCCCTCCAGAGGGAGAGCCAAGGAACTCTTGAGTACAGATTGAAATTTTTTTCTCACTTCATTTTTCTTGCTCCCCTCCCGTTTTTGGCAATATGGCTAATATAGAAATGTTTATGCCTATTTATACTTGTGTATGTTTATGTTTATATATTTATGTTTATGCATGTGTATGTGTTCATGTTTATGTATGTATTTCTATTTATACATTTATGTTTATGTGTGTTTGTGTAGGTATATGTGTTAATGTTTATTTGTGTGTTTATATTTATATGTTTAGGCTTCTTTATATGTGTTTATGTATGTTTTTGCATGTGTTCATGATTATTTAAAGGTTCGCTTATTTATGTATGTGGTTATGCTTATTTATGCATACATGTGTATGTATATTTGTGTTTATATATATATGTGTGTTTGTGTTTATTTATATACATATTTTCAGTTAAAATAATGTGTGTGTGTGTGTGTGTGTGTGTGTGTGTGTGTGTGTGTAGCATCTACTATGTGCCAGGCATTATGTAATGTCCTTTATAAATATTACCTACCGTGATCCTTATAACAACCCTGGGAAGTTGGTGCTATTATTATCCCCATTTCCCAGATAAAGAAACTGAGCTAGTCTTCAGTAGATAGATGACTTTCTCAGAATCATACAGCTTAGTGTCGACACATCTAAGGCTGGATTTCTACTTAGGTTTTCTGAGTCCAGGCCCAGAGCCTCATACATGAGAGCACCGGGTGGCCTCTAATGGGCCTCAATGCCCTCTGAGGTTCCTTCTGGGTCCAGACCTCTGACTGCTCCCGAGCCTGTGTCTGCTGGCTTTCCCCGCAAGCTTGTAGCTGGGGTCTGTAACCGCATGTGCTATGACACACACGCTAGGCTTCTCTAAATGCTCGATTTACTAAGGGGACAATTCACCCTGAAAATACAGAAATGTCCATTTCCAGCCCACAGAGCTTTTGGTAAAAGGGAATCTACGTCTGCACATACGCGTAAGTGTGTTTGTGTACACACACACACACACACACACACACACACACACACACACAAAACAATGGTGTGATAGTAAACATTCAACAACTAGCTCATGGGAGAGGTGGGAAGGAAAGGATGGGCATGTACTTGTGACACGTGTTTAAGTTTAATCTAGATTATTAGCATTTTCTCCATCACTTTATTAAGTCTAGAAAAACAACAAAACCCGTTGAAGCCCTGATTTGTAGCATTTGCCCATTTCTGAAGTATAAATGCTCACTCTGAAAATGGAACAATTAATTGGTTCATAAACACTGGTTATGGGGGCAGTTAGATGGAGAGCCAGCCCTGGAGACAGGAGGTCCTGGGTTCAAACTTGATCTCAGATACTTCCTAGCCATGTGACCTTGGGCAAGTCACTGAACCCCATTGCCTAGCCCTTACTGCTCTTCTGCCTTGGAACAATACCCAGTATTGATTCTAAGAGGGCAGGTAAGGGTTAAAAAAAACTGCAATGAGCAAGCTCTAGCACACCCTTAGAAACATGTGTGTATATATACGTGTAGGGCACATATTCCAAACACTTCTCAGCATTGAGGCTCCCTTCATCTCAAAGAGCGAGTTTCTCTTTGGCCATGCCCTCAAAGCAGTTACTGGAACATAAAGTCCTTTGCTGACCCTGAACCTGAGGCAGTCAAGAAAGTAACTAGTGACCCTTGGGGAGCACCCTGGCAGAGTGTGTTTATCCCGAGGGAACATATCTCCAGGCCTTTGGAGACAATTTGGATAAAGCATGCACTTTCCTAGAATCCATGCCAGAGCTGGGTAAAAAAATGACCCTCTCATAGAACAAATTCAAAACTCAAAAGCTGCCACCCCAAGGGCTTGACATTTTTTTCTTTCTTAAAAAATTCTTACTTTCTGTGTTAGAATCAACACTAAGTGTCAGTTCCAAGGCAGAAGAATGGTAAGGGCTAGGCAATGGGGGTTAAGTGACTTGCCCAGGGTCACACAGCTAGAAGTGTCTGAGGTCAAATTTGAACCCAAGACCTCCTGTCCCTGGTCCTGCTCTCTAGTCCCTGTGCCACATGGCTGCCCCTTGGCACTTCTTCATTTTTCAACACCTGTAACATTTAAGTTCAATTGCTCAAGGGACAGAAATAAGCCTCCAACAAATATCTGTACATGTGTACTTAAACACACACACATGAACTCTACAGAACATGTGCTGCTAACGACAATACCTCAGTCCAGACCTAGTATCGAATCCAGCATTTTGCCTCATGAATTGTTCACTCCCTAGTTTTCCTTCAGAGACAAAGTTTTCTTTTTTTCTATGATAAAGATTTAAAAAAAAAAACAATTACATCTAATAAATTTCCACTAAGTTCTCCAAAGTTATATGATCCAGGGGGCAGCTGGGTAGCTCAGTGGAGTGAGAGTCAGGCCTAGAGACAGGAGGTCCTAGGTTCAAACCCGGCCTCAGCCACTTCCCAGCTGTGTTACCCTGGGCAAGTCACTTGACCCCCATTGCCCACCCTTACCAATCTTCCATCTATAAGACAATACACCGAAGTACAAGGGTTTAAAACAAAAACAAAAACAAAAAAAACAGTTATATGATCCAAATTGCCTCCCTTCCTCCATTCCCTTCCCCCTCCTAGTACTGGCAGGTAATTCACTCTGGGTTATGTATGTATTATTGTGCAAAACCTATTTCCATATTGCTCATTTTTGTAAGAGAATAATTAAACAAAACCAAAACTCCCAAATAAACTAAAATGAAAAATCATATGCTTTGGTGTGCATTCCCACTTGCACTGGTTTTCCCTCTGGAGGTGGACAGCATTCCTTGGCCTAGATTATTTTATTGCCAAGAGTGTCTATCACAGATCCCCAGTTCTCCCAGAATTCCCCAACTTGCAAGATATTTGGGTTACTCTGCAATTTGTCACTCCTGAACTTAGTGCATTACTCTTTGTTTTTTCTGGTCAAGTCCAAAACAATGCTTAAGTGACTTGGGTTTGGATTTAGGGACTCATTACTCACTTTGCAGCCTTCTGGGATATATTCCCCAAGATGGCAGGTAATATGATATAGGCAGTATATGTGCTATTATCCTTCCCTTTTACACATGCACACACACACACACACCACCACCACCACCACCACCACTCCAAACCTCTAAAATGTGATTCTACATCCCCCAGCCCTACTTGAGTAAGTAAAATAATTTGAATATCATATAACATTCCTTTGATAAGTCATTCTCAAGACTGACCATCATCTGAGCATTGAACCAAAATTCTCAAGATCTGGATTCTAGTTCTATCACCACAAATTACTAACAGTGTGACATTGGGCAAACGACTTAAACCTACTTGAGTCTGAGTTGTTTGTTTTTTACCTTTTACTTTCTGTCGTAGAATGGATACTAGAGCTAGGCAAATGGGGTGAAGTGACTGGCCCAGGGTCACACAGTTAGGAAGTGTTTGAGGTCTTATTTGAACCCAGGACCTCCTCTTCTCTATCCATGGAATCACTTAGCTGCCCCTGAGATTGCATTTTTTTTCATTTTTTCAAGCCTAGCTATTCTTGACCAGTCACCTGGCCCAGTCTGAACTACGTCCTTGAATATTGAAAGAACTATAAGAACTCAGCCACTGTCAATTATAGTTGAAAGATCATAGAGATCATACAAGAGCCTGCAGTTTTTTAAGCGCAGGTCATGCCAGATTAACTTTATTTGCTTTTGACAGGTCTATTAAATTGGTGGATCATGAAAAGGCTGAGGATATCATTTCCGTAGGTTTTTAGCAAAGCACCTTAGAGTGTATCTTATGCCATTCTTACAGAAAAGATGAGACCATATGTGGGCTACACCAAAGAGGGACTGGAAAATGGTTGGATGCCTAAGAATAGTCTAAAAAAGATCTTGACAGGCTAGAACACTGGTTTGAATCTAATAATATATTTAATAGAGATCAATGAAAAGTAATATACTTGAATCAAAAAACTGACAAATTGGGAAGGCATGGTTAGAAGGAAGAATTTTAGTGGAATACAAACCCAGTGAGAGGGAAGCTAGGTGATGCGATGAATAGAGAGAGCACTAGGTCTGGAGTCAGAAAGTCAGGAAGACCTGAGTTCAAATCTAGCCTCCAGCGTGTACTAGCTATATGACTCAAGAGCAAGCCACTTAACCCCATTTGCCTCAGTTTCTTCATCTATAAAATGAGGTGGAGAAGGAAATGGCAAACCACTCCAGTATCTTTGCCAAGAAAATCCAAATGAGGTCACAAAGAGCAGACACAACTGAACAACAATAAATTCAATGAGTCATCAGTGTGATTTGCTAACCAACCAGCTGATCAATCAATCAGTCATTCAAAAAAAGGCTAATGCAGTCTTGGGCTGCATAAAGAGAGGCATTGCTTACAGAAACATGATGATAGTTCTGTTGTAGACAGATGGATGGATGGATGGATGGATGGATAGACAGATGGATGGACAGATGAGTGAGTGAGAGAGAGAGACGGATGGATAGATGGATAGAAGATAGAAACAAAGTAAGCATTTATTAAGCACATGCCTGCCATATGTCAGGCACTGTGCTGACCACTGGAGATAAAAAACAAACAAACCCCAAAACCCAAGAAAACAAGATGGTCCCTTGTCTTGAGGTGCTTATTTCTAGTAGGGAAAGATGAAACATAAAGGGAATCTGGAAAGGGAGAAATGGGGGAGGGAAGACAGGTACATGAGCAGGGATCAAGTAGTGAATTAGGAGGCAGAGCAGCCCAGTGTGGTGTTAGAGCACCAGAGGACTGCTAAACTCTGCCTTGTCAGATCATATCTGGAACACCACTTTCATTTTGGAAACCCAGTTTAGGAGGGATGTTGATAAGTTAAAAAATATCTAGAGCAAGGCAACCAGAGTGGTAATGCCCTCTACTTTTAATTCATGTCATATAAGAATTTGTAAAAGAAACTGAAGGAGGGGGCAATTAGGTGGCTAAGTAGAGAGAGAGCCTGGAGATGAGAAGTCCTGGATTCAAATTTGACCTCAGACATTTCCTAGCTATGTGACCCTGGGTAAGTCATTTAACCATCATTGCTTATCCCTTATTGCTCTTCTGCCTTGGAACCAATACTTAGCATTGATTATAAGACAGAAGGTAAGGGTTTTTAAGAAAGAGAAACAGAGAGAGAGGGAAAGAGGGAGGGAGGGAAGGAGGAAGGAAGGCAGGCAGGAAGGAACAAATTGGAGTATTGGAGTTGTTTAGCCTAAAGAACAAAAAACTTAGGAAGATGGGGAGGGAGAGAAGAACTCAAAGAAAGGCTGTTATACAGAAGAGGGATTAGGCATGTCCTTTCTGGTCCTGGAAGTAAAATTTAAAAAGCCTGAGTAGATGTCCCAAAGAAGAAAATGTAGGCTCACCATCAAGAAAAACCCAACTGACCAAGAAGCTTTGTTGGGAGAACCAAGGGAGCTATAACATCAAAGTGCTTTCAGAAACATAAGAAGCAAGACAACATACCCAGAATGGTCAGTGTAAAAACAGAGAAGGTGCTAATGTTAGTAGTAGTCATGGGTAGGAGATCCGTGGTATCCACACCCTTCTGCATTGGTCTAGGAGCTACTGCCACAAGGAAGTCTGAAAACAATTTTGGGAAATACATGGCAGCAACTTAAGGTCCAATGCCAATAACTACATTAGTTTAGCAGGAATTACCTGATGGCTGGGCCTAGAACCTTTGCTGTCTCAAAAACTACTTGTTTTCTCTTGATTCTCTGTGATTTTCTTCTCCTAAAGCCCATATATGGGGGATAGGGGGATTTTTTTATTTTGATTTTTTTATTCTTCAGTAATGTTTTGTTTTTCCCAAATTTTTAGCATTTGTTTTCTAATATCTTGAGTTCCAAATTCTCTCCCTCCCTACTCTATCTCCTCCCTGAGGTGGTAAGCAATTTGATATAAGTTATACATGTGCTATTATGCAAAACATATTTCTGTATATGTCATGTAGAAAAAATACACACCAAAAAAATGAAGAAATAAAGTGAAAGATAGTATGTTTTTGTTTGTATTCAGTCTCCATCAGTTCTTTCCCTGGTGATGGATAGCACTTTTCATCCTAAGTCCTTCAAAGTTACCTTAGAAGTTATTGTATTGCTGAGTCTTTCATAGTTGATCACAGTTCAATATAGCTGTTACTATGTACAATGTTCTCCTGGTTCTGCTTACTTTACTTTGTATCAGTTCATGTAAATCTTTCCAGGTTCTTCTGAAATCTTGTTGCTCATCATTTGTTATAACACAATATAGTATTCCATTACAATCATATAGCACAACTTATTCAGCCATGGGGGGGGGGAGAGGGGGTGTCAGGTGGTAGGGAATCTTGTTAAAGTTTTTAGTTAAATGGATTTTCAGTTCATTTTGGTTTTATTATATATTTCATTGATCTAAAACGGGAAGCACATACAGGGATGAAGTTTTCTTCAGAAACAGTAGCCATACTACAGGATAATATGCTTTAGAGCCTAAAGGAAATTTAGAGGTCATCTGGTCCGTTGCTCTCTTTTACTCATGAGGAAACTAAGGCCTCAGGAGATGAATTGATAAACTCAAGGTCTTTCATTGATAGAATCGTTGGTTTATATCTTGAAAGGATCCTGGAAGACATCTGGTTCAGCTTCATTTTAAAGATGGGGAAACAGACCTGAGGAAGTTAAAATGACTTACTCAAGGTCATATATGTAGCAAGCATCAGATGTGAAATTCAATTCTGGGTTCTCCAGCTCTAGAGTCAATAGTTTTATCATCACATCATTTCAATGGTACAGTGCAAAAAGCACTATACTTGGAGTTGGAGGGTTGATTTCAAATCTAGTCTTTGCTCCTTCCTACTTGTGTAACCTGGGCAGGTTACTTTGCCTTAGTGGGTCTCAATTTACTCATCCATAAAATGAAAGGATTTGACTAGAAGACAATGCAAGTTCATTCCAATTCAAAATCTTGTGACCCTAAGTCACAGATCTAGGATTCAAGCCCAGGTCTATGAGTACTAAAAACCTACAGAACATTATTTTGGTCCATTTGGCCCTTGAGAACTGTGTTCTAAACAAGTCTGTTAAGTGTTTTAAGCAAATTCTCCAATGCTTTAGTTTGGGCTCAGTCCACAAGAAACTGAAAATAGGATTCTGTAGAAGTTTAATACTGGTATTTAATTATATCTGCTGGAAACAACTCAACTTTCACCATAGCCTCCTACTAACCTATAAAAACACAAAAACATAACACTCTAAACCAGAGTACTATCCAACTGGAAGTAAAATACACAGAAAATTGAAAAAAAACTAGAGAACAAGTTTGAGATCACAACTATAGCCCACAAAGTCTGTCTCTAATACGCTGACCTCTTATCTGATGCAGAGACTTGGGGTTTAACTAATCCCACCAACTGCTCACATTCCTAGCTACCTGCTGGCCCAAGTCCATATGAATTGCACCTAGGTAGCTGCTGGGAGGGAGAAAAGGGAAAGAAAGGCAGCTGCCCCCTGAGGTTGTCTCAGCATATGCGACAGACACATATGCCTTTTTGGCCAGTTCTCTGTATTGCCAGCCAAAGAGGGTCATGCCGTCTCCCCCTCACCATGGGCTAACCCTGGTCTCTCAACACACTCATCTCAGATGAACTCAGAGTCTTCTCCCCTTCCAAGAAGGTGGAAGCAAGCAGCTCAAGCCTTCAAAAAGGTAACATGAAAAGAAAGATTCCACCTTGTTTGAAATCATCTACACACACACACACACACAGAACACTCAAGGGCTTTTCTAACATAAAGGCTATGAGCAAGTTGAGACAGCTAGATGGGTCAGTGGATAGAGAGCTGAGCCCAGAGTTAAGAAGACGAATCAAAATCCAACTTCAGCCACTTTCTAGCTCTGAACCTTGAGGAAATCACTTGCCCTGTTGGCCTCAGTTTCCTCATCTGCAAAATGAGCTGGAGAACTGGCAAACTGGCAAAATGGCAAATCACTCTAGGATCTCTGCAAGAAAACCCCAAATGGGGTCATGAAAAGTCAGACACTAAACAAATGAATGACTGAATACCAACAACAACAAAAAATGAGCAATGCTGAATCAGAGATCACTGAAGCATGGATCTGAAAGGGGCCTTAGGAATTATTTAGGCCAAACCCTGAAAACTACAGGTGAGAAACCTTGAGGTCTGGAAAGGGGAAATAGCTTTGCCCAAGGTCATGTAGCTAGTTTGCTACAGTAGTAGCAGAGGTAATAGTAATACTAGTAGTGGTTGTAGTAGTAGTAGTAGTGGTGGTGGTGGTGGTGGTAGTAATAATGGCAGGAGTAATGGTAGAAGTGATAGTAGTAGTAGTCATCATCGTAGTTGTGATAGTAATGGCAGTAGTGGTAATGCTGGTGGTAGTAGTTGTAATAGTAGGATTAATAGTGGTAGTAATGGTGGTGGTGGTGGTGGTGGTAATGATGATGATGGCAACATTTCTACAGCACTTAAAGGTAAGAAAGACTTTCCTCGTAACAATCCTTTGAGTGTATATTCCAAATATTCTCTTCCTTTTATAGGGGAGAAAAATAAGTATCACTTTCCTCAAGCACCTTCACACAGTTAATAACTAAGGGACTAAATCGGGGAGTTGAAGTGAGGTCTAGTAACACCAAATCCAATATTCTTTCTATTATACTATAGGATAGTAGCGAACTTGGGAGTCAGGAAGACCTGAATTCAAATCTTGCTTCACACATTTACTCAAGTGGGGCCCTGGGCAAGTCTCTTAGCCTCTCTGTAAAACCTCCTCCTTCTTCATCTGTAAAGTGAAGAGTTTGGGCTCACTGGCCTTCCAGGTCCCTCGTGCCTCCGGGTCTGAGCTTCTAGGACGCTTTGGGCCTGGGGGTCTCTGTTTTGAAACCCAGTTCCACTGCCTGGCACAAGCCCAGACAAGATCTGTCCTCTATCTTGCCCTCAGGTTCCTCATCTATAAAAGAAGTTGGACTTGAGCGGTGTGGTATGGTGGAAAGAGAACTGGATTGGAAGCCATTTAGATAGACTCCCCAACCTGCCAGGCATCTGGGCTACCTGTATAAAAAATGCTACTTTCTTTCTTGGGTAAAAACAAAAACAAAAACAAAAGGCCATGGGGGCCCCAGGGCTGGAGTGCAAAGCTCTGACTAGCCTTGAGCTCCAAGATTTATGGGATTTCTCTACTTTCCCCATAGAGGGCCTCCCTTCCTATGCCTAACCCCCTCCACCCCCAATAAAAGAATTAATAAAATTCTCTGGCCACTAGTTTCAGGGGAGGGTGGAAGGACACTTTTATTGTGGCAATCCCAATACCACTGAGCCAAGTGGCCTTTTGGGCACTTAAAAATGTTTTTCTAATACTGCCAAGCAGTCAGGGGACAGAGTGAATCAGTGTGTAAAGCTAAAGGGAGAGCACATGGACGAGAGGGTCCAGTTCCACCACATTAATGGAAGAAGTGAACACATCACCCAGCCTCTTAGAGGCTCCTCCAATTCAGTGACTTCCTTCTACCGTGAACATTGGCTCCTTCTCGTTCCATCCTACAATTCTCCCGCAGTGGGGATGCCCTTCCATCTCTTCTGTAACCATCTCTTGGGGACGGGTATTGTCTCAGGGCTGAAGCCTGCAGGGATGTCCTCATTCGTCTGGGGCAAATGCTTTTTGGCTGAGGCTTTTGTGGCATGACCTAAAGGGTTCCACTTCACCCATCAGAAGTCGTAGGAAAAGCAGTCATGAAGTTTAGCTGGGGCAAAAATGGTCCTATTTCCTACCACGGATTCAGATTTAATTCATCCCAAAGGCTGTGGCCCACAGAAGACACCTTACAGTTTTGTTGTTCAGAACAGGCTTTTGGAGAACTGGTGAGTTGCTCTACAACACTGCACAAGGGCAGAGAAAGTTCTTTCTTTCCAGGTCAATATTATAGACTATGAGAAGGAATCAATGTGTAATTTCAGCCATAAAGTTCTCCCCAACCCTCAAAAAGTTTGAACAGAAAAAGTTGTCACTTTGAAGGGTAAAAACAGAGTGCTATGGAGAGGAAGAACATCTTATAGTTATTTTTTTAACCCTTACTTTCTGTCTTAATAAAAACTCTAAGACAGAAGGGCAAGAGCTAAGCAATGGGGGTTAGGGCACTTGCCCAGGGTCACACATCTAAGAAGTGTCTGAGGCCAGATTGGAACTCAGGTCCTTCCAACAAGAGGCCTGGTGCACTATCCACTGTGCTACCCACCTATCCTGAAAGCACTAGCATTAGACTTCTTGTAGGTAGCAGGACTTTAGCTGAGAAGTGAAGGAAGCCAAGGAAGCTCAGGGGTGGAGAGGAGGAAGGAGAGAGCTCCAAGTCCAAAGGACAGCCAGTGAAAATGGGCCAGTCCAGAGGCGGAGTGTCTAGTCTGAAGACAAGGAGGCCAGTGTCCCTGGATCACACAGCCCATGGGAAGAAGACAAGCAAGGCTGGAAGAGGTCAGGTTATAAAAGGCTTTGAACATCAAACAGAAGCTTTTATATTTAATCCTGGAGGGAATTAGGGAGCTGCTGGAACTAACTGAATAGGAGAGGAAATGGTCAGATCTGGGCTTTAGAAAGACTAATCTGGACAGCTGAATGGAGCATGGACAAGAGTGGAGGGAAACTTAAAACAGGAAGATCAACCAGAGGATCTGGGATTTTACGGATAGATGGGAAATTCCCAAGCTGAAATTCCTTTCACTAATGCAGCTCAGCCATATGAATCACCTGGTAGGGAAAGAGTGCACTGAGAGATTAAATAACTTGGCCATAGTCTCACTGTGAGTATGTAAATGAAACAGGACTTGAACCCAGGTCTTCCTGACTCCAAGGTCAGCTCTCTAGCTCCTAATAACTTATTTAGGACTTGGAGGTGTACAAAACACTTTATATACATTATTTCATTTGATTCTCACAACCACTTTGTAAAGAAAAAGATATTACTATCCCCATTTTACAGATGACAAAACTGAGGTTCAGAGATATTAATTTTTTAACTCTTACCTTCCATCTTAGAACCAATACTGTGCATTAGTTCCAAGACAGAAGAGTGGTAAGGGATAGGCAATGGGGATTGAGTGACTTGCCCAGGGCCACACAGCTAGAAAGTGTCTGAGGCCAGATTTGAACCCAGAACCTCCCGTCTATAGGCTGACTCTCGATACACTGAGCTACCCAGCTGCTCCCCAGAGATATTAATTTGCCTAGAGCGCACAGAGCTAGTTAGTGGGGGAGGAACTAAACCCAAGTCTCCCTAATTCCATATCCAGTGCCCTCACCATACCACACCGTGCTGCCTCTTGATATACATAGGATTTAGGGGCAGTTAAATAACATAATAGATAGAGCACCAGGCTTGGAGTAGAGAGGACTTGGGCTCAAATGTGGCTTCAGATACTTACTAACTGTGTGGCCCTGGGCAAGTCACTTAACCCTCATTGGGTTAGCCCGTGCCACTCTTCTAACTCACAATTGATACTAAGATGGAAGGAAAGGGTTAAAATAAAAGAGCTATCTATGGGATTTAAATTCAGAGCTATTTTCCCCCCTAATGAATACTCCTCCCCTCCCCTGCCCCCAAACAAAAAAGTTCTCTTACTCACCTAAAGAGAAATCTGGCAGAACCTGAAAAAATCATCTTCCTCACAACCATGATTTCACACAGTTTATCTGGTGAAGAACGTCAATATTTGTTCACTTCCCAATGTAAACATGTTTTATTACCAGCCTCTTAGTCATTCTGGTTTTTTGCTTTCTTCAACAAAGCAGAGATGCTCCCTCTGGCCCTGAGCTGGCCCACTTGCCCTCCTTTTCCCAGGGTACGTTCCCAGCCTCTTGCCTCCCTGACCCTAATCAGGTTTTAATGAATCGGTAACGGGTGAATCACTTCCTGTGGACAGTTGCACGTTTGGGAAGTAGGCTTCTTTCTTTCTTTTTTCATACTCAAGAGTCTCACGGTGTTTCTGGGTTAGATAAATGGAACGGGGAAATGATGAGAAAGAGCAATCTCTTTCTATCAAAACAAACCTTGAAGTTTCCACAAAAGAATTAATAGAATATCATATTCCTATGAAGGAGTTGGGGAGAAGGAGAAAAGAAGAGAGAGAAGAAAGAGATGAACAGGCGGCTGAGGAGTTTGTACATGAATCGTACTGCTCAGACTTTCTTAATTATGAGTTACTTGCTGTAGCAGAGAAACCATTTCAGAAACATTATTAATGTAAAAGCAAACAGGTCACCTCGGTGCCTGGAGAGCTGAGACGTAATATTTGAGAATAAGAGTTCACTAAAGTTAATATTTTACAGCCCCAGAAGCTGATGAATTCTAGTGAAAAGGAGAATTCTGAGTCGACACCCATAGAGGAAATAAAAGTTTAATTCCTATTGGATGACCCTCTCTCATCACAGAGTGTTCCTGCAGCCTTCAGTGATCAAGAATTCTTTAGTTTAAATACAACCAATACTGAAATCCCTTGGATTGGTATGGCAAGGTGGAGGGACAGGACTTGGGCTCTGGAAGAACTGGGTCAGAAGCCCTGCCTGGGACACACACCGGCTATGGGATCATGGGCAAACCACACAGCATCCCTTATAACATGGTGATTGTATCATCTATTGGACCTACTTCACTAGCTCGGTGTCAGGTTATTTATATAAAGTATCATTGCTGCTGTTATTCCATTAGAATGTAAATCGCTTGGGGGCCAGAACAGCTTTTAAATGTTTTTTTTTTTCCTTTTTTAAAAAAACCCTTACCTTCTGTCCTAGAATTGATACTAAGTATTGGTACCAAGGCAGAAGAGTGGTAAGGGCTGGGCAATGGGGATTAGGTGACTTGTCCAGGGTCACCCAGCTAGGAGGTGTCCAAGGCCACATTTTAACTCGGGTGGAATGGAAACCTAGATTTTGGCAAGGAGGTTGGCGGAGGGGAGGGAAAGATACCTGATGAGCACAAATAATTTCATTAGAGGTGAGGAGGATTGAAGCCCAGATAGTTGTATTACACATTGAACAAGTCATTTGATCTTTCTGGGCCTCCAATCCCATAGTGAGCTTTGAATATCTCAATGTCTATATCCATTGGTGTCAAACTCAGAACTGTATTATCTTTTTATTTATTTTGTTAAACATTCCAATAATATAACCTAGAACCAAAAACGCTAAGGAGTTTCGCTGGCTGTTGGAGTCAAGAATGATACCTCTCGTCCTAATCACTCATCTGTGACCTGGATTGCTGACTAACTTTTCATCCCAATTAGGTTTGAATTCTTGAAAGGCAAAGATGATTCTTGCCCACCTCTTTATACCCCCTCACAAGACCAGGACAGTACTTTGCACAGACAGGCTATTCAGTAACTATTTGTTCACTGGTTGCCTTAAATAGCCTTCTGGAAGGGACCTTAGTGGTAGAATAATTGTAAAGATAACTAAACATATGTATAGTGCTTTATAGTTCACAAAGTGCTTTCACATACATTGTCTGATGGTGGAAATAGCCTGGACTAGAAAATCAAGACACTAGGCTGCTGGAGCAACACGGTGTATCTCGTAGAGTGTTAGCCTTAGGGTCCTGGAACACCCAAGTTCAAGTCCTACCTTTGACATATACTAATCTGTTGAAAGTTAGAACCAGAGTCCAAAATTGTTCTCGTAGTCTGGAATAATGGGCAAAGCGTATGAATTCTTCAACTATTTGAAGGATTCAATTTATTCTGTATGACACAAGAAGGCAAAAAAAAAATTGCAATGGGAGGGGTTATAGAGAGACATATTTTTGTATTATATGAGGAAATTTTTCCTAATAATGAAAGTTGCCCTAAAGTTAAATGGAATGTTTTGAGAAGTTGTGAGAGTTTAATAATAAGAACTAGCATTTTTATAGCACTTTTTAAGTTTGAAATATTATTTCATGGGCAACTGGGTGGCTCAGTGGATAGAGTACCAGGCCTGGAGTCAAGAGGAGCTGGATCCAAATCTGGCCTCTGACCCTTCCTAGCTGTGTGACCCTGGCCAAGTCAATTAAACCCCATTGCCTAGCCCTTGCCCTTCTGTCTTAGAGTTGTGTTTAGGACAGAGAGTGGGAAGGAGGAAGGAAGGAAATATAGTTTCGGTTGATCCTCCTGACATCCATATGAGTTTCTCCATCACTTAGAAAGTGATAGTCTTCAAGTGTCTAAAAATGATCACTTGTTAGAGAGGCTAGAAAGGGAATAAGTATTTTTCAGGATAACCTCTGTAGCTCTTCCCCAACTCTGAGATTCAGTGAACTGTATTAAATCATGACCTGAAGGGGATCTCAGAGGTCTTTGAGTCTAATTCCCTCATTTTACAGATAAGAAAACTGAGGCCAGATAAGTCAAGTGATTTGCCCAGGGTCACCCAGCTATTAAGTATCTGAGATAGGAGTCAAATCCAGGTCTTCCTGATGCCAATCCCAGTGCTCTACCCATTCAACTACATAGCCTCACAGACAGGATAATTTGTTTCACAGAACAAGCCCCAGTCAGCAACATTTTATGGCAACAGGGGTGCTGGCCATGCCCCAGCCCCTCCCAATACCCACTCAGCAGACAACAAAGAAGTTGTATACAACAGAAGCCACAAAGTGTTTCCAGGACCTAAAGATTCCCTCCATGCCACACTTGGGAGACATTCTCCTTCTTTCCATCCCAGGAACGCCCTCAGCTTTCTGCTCCTCTGTCCAGTGATGAGAAAGCCGTATACTGGCTAAGCTCCAGACAATAACACCCCCATTGTATGTTGCAATGTAATAGTGCAGCTGGAACTGGAGTCAGGGGACTTAGATTCAAATGCCAGCTCTTCCTCCTTCCTTGCAGCCCGTGGGACCTTAGGAAAATCCTTTCATTTTTTTTCCTGGGTCTCAGTTTCCTCATCTGTAAAATCTGTAAAATTAACTCTGAGGTTCCTTCTAACTCTAAATTTCTGATTCAGGATGCAAGAGAAACACCAATTCATTTTTCTGCTTTTTGTAATTCTTTTTGTATCTCTAGGAGAAAACTTGATTCTAATCTCTTTGACCAGTCATCCCACATCCCAAGGCATGCCATAATCCTAGACCAGCCTTTCCCTCACCTCTCATAATTCTGTAAAAGAAGCCTTCTCACATACATGGTGAGGCTTGTCATCATTAGAACTTGTCACAGTAAGAAGGAACTTCAGGAGACATCTAAGACCATCATTTCACAGATGAAAAAACTGAGGCCCAGAGAAGTTGGGACTTGCTTTCTCCTCTGTAAAGCCTTCCCACATTATTGTGAGAGACAGAGAGACAGACAGAGACAGAGGGGAAAGGGAGGAGGAAGAAAGGCAAAAAAGAGAAGGCAGGGAGGGAGGGAAGGAGAAGGAGAGGAGAAGGAGAAGGGGGGAGAGAGAGAGAGAGAGAGAGAGAGAGAGAGAGAGAGAGAGAGAGAGAGAGAGAGAGAGAGAGAGAGAGA
>NC_058131.1:570538666-570581420 GCF_016433145.1 Gracilinanus agilis
GAGAGAGAGAGAGAGAGAGAGAGAGAGAGAGAGAGAGAGAGAGAGAGAGAGAGAGAGAGAGAGAGAGAGAGAGAGAGAGAGAGAGAGAGAAATTCCTCTTTTCTTCGTCCTCTCCACTTAACAGCCAGGTGAGATAAGCATAGTTACTCTCTTCAACAATTTGCTCCCCAAATGCACTTCCTTTGACAAAAATGAATCACACTTGAATTTACCTACTTATTTATTCCATAGATAACAGAACAAATTAATGTTAGAAAGCCTCCAGCACCTCAGATAGATTCTCTCCAGATGCTAGATAGAAAGTTCTGGATGAGAAATACATGGGAAGAAAAGCCATGAGGGGGTTGCCAGATGTACAGGTGAATAAAGTGCCCTATACTAGTGAAATCCCAGATACAAAGAATATTAGGTGTTCACCACATGTTTGCTTCACAGGTCCCTGTGCCTGTTTACCCATGTCACTGTGATCCAACCTTGATGGTAAGTTGTAGGAGGCAAGGATCTCAGCTCTAAATGTCTGCAGCAGAATCTGAATCCCCCAACTCCCAATTTTAGCACTCGATCACTTCATCATATTGCCCCTCAAAGAAATAATGATCTCTATTAACCTCCCCTCATTGCAGCAGTGGGGGAAATCAACCTATACACATGCCCCCACCCCTACCCTCACATATACATATATTAAATATACTTTTAAACTAGGATCTGAATGTATTGGTTAGTTTTGTTCAATCAATCAACAAGCATTTCTTGAGCATTTACTAGTTGTAGGACACTATGCTAAGCACCTAGGATACAAAGACAAGCATGAAACAGTTCCTGCCCTCAAGAAGTTTGTTTTATAATAAGGGGGATACCATGTATATACAGAATATATGTAAAATATATATGCAAAATAGTCCTGGGTTCAAATCTGCCCTCAGATACTTCCTAGCTGTCTAGGCAAGTCATTTAACCCATGTTGTGAAAGAACACAGACTAAAAACAAACAAAAAACCAAGAAAACAAGAAAAAGCCAAAATATTTTTAAAAGGAAGCTTCAATCTATGTTCAGACTCTACCAGTTCTTTCTCTGAAGGTGGCTATAGCATTTTTCATGCTAAGTCCTTCAGAATTATCTTGAATCACTATATTTCTAAGAATAGAGAAGTAATTTACAATTGATCATGATACACTATTGCTGATATGAGTACAATGTTTTCCTGGTTCTGTTCACTTCACTTTGCATCAGTGCATGAAAGTCTTTTCAGGCTTTTCTAAAACCATCCTGTTTGTCATTTCTTATAGCATAATAATATTCCATCATAATCATATGCCACAACTTGTTCAGTCATTCCCCAATGGGTGAGAATCCTCTCAATTTCTAAATCCTTCCCACCACAAAAAGAATTGCTATAAATATTCTTGTATAAATAAGTCCCTTTTCCCTGTTCTTTGCTCTCTTTGGAAGACAGACCTATTATTACCTAGTGGTAATGCTGGGTCAAAAAGCACATACAGTTTATGCCTTTTGGGCATAGTTCAAATTGCTCTCCCAGAATGATTCTATCAGTTCACAATGCCACAAACAGCACACAAATGTTACAACTTTTCACATCCCCTCCAATCTTTGTCATTTTCCTTTTCTTTCATATTAGCCAATACTAGATTGTCAGAAGACCTTGGTGCTAGTTCTGGCTAGCAATGGTGACTGGAGGCAGGCTATTTAGCCCCAACGTCCTAAGTGTACTCTTCTATAAAAGGAAGAAATAGGATGAGATCATCTTTAAGGTTCCTTCCGGCTCTAACATTCTATGATTTTATGACAAAGCAGTAGAGTGGTATAGTAGAAAGAGTCGGAGGGTCCAGGTTCAAATCTTGCTTCTGACACTTATTACCTATTATAATCTTAGGCAAGTCACAATCACCCTAGAACTCAGTTTCTCCAGCTGCAAAATGAAGGAGTTAGACTATACAACATCTACCATCCCTTCTAGCCCAGGTGCTTATGACCCTATAATGTTTACTGATACCTCCCTCATCTCCTTTCCTTTAACCTTTTCACCCTGAAGAAAGTTCAGTTGCCCTAACATTGTACCTTCAGCCCTTTGAGGGTACTCTGACTTCTGTTAAAAACTCAACAGTTAAAGGTCAATGAGGCTTCTAAGAAATGCAAGAACATTTTCTCAGCTTTTTTCCTCAGGCCAATGTCACTAAAAATAAGGAAGAAAAAAAACAAAACTCCTATCACCAAAGAGACACCATATTGTATTCGGAGACTGTTTGGTCTGCTCCCTGCCACTCCTCTTGGCTGCCCCCAAATTTTCCAAGAAGTCGGCAATCATGAGGTACACTCAAGAAAAAAAAGAGACATGAAAAATGTAGTCACAGTTACCTGTTACACCAACGCTTCCAATAAGTAACTGACGGAATCCTAAGAAACCCACACAAAACAATGACTGAAAAGTTTCCAAATGAACAAATTTAGTGCAGAGA
This sequence comes from Gracilinanus agilis, assembly GCF_016433145.1. Taxonomy (NCBI): domain Eukaryota; kingdom Metazoa; phylum Chordata; class Mammalia; order Didelphimorphia; family Didelphidae; genus Gracilinanus; species Gracilinanus agilis. Next base: position 570,541,142 of record NC_058131.1, read on the forward strand.
CCCTATCGTGGGAGAAGTGAACCCCCAGGAATTCCACCACTCAACCTTTAGACAGGTATTTTGTGAATGGCGGCTTTCCAAGAAGAGAGAGCATTGAAAACCACTGGGCTCTACTAATATAAAGAGTGCTAGAAGGCAGGAAACCCAAGTTCCCATCCCAGCTCCACCTCTAACTAACTGTGTGACTGAACAAATTGTGTCATCTCTTGGGGCCCTGGTTTTCAGACCTTTAAATGATGGAGCTGGAACAATGCCTTCCGAGTTCTCTTTCAGCCTTTTCTAGAAGATTCCATGGCAAAGGGGCAGTGTGGTACAGTGGAGAAAAGAGTCTGAGAATGCTCTTAGCCTCTCCATCTGCCTCAGCACAGCTGTCACCCTTAAGTTCACAGTGCCATTGCTGATAGCAATGCAAGCCATAACTCCGAAGAGTAGGAGGAGGAAAGGTCCAACAAAGAAAATGCAATCTGGACTTTGCCTTTTCTCCATCCATTCTCCACTCTGTATTTTGAAAAAATTAAATTAAACATAAGAACTTTCTATTTTCTGGAACTCTGAGTGTGTGTACATGCACACATGTGTATATGGCATAAATTGCCATGTGCATGTGAAATGTATGTATTGTGCACAGTGAGGGTAAATGTGGAGGTGAATATGTGTACAAGTAACAAAAGGGAATATATTGGTCATTGTGTATTTTACATGTATGTAAATGTGCGTGTACACACATATGTGCATATACACATATGTATATGTGTATGCATACATATATAAAACATATATGAATGTGTACCTATATAAAACAAAAAGGAACATATAAAGTGACAGATAATATTTCAATAAAACAACTTTCTGCAAGTGAGATTATTCTCTAAGTCTTTAAAAAACAAAAGAAAAACTAAAAATGTTCTCAACAATTTTGAAAAGTTCCCCAAATGATCATGAAAGTCTCTTCCAGCCTGAGATTTTTACTCTATTAGGTGCAACAAACTTCCAGTGAAGTCCTCTTTTATACATTTTGGGCCTTTGGACAAGTTGCTTAACTTCTTTAGCCATTCTAGGTATCATCTTTGACATCTCACTCTCTTTTATGTCCCCGTATCTAATTCTTTGCCAAGTCCTGTTGTTTCTACTTTCAGAACATCTCTTGGGGCAGAGAGATGGCTCAACCAGGCTGGAGATGGGAGGATTTAAATATGGCTTTAGACACTACCAAGCTGTGTGACCTTGGGCAAGTCACTTAACCCTAATTGCCTTGCCTTACCACTTTTGCCTTGGAACTGATACTCAGCATGGAGTCTAAGACAGAAGGCAAGGGATTAAAAAACAGAAAGGAAGAACATCTTTTGTGTCTACCCGTGTTCTTCCCCAGACATCTGCGATCACCTTAGTGCAGTCCCTCATCTCAGGCATGGACTACTACAATAGCCTAATGGTCAGTCTTCTTGCTGCATGTCTCTCTTTACTCCGTCCCATCTTCCAAGTGGTCTTTCTAAAGTGCCAGCCCTGCCTGGTCACTCCTCCTTTCTATTTGATCAGTTCCCACTCAACTCTCTGTTGCTTTCAGGATCAAATATCAAATCCAAACACTGGCCCCTGCCAGCCTTGCCAGTCTTCATGCAGCACCTTTTGCCCTCCCTGCAGAACTCTTGGGATGCTCCTTTGTGAACTAGGCAATCCATCTTCCATTTTCACTGGCTCCCTTCCATACCTAGAACTCTCTTCCTTCCTGCTTCCTAGATTCTCTGCCTTCTTTCAAGTCTCAAAGAACATCTCACCTTCCACAAGCAGCCTTTAATGCTAGTACCTTTCCTCTGAGGATTATCTCAATTCATCCTGCATATATCTTCTTTGTACATAATTATTTGCATGCTGTCTTCCTCCATTAGACTGTGAGTTCCGGGAGATAGGGATTATTTTTTTCTTTTCTTTGTGTCATCAGGACACAGCATAGTGTCTGGCACATATTGGTACTTAATAAATGCTTGCTGACTGACCGACTGACTAACTTGGGCCTCAGCTTCTTTATCTGTGGGGTGAGAGGGTTGGACTGGATGCCCTCTAAGGTTCCTTCCAATTCTTGTTCTGCAATCTGATGACACTAACTCCAGGGCCACTTCCCACAGTGACACTGGACTCCTGGCTGAGCATGGCAGCTGAGCAGAAGTTCTGACAGGTCCTTTTAAGGAGGAAAACCTTCAAGTATTTGCCTAGTGAGAGCTCATCTGTATCATCTGAAGACCAACCTTACAAAGGGCTCATTACAAGGGATAGCTAGGTGGTGCAGTGGATATGGAATACCAGGTCTGGAGTCAAGAAGACCTGACCTCGAATCTAGTCTCAGACACTAGCTGTGTGACTTTGGGCGAACCACTTAGCTGATGATTGCCTCCGTTTCCTTTAACATCTTAAAAAACGGGGATATAATACCTTTCAGCATTGTGGTGAACATCAAATGAGAAGATAATAGTAAAGCACTTTGCAAAGTGCCTAGCACACAGTAGGTGCTATATGCATATAACTGATTATTATTATAGAATTGGTCAGCAATTGGGAAGGTTTTCAGCCATAGTGACTCAAAAAGATCATCTGCTAGATTTGTATGGATAGAGGAACTCAAGGCACTGATGTTGCCAAATCTGAAAAATTTTCATGTCTCATTTCCCATATAGATTAACAATTCAAATAAACAAAAACCAATGCTAACTTCACCCCTCCCCTTTGCTATTGTTATTCAATTGTTTTTTAAGTCCTGTCCAACTTTTGACCCCATTTGGGGTATTTGTGGCAAACATGGCTTGCCATTTCCTCCTTCAGCTCATTTTACAGATGAAGAAACCGAGGCAAACAAGGTTAAACGACTTACCCAACATCTCGAAGCTAGTGTCTGATGCCAGATTTGAGCTCAGGTCTTCCTGACTCCATCCATTGCACCAGCTAGCTGTCTCTACACATACCCTGTACATCCACATACAACAAAGGATGGGGGAATGCTTTTTGCTCCAACAGAAAGTTCTGAAGAGAACTCTCATCTCCCAAATCAACACAGCGGAGTTTTTCTTTGGGTAGGCCACTTCCTGATCAAACACTATATCAAGACCCAACTTCAGTTTTTCTACTCATCCATTATATTCTGTTCATGAGATGGGGCCATCCTGAAAGCTGTTCCTACCCAGCTGCACAAACCTCCCCCTCCCCAGGTCAGAGAAAAACAAAATACCAGGGGGGAGGAGAGGGGAGGGGATGGTGTGTTTGGTAGCAATTAATTCAAGGGACTTTAAACACAGCTTTTAGAGCAGGAAATGAATCACTAATTTCTGAAGGAAGCAGAAAAGGTATGGAGGAGAGGGCTGGTAGGGAGAAGGGATAAAAAGAAAGGAGATGACAATGCTACTAGCTTAGAGGGGGTCTGGCAACAGTTGCTGATGGCAGAAAAACCCTCAAGGGATCTTTTAAGATGCCAACAAGTAATTATCCACATTATACTCCAAAGGAGCTCCCTACAATAACAAAATACCAAGATAGTGACCCAGGAATGAGTCAGGAATCACCTACCTCCCTGAATCACCAAGGTAACTTCCAGCATTACCTGGGGTTTTCCCAAGAGGGGTCAGGAAGGGGAAGGAGGGGGAGTGTCTGTCTCCTCTCCTACTATGGAGCTAAACTCTGCCTTGCCAAAAGCAATGAACCAGCTGCTGGCTCTCCCAAAGGAAAGAGAATCCCTCAGTTTTTCCTCCCTGAGCCAGGCAAATGGTGACATTTCTTTAACCAAAAAACATTTAAAAATTAAAATACAATAGGAAAATACTATGGTGTGACTGAGTGACAAGATCCCAAACATTTGGGTGAAAGTCATAGAGGGTTCCCACCCTTTCCCTACCACCTGCCCCATGACTAAGCCTTCAGTCTGCACTCCCACTCAGCCTTCTGAAAGAGCATGCCAGGAAACTAACCATCTCACCCCAAGTCACACAAATACAACCATCACAACACCTCTAGGCAATGTCTATTTACTAAAAGTCTGCACTGCCTGTCTGCTCTGTGGACAAAGAGAGACCATCCTGATTCTAATAATGTGACACAGCCCCTGTTTTCTAGCTTGGGTCCTTGAAGGCTTCCTGTGTAAACGAAGAGCCTTCCTGATCTCTCAGCTCTTCTTAATGAAGAGGTCGTTTCTTAGGTGTAAACTTTCCTGGCCCTACATGCTCTCTGCTGGAAGAAGGAGACTACAAGCTTGACTCTCTAGCAATTCCAAGGGCTTGCCCCTTTGACTGAAGGGGATGGTGTGTGTGGAGAAAGCCTGGACCCCGGGGTCATTGTCTGGAGGGTCTAAGAATTGTCTATAAGCAAAGAGGACTGTGTAGGTCCCTAGAGAAGTGGAGTCTACTAGAGAAGAGGGAGAACCACTCTAACAGTTAATGGCTTCAGGTGTGAAGTGTTTTGCCTTTTTTTTTTTTTGGTCTTATTAAATTAATTAAACATTCTAGATTTGATGTCTTGTTAGCCTCAGTGCTTGCATGGGAGCAGAGGGCCTTCCCTTTTATTGTCGAGACTTTGGCACATGTCAAATTCTTCTATTTCCAGGGAAAACATTGAAGAGAGCATATGAACCAAAGAGATCTTATATGTTGTTGAGTTATTTCAGTCATGCCCAACCACTTGTGACCTCACTGAGGGTCTTCTTGGCAAAGATACCAGAGTCGTTTGCCATTTCCTTCTCCAGCTAATTTAATAGATGAGAAAACTGAGACAAACAGGATTAAGTGACTTGCCCAGGGTCACACAGCTAGTAAGTATTTGAGGCTAGATTCGAACTCATGAAGATGAATCTTCCCGATTCCAGGGTTGGCCACCCCCTGCTCCACCTAGCTGTCCCAAATCAATTTGAGGAGCCTCCAATTTGAATTCAACCCACATAAATGCAATTTTGGTTCTGAACCACTGGTTTCATTTTTTTTTCTGTTTGATGTTTTTAAAGGGTGAGGTTGAAGGTGGTAGAGGTCCTGATGACATCTGATCAGGACTTTGACTGGCAGCCTTTTGATTGGCAGCTGCAGTTCCTTTAAAGGCAGCAGAAAGCCAAGGAACAGAAGCCAAAGTCATATTTTAGACTTGATGTATTCAAAGTTAAAAATCTGTCCCACAATACATCTGCTATCAGTTTATCTTCTGCTCTACATACATACTGCTTCATGCTCATGTCCCTCTGTGTGCTTCCTTATCTTTCATTTAATGCAATAAGCAACACTGGACTGCTGACCCAGTGTTCCCACCAAGACTGAAGTCATTGTTCCGGAGAAGGTTTGTGACCAGGATCTGAGGTCAAGGCAAACCCCACTTTCTGACACCCATTCCCTCACCTCAAGTTGTTCACGATCTATGTACACTGCACCCCCACTCCATTACATTAGTTCAACATTCCTGCATATAGCCAGAAGAACATTTAAGAAACTCAACAGCTGGGGACAATTTATTTTACATCTATTTTAATTTAATGGTACAGGCTGCTCTGAGAGCATGCTGTGAGATTAAAAATTTCCTCCTTTGACCAGCTTCTGCCAAACACTCCCCCAAATCCACCTCTCTGATAGTGTTTTCTCAGAAATAGACAGGCATCTCGGCAGTCCTGTAAGATGGCTCAAGTGCTTGCTTTCTCAATGAAAGGAAAAAAGAAGAAAAGGAAGAAAAAGAATTTGAAACTCAAAATTTTAAAAAAACAATTAAAAATAGTTTTTACATGTAACTGGAAAAAATAAAATAAAACGAAAAAATTTAAAGATGGCTCAAGTGATTCAAGAAGGCAGAGGAAAACCGAAATACATATGATTTAGCCAAAAAGCCCACCTTCTCCCACCCTGGGCTTTCCCTTTATCCATCTTTTGATAACTTTACTGATTCACACACACACACACACACACACACACACACACACACACACACACACACACACACCATTTTTCCTGGAGACTGCCAGTCATCTGCTGGATTTTATTTAAACTTATCCACTTGTTAGTTATAAAACTTAAGTCTCAAAGCAACACCACCAGCCTTTAAGTTTGGGGTTGAGTGAAGAAGAGGGATTTCTATCGGTTAATTTTCTCCCCTATGAAAATGCACTGTCTTTTCCTATAAAGGGCAGGAGGGCTGCCATAATATAAACTACAAATCAGTGATTTCATCCTCATTTCCTGGCAATGGAGGAGTCAGGGAGAGAGTGGGGAGGGGAAACACAGCAATGTTTAGCCCACTCTCGGAAGATAGCATCAGGCTTCAAGCAGCAACAGCGGCAAAGGCGAAGACGGGGCCCCACAGTTTCTGCAAAGACAGTATGCTATCTGATTCTATAAACATTATGGCTGGGTCATGTGTAGAATGAGCTGTTACTATTTAACTGCTGGTGGGGCCTCATAAACAATCAGTTATTAGATGAAGCATGAAATATTTCAGCAAAAATTTAGGGCCAAATATGCTCTAGACAAACATTTCATTTTATTGGCAATTTTTTTTAAAAAAATGAACTTAGAGGTTTAGGAGGAAAAACCAGCAATGTCAAGCAAAAACAATGTCAACGACAACACACATGCATCTACACAAGACCCTCATTAACAAAGCCCACATTTTAGCCGATAATCCCACAAGTCCAACTGCTCGCTGAACATCTCCACTTGGATGTCCTGCTGCCACCTCCAATGCCATATGTGTAAAACTCTCTCTCATCTTCCCTACTAAACCTGCCTCTCCTTCCAAGCTTTATTTCTCTGAAAAGCACCGATCATTCATGCCTATGTAAATACTAAATAAATGCTTATTTCCTTTCTTCCTTTAACTTTTCTACATCCCCATGCATCCAATCAATCACCTGCCAGGTTATGCTGACTGACATGGCAGCTAAATGGCGCACTGGACTGGAGACAGGGAGTTGTTGTTGGGTCATTTCTCAGTTGGGTTCGACTGTTCATGACTCCATTTGGGTATTTCTCGGCAAAATTACTGGAGCAGTTCTTCAGATCATTTGAATGAGGGGCAAACAGGATAAAGTGACTTGTCCAGGGTCACACAGCTTAAGTGTCTAAGACCAGATTTGAAATCAAGAAGATGAGCCTTTTTGACTCCGAGCCCAGCCTTCTATCCATTGTGCCACATAATTGCCAGAATCAGGGATACAAGTTCAAATCCAGTCTCAGACAGTCTTAGTAACTGGACATATTATTTAATCACTGTATTCCTCAGTTTCCTCACCTGTAAAATGAGGGTAATAGTAATAACACCTACCTCCTGGGACTGTTGTGAAGCTCAAATGAGATAATAAAGTGAGGATCAAATGAGATAATATTTACAAAGCATTTTCCCTAGAAGTTCAGGCTCTCATTACCTCTTACCTAAACACCTGGAATAGCCTCTTAACTGGTCTCACTCCCTCCAGTCTCTCTAACCCTTCTAGTCCTTTTTTCACACAATCTTCCAAAAAAGAAAAAAAATCACAGTATGCACAGATATAATCTCAGCTCAAATAACCTTCAATAGCTGCCTATTAGAGAAGAAAAATAGGTTCAAGTGCAAAAAGCACTGGATTTGTAGTTAGAAGTCTTGGGGTTAAATCCCAGCGATGCCACTTATTGCCTGGGTAAGTAACTTTGGGCAAACTGTCTTACTTCTCTGTGTCTTGGTTTCCAATGATCTCTGGGTCTACTGGATAAAATTCAAAACTATCTGCATCTAAAGCCCTCCATAATCTGGTTTCACACTCCCTTTCTAGTCTTACTTCACTTTATTCCCTGCTTCTTACACACTATGTTCTCACAATATTAGACTCCAAGTCATTTCCTGATCTTGTACTGTCTTCCTATGTTGCTGGCTATCTCCACAGGTCATCCTTCATGCCAGCACTTGATCACGTTTGGCTTTTTCTCAGTCTTTGCCTTCCTCCAGAGACTTCTCCCAGAAGAGAACACTGAAGCACACGTGTTCTTTCTCAAAGCTGGAAGCCAGAGGACCTCAAGATCTCCTCCATACTTTCATCAACTGCCTGATTCACAGAGGTACCATCTTAATCAAATGAATATGAGGCCCAAGTTATAATCTCTTTCTCACTTTTCCCTCTTGAAATCTTTTCCTCCTTTCACGACCCAGATCAAATGCCACCATAAAGCCCTCCCCAATCCTCTCCAAGTAAAAGTAGGATCTAATTCCTCAAATTCTTCTATTGTATTTTGCCTCATTCTTCTCATCTCTACCACAGTATTCAACAGCTGTATCCCAGGTCTAATCCACCTCATAGATTATTCTAAGTTCCTTAAGGATGGATTGGTTTTATCTTCTTATATTTAGCACCTTGCTCTATCCTTTGCCCAATGTGAGTGAGTCTGCTGAACTGAATTTATTGAATTTAAAATGTAGCATTTCTTTTTTTTCCTATTTTATTCATGGTATTAAAAAATATATAATCCCCAAACCCAAGAAAAATAAAGTATAAAAAAAGTATGTTTCAATTGTGTTCAGACTCCATCAGTTCCTTCCCTGGAGGTAGATAACATATTTCATCCTAAGTCCTTCAGAATTGTCTTAAATCACTGTATCGCTGAGAATAGCTATGTCATTCACAGTTGATCATCGTAAAGCGTACCATTTATTTCTAATATATTACATATAATTCTACAGCAAACCACATCTTGACAGTCACCCAATTTACTGGAAATTATAAAGACTACAAAATCCCTTTGGCTTATTGTTTGTTGACTTAAAAAGCATTTGATTCAGCAGAGCAAGATGTCACCTTAAAGACTCCAATGAAGTATCTCTCATGCCTATATCAAAATCATATAGGATTCCACAAAAGACGTGACAATACAAATAACTATGTTCAATGACCTCATTGTTCACAAAGTTTAGGCATAAAGCAAGATGGAGATGTTTTTGCCATTATCATGAAGAAAGTCCAGCCCAGAGTCCAAATGGGAGAAAGATAATAATGCTTACAGATGACATTGTGGTCACTTCATAGAGCCCTGGAACAGGGAAAAGCCTCCCAAATGATAGCCCTAATTACACAAAAGATTTCTGCCTCGCTATCCATATGGGGAAAATCAAGTGGATGAAGAATACGATTGTCTAGACCAGTGATGGGCAAACTACAGCCCGCAGGCCAGATGCAGCCCCCTGAAATGTTCTATCAGGCCACACAGAAATTATTCCTAATCAGACGAATACACTGAGTAGGATACAATACAATGAAACTTCAAAAGATTTGCCTTAGAAACAAACTGACAGATGAGCATTTCCTTCCCTTTGGCCCCCTCTTTAAAAAGTTTGCCCATCACTGGTCTAGACCATAATAAGTAGTAGGATAAACAACCCATAGAGTTTGTTCACTAGTATACATATTTTGGATAGATATTAAAAATGCGCAGTGAATTGGGCCTAGGACTAAATGGATTGCCTTTGAAAACGTGCACCATCTTTGTAATCACCCTAAGTATCTTCCTAAAACAAAGGCCTCTCTTTTAAACATCAATATCTAAGTGATGCTACATGTTTGGGAGTCAACGAAATCCAGAGTCTCCAAAGAATTACAGCTGTGGGTCACCCAAAAAGCAGGGAAGAAACATGTGGTCAATATGAGCAGACTGCAGTTTATTGCCAACACAATACTGAATTGGATTTCTTTTAAATGAGAGAGTTTTTTGTTTTTGTTGGGTTTTTTTTTTTTTGCTTTAGGAAGGGGGAGGTATTAAGCAATATAACAAAAGGAGGGAGAGGAAATCTAGAAAACACTTTTTAAAAGAACAAAAAAAGATGCCTGGAAGACGCAGGGGAAAGGACTCGATACTCCAGCCATTGCTGCTCTCCCCCTTCAGACTTCCACTCAACACTCCAGATCCTGCCTGGGGCTCTGCATTCAAGACTAGAAATAGTTCACCATTTCTAGATGTCCAGGACACACCGTATGCCACCCTCCTACCCATCATCTCGCCCCAATCTTGCTTTTTACCTCTTGCTCTGGAAACGAATGCAATAGTATCATTCCCAAAAAAGTTATATTAATTAGTCAGGGACAGCTAGGTGGCTCAGTGGCTAGAGAGCCAGACCTTTAGACAGGAGGTCCTGGGTTCAAATATGACCTTAATCACTTCTTAGCTATGTGACCCTAAGCAAGTCACTTAACCTCAATTGTCTAACCCTTACCTATTTTATGCCTTGAAATTAATACTTAGTATTAGTTATAAGATGGAAGCTAAGAATTTTTTTAAAGGTAAGTGCATGCACTTACATGCAGTGACTTGTATACTGCTTTTTGCATTTCATCTCCAGTGACTACTTAGTAAATGTTCATTCAAAGGATGTAATCAGAAATACAGAACTGGGAACAGAAGGAAGGCTGCCCGTTAACAGGGAAGCAAATAATAACCAACGGAGAGCCTATGTCTTCCATTAGCATCCAGGAAATGTCACAAGATATTTAGAGGAAGAGTCCCAGAATACTGACTGATCTCCTGTGGAGAATTTATGAGGGAGGGCATAAGGACATAGTCTCAAAGGATGAGAAGGTAAGGATTAGTTGTAATCAACAGGGCTGGAGAGGCACCCTCCTCAGTGGAACTGAAGTACTCTACCCAATCATTTAATATCTTTAATATCTGGAGGTAAAATTCTGATGTAAATTATCAAATGAACAATTTAAAAAAGCAAACTAGATAATATAGCTACATATCAGGTGGACTAATCCCAGGGGGTTTTGTCATGGGTTTAAAAAAATAATAATAACACATACTTTCTGTCTTTTACCAAAGCAGTGGAGTGGTAAAGGCTAGGCAATGGGGATTAAATGACTTGCCTAGGGATACACAGCTGAGGTCACAGCTGAACTCAGGACCTCTTGACTCCAGGTCTGGCTCTCTATCCTTTGAGCCATTTAGCTGCTCCAGACCTGTAGGTTTAAAATCAAAAGTGCTATTCATGTTAGTAGCATGACTAACTGAAATTTACTTGAAAATTTAAAAAATTTGAGTTCTAAGCAAGCATGGCAAATATACATGCTAAAAAAAACCTCTGTGAAAGAGTAGTAATGGCAAATTTTTTATCTTAATAGCTTAAGTTTTTATTTATATTAAAAAATTTATATTTTTGGAATAATGACTGACTGTACTATGCAACTGATGCTGCTAACAACAAAACTGTATACTGGCATAGAGACTCAAGAGTCACATTATCCCAAAGTACTCTTTACCAAATCTGAAATTAAAATCAATACACAAATGGCAAGTAGAGGACACTTTCCAGGGCTTCCTCCTCCCCCCAGCTGTCTTGGGGTAAGACACAACAGCTGTCACACAGCTGCCTAATGTGCCTGCAGGAGGGGCCCAAGCCCTGCCAGTAACAGTACCTCAGCTGCAGAGGGAAGTTCCAAATGAGGCAGGATGTCCCTCCACAAGTTCATATCCCAGAAAGGATAAGCAAACCCTTAATTTGGTTGAGTTTAGTTCAAACACGAAGCATCTGTAGTTCACAGAGCTCTTTGCTAGATGGCCAGGAAATGGTTTTGATAAGATGGGTTCTTACTATCCGGGTACTAGATATACAAATTAACCATAACATAATATACAAATAACTATGAAAGGTGCAAAGTGCTTGTTACATGAAGTCCTATGAGAAAAGGTCTCGTAGGCTTCAGACATGAAGTTTGAATCTGGTCATTCTCCAGGCTGGCGAGCTTTTAGCTCGCATATAAGCTTTCTGTTTGTTGATTTGAAATTCTTCCCTTCTGTCTGAGTTGATACTGAGTTCTAAGGCAAAAGAATGGTAAGGGAAATTGGGGCCAAGTAATTTGATCAGGGTCATGAAGAGTGTTTGAGATCAAATTTGAATCCAGAACCTCCTGTCTCTAGAGCTGATGCTCTATCCACTGAGCTACCAACATGCCCCCTTTGCATATTAGCTTACCATGTTCCCTTTGAACATTTACACGGAACATCTTCAATCCATATAAGCCCACTGGAGACCACTATGACTAGTCCACTCTTCCTGTGCCCATGTCTCTTTTTCTTTACTTACTAGTATATAATTGCCATAAATTCAAGATTTAAAAAAATTTTTTTCTTGCTTGAGAGTAATTTCAACATAAGAGGCGAGCTAACTTCCCGAGTCGACAAAGTGAACTGTTTGGAGAAGGCGCTATGGGGAAGCCTGCAGAAACTATACACTGCATCAAGAGATAGAGAGTGAACTTTGGAATATAGTGAATTGAACTGAAGGGGGTTGAACACATTTATTTTGATTGCAAACTTTTATTCCAAAGAGGATTGCCCCTAATTGGCTTTTGTCAATGTGCCTACCAATCATTGGTTTTGTTCTCTTTCTCTTTTATTTCTCTCATATCTCCAATTGTTGTAATTTCCCTTAGATAGTGCAATATTGTGTGCACCTTTTGTAAGAGATATAAACTGGTTATTTGTAATGATTCACTGGGGAGACTAGGCAGGTAAATCTGGGAGATTTCAGCATGCTCGCCTCCCAATAGAATTACAGGGGGGATTGTGATGATAGAAACCACTCCCTAAGTTTGTCCTGCCCTGCACCCCATTTTTGCATGCCTATGTTGAGGGAGGTACAGGACATGGAGGATAAAAAGTGTGGAGTGGAGTGCTCTCTCTCTCTCTCTCTTTCTCTCTCTCTCTCTCTCTCTCTCTCTCTCTCTCTCTCTCTCTCTCTCTCTCTCTCTCGGCACTCAAAGGCTGGGTGGGCTAAGTGGCTTGTCAGGCTTCAGATTTCAGCTTAGTTATTTTTTTAGATAGGTGAGATTTTTCTGTCCCCTTCCTACATTTTCCTTTTTTCATATATTTCCATTTTAATTAAAATTACATTGTTAAGAGCTACTAAAAAGACTCCTGACTTGAGTTAATTTTATAATGGCAACCACATTATTTTAATTAATATTACCCTTAATAATTTTACTTTCATTTATTACACTAGTTAACTGGGATGTCATGCTTGTCCATTACAGGGTCTTTGAGGTTGAACCCTCCAAAATGTTTCTTACATCTCCAGAGCTTACCTCACAATATCCATATGTTTGAAATCCTTCCCCATTCTTTAAGGATTTAATATTTCCAATACCAGCTCCTTGCCGAAACCTTCTCTCTTCTCCTCACTTAGCTCCTTCTTTATCCCTTCTCATCCTGAGTAAGTACATCTCCTAAGCACTTATCAGATTCTAATTTATATGATTTATAATTTATATAATTCATAATCTAATTTATATAATTTTTAAATATTCTCATTCATGTTGTGGTGATTTGTGTCCCTGTCTTGTCCCTAATAAGTGCCATGATAGGGAGGACGGTTTTATTCATCTCATAATTCCCAGGACACAGCACAGAAACTTATTTAGGGTGCTCCATAAACCTGGTTAATGGAACTGAATTAGACTGAATCCCAGGTACAGTAGTAGGGCAGGACCTAGAGCAAATACAGGTAAAAAAAACAGGCTGCTACCAAGACTACCGATTCATTTCATAAAGCCTCTAAGAGATAATATGTAGAAGTCAGAGAGAGAACACACTGAAGGGGGAGGAGGGAACCTATCATTCAGGTTAATGTAAGAGGAAAAGGTATGAAATTGAGTAAAGGGGTTAGCAAAAGACCACCAAAAACAAAACAAAACATGAAAATTAGGCAGATTCATTCCTGAAGGAAAAATGCATTTCAACCCATTCACTAACATAGCCTTAAAAATCATGTAGAAGCATCAAATCTGGCATTATGAAAAACAAAAAACAACAACAAAAACCATACCTCATAACAAATTGTTGTGAAAATAAATACTATCATAGTAGCAAGGAGTATTTTTTCTCCTACAGCTTTCCTTTGCTCACTTAGCTCTGCATCAATTTGCTTGAGAGGCTTTCTACAACCAGATTTCTAAAGACTTCTGAAAGATGGTCAATAATTAGCTCTGCCTAAATTCGCCACATTGATGGATTTGCATAAGATCAGCATGAGAGGAAGTACAGTGTAGAAGAGAAAGCCAGTCTTGATGCCAAGAAGGCCTGGGCCAACTCTTGCCTTTAACCCAAGATGACCATCTGACCTCAGACAAGCCATTTCACTCTCAATGCTCTAGGCAACTCTCTAAGACTATAAACTGTGAAGGAGGTATCCATCTGCATTAATGGGGTGATTTTCCATTGACTTGGGAGTTTCCTATACCAATAAAATTATAAGTCTAACAAGGCTCATAAGGCATAGAGGTGGCTGAGTGGATAGAATGCTGGGCCTTGACTCAGAGTTCAAATTCAACCTCAGGCACTTACTTGCTTTGTGACCCTGGGCAAATCACTTAATTGTTGTCTGCCTCAATTTCCTCACTTGTAAAAGAGATATAAGAATAGCATCTACTTCTCAGGGTTGTGGCAAGGAACAAATAAGATATCTATATAATGCCTAGCACAGTGCCTGGAACATAATAGGTACTTACTAATTTTTGTGTTTCTTCCTTTGCCAGATTTGGAGCTCAAGGAACTAACAGATAATCGAATCCACTCCCCAACTCCATTTTACTTAAAGGGAGTATGAGACTCAGATAGATTAATTTATTTTACCAAGATTTCACAAATTATAAAAAGTGGAGCTGAGGTGAGGGCCCCAGCCATACGAATTCAAATCTAGAGCTCATTCCTCTAAACCCTGCCTCTCCTTGCAAACTCCTAAGATTGAAAACTTGACTGCAATGGGGAAATTTGAGTGTGAAACTGGCCTCTGTTGTTCTCCTTGGATCCACCTAGCTCAAAACAATGTTTATTCATTGGTTCCTTGCATGTTTAGTTTGCAAATGGACAGATTCCAAATTTTGTAGGTCCCCTATCTTCAATTCAATTCAGCTCCATTCAATCCAATCCAAACCTTCCTGCCACCCATGTCCCCTACAAAAGAATGCATCCACACACTGCCGAAGGGAAAGCCTGACCTTCACCCGCTGCAGATCACTGGCCACTGTGCAGGCTTCAAAGATTCATAAGTAAACTATAGGCCTGCTCTGAGAAGAGAGGAGGCATCCCTATAATTTATGTAAACAATTGCAGGCCCCTAGCCAGATGACTCTACAGGCTGTTCCAAGGTTGATCTGAGCACCAGAAGGCCAGAGAGCAGTGTGACCTGACAGAAGAGAAAGGTCAACACTATTCCTTGCCAAAAAGACACAAAGGATATTGAGTGGAGGGGCACACAAAAGAAAGAGGATAGAAAGAGAAATGAGAATGGGAAAAGAGAGCAAGGGGATTAAAGGGAAAAGGAGGTGCCTATACAAAACAGTTTCCCTATTGTCATTATGCTAGACCGGGGAGTTGCTGCATGTGGATTGTGGGAAGCAGCACAGAAGGGGGGACCCAACAACAGAGAATTTGGCACCAGATGATATGGTTTGGAATTCTGGCTCTGTCATTTACTACTTATGTAGCGAGGTGGCCCAGAGTGGCTAAAGTGCCAGGCCTGAAGTCAGGAAGACTCAACTGCCTAAGTTCAAATCCAGTCTCAGATACTAGCTGTATGATCCTGGGTAAATCACTTAATCTTATTTGCCTCAGTTTTCTCATCTGTAAATGATCTGGAGAAGAAAATGGCAAACCTTTCCAGGATCTTTGGCAAGAAAACCCTACATCAGGTCATAAAGAGTCAGACACAACTAAAATAAATAAAATTTTTAAATGACTTTATGATAACAGCCACCTTGGGTAAGTTTCTTTACCACTGTGGATCTCAATTCCCTCATGGAGACATGGGCCCAGGGAGAGTGGGCTAGTCATTGTGTTCTCCAATGGTTTTATATGGGTTAAAGATATTCCTTGCAAATGTTCAAAGGGAACATGGGAAGCTAATCCTCATCTGATCCTTCCCTCGAAAATAAGAGTTTTGCAAATTGTGGTATATGATGGTGATGGAATACTATTGTGCTATAAGGAATGATGGATAGGAAGATTTCAGAAAGAACTGGGAAGACCTACAGGAACTGATGCAGAGTGAAGTAAGCAGAAACAGGAGAATACTGTACACAATAACAGCAATATTGTGGAATGATCAAATGTGACAGACTCAGCTACTACCAGCAAAACAATGATCCAGGACAATTCTGAGAGAATTTATGACAAAGTATGCTGTCTACCTCCAGAGAAAGAATTGTTGGAGTCAGCATGCAGATGAAAGCATAGAATTTTTCACTTGTTTATTTGGGTTTATAAGATTACTCAGTTACAAAAATGAACAATATGGAAATATGTTTAGCATGATAATACATGTATAACCCAGATCTAATCACCTACTAACACTGGGAGAGGAAAGGGAAGGGAGGGAGGACAGATGGAGAGAAGTTTGATCATATAACTTAGGAAAACTTGTGTGGAAATTCATTAAATGTAATTGGTAAAAATAAATTTGAAAAGATTTTTAGCTATATATACACTCTACATTGGGTGATTTTCACCTAGACTCTCGTATGTTCTTGTGGGACAGTATAGCAGATTTTGCAAGATGTCATTTTTGTACCATCTATACCAATTCTATATGACTGTAGTAAATACTTTTCCAAAAAACTTATTAAATCTGATCAATTAATTGAAACCCAACCCATTAACATGGGAAGCACATCAATCAGAGTTCATGAGCCACAGAACATTAGAAAAGCAACCTGTGACTTCCCAGTGTTAGTCCTAAAGTTCTGAGGAGATAGAATCATAGCTATTCTCTGAGGACCTGATTCAGTGGGAGTGGGAGTTGGGCCAGTAGCCCCAGAACCTGTCTGACTGGACAGGAGGACCTAGAGTCCAAAACCTCATACATACATACATACATACATACATAGAACTTAATAATGTACACTGCAATTCCTTTGCAAGAACCTACCAACAAAGTAAATAAAACAAGTATTGTTGTGTCCATCTTTCAGTTAAAGAAATCAAGGTTCAGGGAGGTCACATAACTAGCCCAAGACCAAATAGTTAATAACATGATAGATCCAAGACTCAAATGCAAGGCTTCTGACTCTGAGTCGCAGGCGCGCTCTCTCTCTCTCTCTCTCTCTCTCTCTCTCTCTCTCTCACACACACACACACACACACACACACACACACACACACACACACACACACCTTCCCTCCCTCTGTCTCTCTCTCTCTCTTTCTTTCCTTCTCGCTCTCCCTCCCTCTGTCTTTGTCTGTCTCTGTCTGTCTCACATTTACAGCTCTCTAGACTGGAATGTCTCCAGGCTCTGGTGATATTTAGGTAGGACCACAGGTACAGAAACACAAAAGCATTAGACATACAAGCAGGAAAATGAGAGCCTGTAACCCTTAGCTCCCCTTTCAGACCACTTGAAAATATGACCAGATTTCCCTCCTGGGCAATACTGGAATGGAAATATTTCTTGCTCTACCTACATTCCATCACTTCAAGCCAAGGACAGAGCAGTGAGAGCTCCCAGGAACAGAGGCCACAAACAGCTGGGGAAACCAGTGGTCATGGGTATCACCTCCCTCCCTGATTTAGCTCAAGGATCAAATGATCCCAAAGCCCATCTTTAAACCCATGCTTGGGAGGGTGGAGGAGGAGGAAAGGCAACCAAATTAATATTTAGCTTCCCTTAATAAAAACCTTGGCAAGAGCAGATACAATGTGTAACTGCTGAAGGGCCAGGCAGGAAATCAAGTATTCCTGTCTTGATACTTTATACCAAGACCTGATGTAACTGGATACCAGTAGAGTATCTGAGGTTTATTTTTCTTTCCCTAACTCAGGCTTCCTGCACATTTTGAAAAGAAGGAACAAAGAAAACTATCCCAAATCTTTGCTTTAAACCTTGAAGGCCTTTATCCACTCTCTACACACTGTAAACACCAACCACTGCAGCAGGCCTCTCTTCCAAGAAAATGGGAATTATTTTTAGGTTTCCGTTTGGTCCTTGCCTCATCTATATCCAAGATAACTTTATTGGGCAACTTGGGAGTAAAGCAAGGCATGGTCTGTGTCTAAACGCCTTTCCAAAGCTCCAGCTTCTTGGAAGGTAATTTTGTGAGTGGACAATGGAAAGACCAATTTGCTTTGAAGTCTGCTTGGAATCTGCAACTTGAATCAATGGCTCAGCCACAGATCAAACTCTAACAAAGACTGGAGGAAAAACAACCTTTTTAAAAAGTGATGTAGAATACTTTCCCTTACAAATTCAATAAGAAATATGAGTTTGCTTCAAAGGTTTAATGAGAAAGACTTTTAAAACACTGGGAAAACCTTAAGGTATTTATGAGTTCTCTGTTGGACGTTAGCCTGAGCTACTTTTCTTCATCTGGGCAAACACAAATTCCTCTGTCTACAATTAGCAGTGTGTGTACAAATAGGTATATGTAAAAAGCCACAGGCAGAGTGAATTTAGAGGTAGAGGGGACTGGAAGGAAGAGCCAGCCCTACAGGTTGGAATTCCAGCTCACCAGAGAGAAACGGGCCTGGGACTTTTTCTTTTAAGAGAGATGTTTACTTACTTAGTCCAGTTCAATTGTGACAGGGAACCACTCATAACTTCCTCACAGTTGGATGGGCTCGAATGGGCCTGACTCCCAGCCGGGCCCCTCCCCCAGACATTAGTAGAACATCTCTATTCTTAGGTTTTTCTATCCTCTGAGGTCTAAGGCACTGATGTCATGAACAGAGAATGGAGTCCTTGGAAGTAGGAACTTGAGCAGATGTCAGATGAGTAAAGGATCCGGTCCATCCATGTAGGGATTTCCTACACGGCTAGCCTCCACCTCCAGAGTCCAAAAACATTTTTTTTCCCTAGTCTGCAAGCTGCTCTTAAGGCAGACACTAATATTTTTTGATTGGGGATAAGAGGTGGGTGGAGAGGGAAGAATGATGACAAAGGAATGAATGAAGTTTGTGCTGCTTGAAGAGCTTCCTAGGAAAAAACTCTCCCATTTAGTTGTTTTATGTACCCTCCTGAGAGGGGAGCATTTAGAATAACTAGAAAAAAGTTATTAGAATAAATTACAGCATTCCCAATCTGAATCCAAACTCTGGAAAAAGTGGCATTCATTACTCATGGGTCCTAACTGTGGCAAACTGTAAAGCTGGTCACATTTGTAGGGCCATCCTCTTCAGAAATATCCTCATGGTCTTTGTAACCTCCCCAGTCTCCAGAAAAACCTCCTATTTAAAAGGAAGCTGCATCAGCTATTGAAGAGATTGACTGGAGTCAGAACACCTGAATTTTACTCTCATTCTGGATGATTCCTGCCTGAGCTTTACTAGATAGCTTCTGAAGTCCCATCCAGTTCTAGATCTGTGATCTTATGACCCAGGTTCAAATCTCACCTCTAATGTTTACTACCTCTGTGACTTTGGTCAAGTCATCTGATCTCCAAGGGTCTTCAGTTTCCTTATCTGTAAAATAAAGGAGCTGGACAAGATGGTCTCTGACTTCCCTTCCAGCTCTGAATCTATGATCCTATAATTTTAACAGTGGACAAAGTCAAAAGGAAATAATGTTGAATTCCAAATTCAAGTCAGAAAGTACTGACTGAGTTCCTACTACATGCCAGGTATTGTCCTAGTGACCCAGATAACCCCAATTGCCTGATCCTTACCTCTCTTCTGCCTTGGAACAGATACTTAGTATTGATTCTAAGACAGACAAGTGAGGGTTTTTTTTTTTTTAAGTATCTGGGCAATGCGCTTTTTGTGGTGGCAAAAAAAAGGAAAACAAGGGTATGCCTGCCAATTGGGGAATGATTGAACAAATTGTGGTATATGCTGGTGATGGAATACTATTGTGCTCAAAGGAATAATAAACTGGAGGAATTCCATGTGAACTGGAAAGACCTCCAGGAATTGATGCAGAGTGAAAGGAGCAGAGCCAGAAGAACATTGTACACAGAGACCAATACACTGTGGTAAAATAGAATGTAATGGACTCCTGTACTAGCAGCAATGCAATGACTCAGGACAATTCTGAGGGATTTATGGAAAAGAATGCTACCCACATTCAGAGGAAGAACTGCAGGAGTAGAAACACAGAAGAAAAACAATTGCATGAACACATGGGTCGAGGTGGACATGATTGGGGATATAGACTCGAAACGACCACACCAATGCAACTATCAATAATATGGAAATGTCTTGATCAAGGACACATGACAAAACCAGTGGAAATGTATGTCGGCTATGGGGGTGTGTGTGAAGGGGGGGGTGAAGGGGAAAATAAAAACATGAATCATGTAACCATGGAAAATTTTTCTAAAAAATAAAACATTTAAAAATAAAAATAAAAGTATCTGGGCAAAAAAAAATTTTTTTTTAAGTATCTGGGGAATTAAGAGAGGGAGAGAGACCCTTCCTCTAGGAGATGGCATTTGGGACCAGAAATTTGAAGGGTGCTCACAGTTCGAAGAGGTAGAGACTAACAGGAACATTCCACACAAAGAGAACTGCCTGTGCAGGGGCACAAAAGGAGGAGATGGTGTGTTATATACCAGGAAGGCTGGCTTAAATGGAAT
Source organism: Gracilinanus agilis (assembly GCF_016433145.1). NCBI lineage: Eukaryota > Metazoa > Chordata > Mammalia > Didelphimorphia > Didelphidae > Gracilinanus > Gracilinanus agilis. Next base: position 570,561,664 of record NC_058131.1, read on the forward strand.
GCAGAGCGTGTAACATTAATCTCAAAAGATAGGTTGAAGCAAGATTTTGAATTTAGGGCTTTTGATACCAAATAAAGGACTTTCTGGGGAGCCACTAAAGCTTCTTGACTTGGCCAGATCTATAATTTGATGTCTGTGTGGAGAACAGACTAGACCAGCAGATCTCAAAGTGGAGTTTGCAGAGTCCTGGGGGTCTCTGAGATCCATCCAGGGAATCTGTGAAGTCAAAAACCTTTTCATAATAATATTAAGATGTGATCAGCCTATTAAAATACATCTCTGTTTTTTCCAGATTGCAAATCTGTGTGAGGCTGGCCTTCTTTTACTTCAACCAAAACAATATAGCATGCCAGACTGAATGGAGAGGCAGATGAAAATCCAGTTATCTTTAAGACAAACTCTAAAGTGATTTGTAATAATATGTAAACCAATGCCACTCTTCTCAATTTTTTTGTTTTGGGAAATTTTATTTTTCATTAAAAATAGTTATGCATATTAATATGTAATGGGCTTATTATCAATATTTAAATGAATAAATATTTTTAATGTATCAGTTTTAATTTCTAGTGTGGTAAATACTGGTATAATGCATGTATGTAAACAAAAGCTCTTTAGGTTCCATGACAATTTTAAAGAATATAAAGTAGTGGAGGCAGCTGGGTGGCTCAGTTGTTTGAGAGTCAGGCCTAGAGATGGGAGGTTCTGGGTTCAAATCTGGCTACAGACACACTTCCTAGCTGTGTGACCCTGGGCACGTCACTTGACCCCCATTGCCTACTGCTTACCACTCTTCTGCCTTAGAACCAAAATACAGTATTGATTCTAAGACAGAAGGCAAGGGTTTAAAAAAAAAGAATATAAAGTAGTTTAGAGGCCAAAAAATTTAAGAATCACTGAACTAGAAAAGCAGATCAATTAGGCCATTGCAATAGTCCAAATAAGAAGTAATGAGGGCCTGAATTAGGATGGTGGCCTTATGGAGGAAGATAAGGGGAATGTTAAGAGCAGTCAATGCTGGTGAATATTTAATAATTGGTTCTTTGAAAAGAAAATGTACTCAATACATTGTTAAAAGTATAATCTGCATTATTAACATACCTCTACCATTTTCTCAAATATGGACAAAAACAAAATAATAAATGAAACCCTACTCTATAATATTTTCTAATTTCCAATTAAATATTGAAAATTTGAAAATTGGCTCTCTTTAGCTTCTTGGAGTTGGTTCCAGCATACCCTTGGATGTGAGAGAAAATTATGGAGATAAAATTGATAAGACTTGGCAACTGACTGGACATTGGACAGAGAGGTAGGAAAAGTAATGGCTCCCAGGTTTTAAACTGAGTGACTATAAGAATAGCGGTTCCCTCAACATAAATAGGAGGTAGTTTTAGGGGGAAGAAAATGATTTGTTTTAAGCATGCTGAGTTTGAGATGCCTATAGGACATCCAGATGGTGATGTCCAGTAGGCAGCTGTTAATAGTAGATGGGAGCTCAAGAGAGATGAGAGCTGAATATGTATGTCAGAAGTCATCTGTATAAAGATAATAATTTTCACCATGTAAGATGCTAAGAAAAATCACCAAGAGAGAGACTAGGAAAAGGAAAAGAAGGCCCACAACAGAGATCTGGGGTCTAATCCACACATAGACTGATGCTCCAGCAAAGAACCAGAGAAGAAGTGTTGTGAAAAAATGAGAAGAAAGTAGCTAAGAGAAGGCGGTAGCCAGCAGTGTTGAGATCAAGAAGTACAAAGAGTGAAAGGGAGGAAAGTGGATTTAGGCAATTAAGAAATTATTGTAGAACATGGTTTTAGTTGAATGGAGCGGGAGCAAAAGCCAGATAGCAAAGGGATGTAATTAATATAAACAGCTTTTGTTCGGAGTTTGGCAGTGAGAGGGAAGAGAGGAGAATATCTGCCCTTAAAGCCTTCTGGAGAGAGTACTACTCTGAGCAAGACACACTCAGCCCTAACTTTATAACTTTGCTAATCCTAGATCTATTGCTTGAGGAAACCATGGAATTTCATTATTAGAAAAGAGCCTTGTAGGAGAGCCTTTCTTTGCCAGCCAGGCAGAAGTTACTCCTTGTACTCCAGAATTTATACCACACAGCCATTCAGAAGGCCCACACTACAGATTTATGCATTTCCCATAAATATTTTTTATGTTTCATCAAAACCAACTCAACCCAAGGATTTTCTTTGACCTTAGAAAAGAAGGGCAAAACAATGACTTGTCAGGTAGAAGAGCTGATATTTGAACTAGACAGATCCTCTAGGTCCAAAGTTGGGATACTTTTGGTCAGTAAGCATTTGAATTCGGAGATATCTCACTCCTTTAAGAAACAAGAACCACATCAATCAGTGTCAAAAGTTATTAAAACCACTTTTGATTTCTAGTTGCCCAACAGAATCTCAAGAAGTAGAAGGCAAGCGGAAGGAAGTGGAGCTAGATAAGCATAATTTCCAAACAGGCCACTGGATTCCACTTTGTCGAAATCTCACACACCCCAGTCCATGTGGTAACAGTGACTCATGATGGGCAGATTTTACTGACACCCCAATCTGGGTCATGACTCTTCAGCTGATTCCAAAATAAACTCCACCTTCACCATGAACTATTCAAGTGGCAAAGGCACTCCTCCTCCCCCTACCTCCAACCCCAACAAACGTCAGGCTTTAATTCATTCATTAAGTGCCTGCTATGGACAAAGCATCGAGCTGCTGAGGGCTACAAGTGAGCCAAAGCACCAATATCTATCCTCCGTTGCCTTCCAGAAAGACAGGACTACTCTTTGAACAAGGCACACTCAGATCTAGCTCTGTGTCTTTGTGAATCCTGTTCTCCTCACCTAGAGTATGCTCTCCTAGAAGAGTAAGGGAATCCACTGCCTCCATGAAGCCTTTCCTGATTCTTCTGACCCATGTTGATAGTCTCTTCCTTGAACTTCTATAGCACTTATTTTATTGCGCATGCCTGTCATTTTGTACTTCCCACATGTTGCCCTTGGGTGACTGTATCTCCCCTCCTAGAATAATAAACTTCAGCAGGAACCATGAAAACTGAGGGTTCTGGATATTTGTTGATTGGACAGATGAAAGAAGTGATCCTGTGGCATTTTCACTGTTTTTCCCCCATGCCTAGAATGTTTTCCCCTCTCATGTCTATCTCCTAGATTCCCTGATTTCCTTCAAGCCTCAGCCTATTTCTACAAGAAGCCTTTCCTCATCCCTTTAATTCAAATGCTTTCCCTCTGCTGATTAGCTCTGATTTCCTCTGTACAGATCTTATTTGTTCATAGTTATGTGCATGTCATCTCCCCCATTAGATTGTGAGCTCACTGCTAGATCTTTGCCTTTTTTTTTCATCTCTAACACATAGCAATGCCTGGCACACATGGTAGTTACTTAATAAATGGTTAGTGAGGAACTGAGGTGGAAGAGAGAAAAGGGAACTCGAATCCTCTGCTTACACTTACTATAATTTCCCCTAGTTTCCCTCTCTCTTCCTCCTCCCTCTCCGTCACTGAAGATATTAGAAGTAGGGATTGTTAGTAAGAAATAAAGACTGAATTCCTAAACTCCAACAACTGGAGAAACCTCACTGCCCTCAAGCAGATAAATAAGAATGCCATAATGGAAATAAACTTTGTAGGCTGCTTAACTTATCTGGAAGTTCTTCCTTATATAGATCTTAAATTTCTCTGGCTGACAAGCTCTTTTCATTAGATCCCCCCCCCAACTTTCTCCTGGGTTTCCACCTCTCCCAGTGCCCCAAACCCCACAGTCCCTAACCACTTCCCCTTCCTCCCACAGAAATAACAACCACGTCCCAGCCACCATTCACTTGCACATATGTGGGCTCTTAAACAGATTCACACCTAAAACACTTAATAAATGCACAAGTTGTTGATCTTTTGTAAAACACACACACACACACACACACACACACATACACGCACACACACGCGCACACACACACAGAGCACCAGTCTAAGGGAAATTATAGCAACAGGACCACAGGTCAGCTCAGCTCAGAGGAGGATCTTTCCAGAGGCCTTTTCTGAAGGTCTCCATAGTGTAGCTTCATAGTATCTGAAATCCTCAGTTCCTCTGAGCAGACTGAAACAGAGATAGCCTCTGAAAACAGTATTATACATTCACTACTAATTAACCACAAGCTGATTTCATTCTCAGAAACAGCAGATTTAAAATGTAGTGCCTGGGTTTGGTCCTGATGCCTGAGCTTTGGAAATAACCAGACTACCTCAAAATTCTAAACTAATAGTAACATTAAATCAGTAACTGTTGTAGAATCTGAGTAGCCAAGGAATCCAACTGGTACCAGAAAGAGCATCCCCTTCCTACAACATCCTTTACAACTAATCATCCAACTTCTGCATGCATACTTGTAGTGACAGAGAGCTCACCCTTTCCTGAGGCAGCTCACCCTACCTACTGTACAAGTCTAAGGGTTCTGAAATTTCTCCTAACAATAAGCTAAAACTTGTTTTACCTACATTTATTCCCAAAGCTCCTGGTTTTGCCCTTTAGAACCAAGCAAAATGATCTTTTGCTATGTAAAGCAGTAATCTTTAATCAGTTTCTTTGTCCAGTATTCAGATGAGAACATGTCTCCAATTCTTTGAACATACAACCTGGGAAACCTTGTCCAGCAGACTCCTCATTCCAAATAACATGTGCTATGTTAGACAAAAGCATTTGGCCCCCTCTCAATACCTCCTCAAGTGCCAATGGTATTCTTTTTTTTTCTTTCAGTCTCTGTGTCTCTGTCTGCTCGTCTGTCTCTCTCTCTCTCTCTCTCTCTCTCTCTCTCTCTCTCTCTCTCTCTCTCTCTCTCTCTCTCTCTCTTTCTCTCCACACATACATGTTCAAGGGAGAGCAAGCAATCAATAGCAACCTTGAAGACTCAAATCCAAGTGCCACCCACCATCTCCACATAGCCTTCCTTGATCTACATCTGTCACCTCAGAAAATTTTCTCTCTTCCCTTAGCTCTCCACAATCATTGTTTGTACTTCTCAATAATGAGGCCCATTCTCTTTTGTCTAATTGTATAATATGTATGTTACTCCCTTATCTCTTCTCTTAGACTCAAGTTGTAGAGATGCAAGGTTGTGTGTGGTCTAGTTCCTCACACTTAACTAGATACGTCTGTGATCTTGGCAAAGTCCTTTTACTTCCCCGAGTCTTGGCTTCCTCACCTATAAAACAGGCAGAGTAATGTTACTCAACTCCTTTCTCCATTCATATAGTTCAGATCTGTATCTCCTCGCACCTGGACTGCTTTAGTAGTCTTCCTTCCTTTTTCCTTCCTTAACCCTTACCTTCTCTCTTAATAACAATTCTAAGAGAAAAGAACAGCAAGAACTAGGCAATCAGGGTTGTCTTGCTCAGTCGCACAGCTAGAAAGTGTCTAAAGCCATATTTGAACTCATATACATGTGCTTTCTCCCCCATTCCTGTCCTTCAGCTCAGCACTCAGTGATCTCCTTCTCCCCTCCAACCAAAAATAAAAGTTTTTAAATGAAATGGAAGAAGAAACCTTCACTATAGAGAGAAGAGGGCAAACTGCAGCAATACACAGACTTCTGGTACTTCAAGAGGGGCCTTCCAGAGCAATGGGCTGACCACAAATAACTGAAATTATGAAAGTGAAATCATGGATAAGGGGACCCTACTATATTTCCTATTTATCCTCTCTATAGTTTGCTATGTGTGTATTTCTTTATATGTTGTCTTCTCCATTTGACTGTAAGCTCCTTGAGGACAGATACTGTCTTTTGTCTCTTTCTGTGACCCTAGCACTTGGCAAAGGAGCTGATATATAACAGGTGCTTAGTACATTTTTATTAAATGATTGACTGATTGATATTCTTTCAATGCCCATGTCTACTTCTCTCGCTATCTATCCTTTTTCATCCTAGCTGTATGACCTGGGCAAATCGCTTAATCCCAATTGCCTAGTCTTTACTACATTTTGGAACTGATACTTAGTACTGATTCTAAGACACATGATAAGGGTTTGTTTGTTTGTTTTAAATGAACTGAAACACTGAAGTGTTGAGATAGCATTGTGAAGTTACATCCTAACCATGGAACCCTACACATTCTTTCTTACAAATGTTCTAGAACCTGAGGACAAAGAGAAATGAATAATATACTACAGAAAGAATATTAGGAAAGCAAAAACCTACAATTTGGTGGATTTTAGGTGAATTTAAGTGTTTTTTTAAATTTTAAGTGAATTTGATGAATTTAAGCTTTTGGTAACTATTGAGAACAAATGGAAGTTTTAAAAACCTTATAGGAGCTGGAAGGAAAAACAAAGATGAATTGAGGGATGACAACAGAGCATCTCTAAACAATGTAAATAAAGTCAACAGAGAGGCGACAGGACGCTGATCAATTATAATGGTCAATGTTAAAACCAAATTGTCAAGGGGCAGCTAGGTTGCATAGTAGATAGAGCACAGGGCCTGGAGTCAGGAAGTTCAAATATGGCTTCAGATACTGGCTAGCTGTGCGACCCTGGGCAAGTCACTTAATGTCAATTGCCTAGCCCTTGTCTATCCTCTTTCTTAGAACTAATACTAAGATAGAATGTATGGGTTTAAAACAAACATTTTGTTAAAATCAAGGACCAGATCCCTGTTAAAGAAAGTCTAGTTGTTCTCAGGTTTGAGTTTCATGCCCATATGAACTGGATTACATCCCAAGGTACTGAAAGAAACCCCAAGATATTATTGATGTGTTGTCAACAAGCTCTTTGAATAATCACAGAGAAGTAAGGAAGGGCAGTGCTGCAGGACTCAAGACTGCAGAACTGCGATCTAATATTCAGACAGGAGAAAGGGATAAGATCTTAAAGCTAAAAGCCCTCTTTTTCCTTATCTCTAAAATGGAGATCGACTTTGCTTACCCCATGAAATTGCTGGCAAGACAAAATGAGGTGCCAGGTATAAAAGTGTGTGTGTGTGTGTGTGTGTGTGTGCCCATGCATGCATGCATGCAAATATGTATGTGTACCTGTTTTTAACATAAAGCACATACAAGTGTAAGTTATTGTTGCAATCAGACAAGGACTAGCATAAAACAGAAGGTTGTTGTTTTTTAATCTTTCTCATAGCAAATAAAAATGTTTCATTTTCTTAATTTGGATCCTTATTTTTCCTCTGATTTCCAGTGTTTGTGAAAGTCACCTGGGAGAAATTTGACGGAGTGGACAGACATAGAGACAGTCAAGTCATTCTTTCTTTCTTTCCCAAGGTGACAAATAGCTTGAGGAATAACTAAAGCAACAGTTGGCCCCTATCAGTTAACTGCCATAGATTTTAATCCTTTGCTTTTTTAGAAAGATTCCATAACACCCCCTTTTTTTAATTTGTAGTTAATTATAAGGAAATGAATTTACTTTGGTTTTAGGGTTTACAAATAGAAGATACTAATGGTTTTGTAAATTAATTTCAGATTTGGCTCCATAATTTCTGAAAATAAGATAATATTATCGTTCCTTATGATTGTTTTTAGAGGAAAATGGAAACAGAGCCCATCCCCAGATACTGCATAAAAAAGTCCAATTAAGTTTCTCTTGAAAAACTGCAATATTATATTGTCATCCAGGGCAAACTTACATTACAGTATGAAGGATTATAGCCATAAACCTAAAAGGACTCAAATGGGCTAGACAGAACTACACTGGGCTGGCAAGAGGATAGACAAGCATTCCTAAGGGCCCATTTCCATTTTTTACCATCGGTAATTCTAATGAGCTCAGCAAGTGTCATTGAGCTCATCCTTCCATTAAGTGGCTTTGTAAAAGCACCCTGCACAGAGAAGGAGAATAAACACCAAAGGATCTGCCTAACATTTTGGGAAAGGGCTCAATTTGTGTGTGTGTGTGCATGTGTGTATGTGTGTGAGTGCACGTGTGTGTGCACACACGTTCGTGACTCCTTTATGTATCACTTCCTGAATAAAATGATCAGCTGCAAGTCTAGTCCTGCACACTCGCTGCAGAAAGGGATGGCAAGAGGGTTACAGAGGTTTCCCTGATGGCAACAGTGTCAGAGAAAGAACACTGGATACGGGAAATAATACTGGATTTTGGAGCAGGATCTATCAAATCTTTGCTCTGCTATTTAACTCTCAAGCAAGTCCCTTTACTTCACTGGGCCTCTGTTTTCTCATCCATAGAACAGAAATAATACCTCTAACTCATAAAACTTTGTCCCCAAGGTTCCCAAACCCTGCTTTTACAACTCATGAGGGCACTGCAGAATATTTTCAATTTTCTACTCAAATACTTAACATGACCATATCAATAACAAAACCAACTAAAACCATATGATTATTTCAATAAATGCAGAAAAGGCTTTTGACAAAATATGGCCCATTCCTTATAAAAACATTAGAAAATGCTGGACTAAATGGAGCTTTCCTTAAGTGATAAATAGCATCTATCTAAAACCAGGAGCAAGAATTATCTGTAATGGTGATAAACTGGAAGCCTTCCCAATAAGATCAGGGGGGGAACGATGATGCTCGTTATCACCACTACTATTCACTATTGTACTGGAAATGCTGGCTATAGCCACTAGAGCAGAAAAAGAAATGGAAGGAACCAGAATGAGGAAACAAAATATGATGGTATATAGAGAGAGCCCCAGAGAATGCCTAATAAACAGAACTGGTAGGTATTTCTTTTGGCCTAGGGGCCCCATGAATTCCTATCTAGAGGCACTCTGACAGACTACAAGTTTGACAGGTCCTAACAAAGGCTTCATATAAAGACCCAGTGATGATCAGCACAGCTAAGTTTGGAGAGAGGATCCTCATAAGAGTCAATCAGTAGGGAGCTTGAATTTTAGTCAAAGTAATCCATGGTTTGATCCATCAATAAGCATTTATTAGGCTCCTGCTACGAATGCCAGGCATGGAGAGGGCAAAGGCCAAAATGAAGCAATCTCTGCACTTAAAAAGTCCAGCAGAGAAAAGAACACAATACATACGCATACAAAAAAGACAACAATGCAATGGAAATGGATAAGAAGAGCAGTCTGGAAAAGCTTCATGAAGAAGATGGTGTTTTCCCAGAATCCTGAAGGAAACCATGGATTCGAGAGAGCTGTAGCCAAGAGGATGTCTTTGCATTTGAAGAGGGATTAAAGTCTTAAGCTAAAGGGATGAAGCTCTAATAGTGGAATTTCAAGGAATAGTATTTTAAGTATTTGAGTACTCAGAGCAGCCAAACTTCACAGATTTATTGTTCACATCAAATGAAAAGAGCACAATGTAATCTGTAAACCTTAAAGTATTACATAAATGTCAGCTATCAGTAGTATTTTTATTATTATACAGTTTCTGGGTATCTGGACCACAATTCATTTCCTTTCTCCACCTACAAAAGGGCAAACAGGGCAGGTTAACCAACATTCGTGCTCTATAAGCTTCTGAGTGAGTCATTTATTCAAAACTTCATTTGGATATTTGAGGGCCAAAAGTGCAAGGCAATGTGGGAGATACCAAGAAGACTGTGTTCCTTCCCTCATGGAACTTCCAATCTGATTACAAAAGAACCTACTCCGATAACTAGAACACGGGGTGATAAAGCCACACTCCATATGAGCTCCTTTCTCCAGAATGCCACTGATAGACTGTAACAAAAATTCTTCTGAAAGACCCCAAGATCTGATAATAAAACAGTGTCTGGAAGTATACTCCCTTGGAACATTGTTTCTATGAAACCAAGTATAATATCATTTCCCAGAACATTGTTTTCACTGAACTAATTAGTGACATATTTTGGCATGGCTGTTTCTAAACTAGATGCCATGAGGGGCAGTTAGATGGGTCTGTAGATAGAGCATCAGGTCTAGAGTCAGGAGGACCTGGGTTCACATGTAGCCTCAGATAATTCCTAGTTGTGTGACCCTGGGCAAGTCACTTACCCCTCATCTGCCTAGCCCTTGCCCTTCAGTCTTAGAGTTGATACCAAGACAAAAAAAAGTAAGGGTTTTTAAATAAATTAGTTAAATTCCAGAGTTTTTAACAAATAAGTATTTATCACTTCTTGATTCCCTGTTGCTGTTTGAATGTTTTCCACTCTTCTCAAGTCCCTTACTCCACTTGCACACCTATTATAATTGGCAGATGATTTCATCTCCTTCTTCACTGGCTTCAAAGCCATCTTAATTTACTTCTCACCCATCCTCTCCTCTTTCCCTTTTGGCTCAAAGACTTGGCCTTTCCCCTAATCTCTCTCCCTCTGCCCCTGCTCTCATAGCCTCCTGCCTCATCCCTGACCTTGCTCCATTGATCTTCCTTTGTCTTCCTTGCATCATTCCTCAAAGCAGCTTATTGAATGAAGTCCAGATTTCTCAGCCTGTCACTCAAGGATCTCCACTGTGCCGAGGACCTTTCCATTTCTGACTCACCCTTTCCCATCCTTTAGGTACTCCAGTCAAAACAAAATATGCACTGTTCCCTTGACATGGCCCAAAGCTTCTTACCTATACTTTCATGTGATTTCCTACCTGTCCCCATGTCTACCTATTGACATCTTGCCTTGCACAGGGGCCTTTGCATTATTCATGATGCAAAGTCTTAAGCTAAAGAGGCTGGTCAAGATAGTAGAATTTCAGGCCACATCTATTATGGAAGGTAAGTTTCGGGGTAACAATCTTCCCAGCTCCTGGGATATCACCTTACATAGTAGGCATTCTTTAAGCAGGAATTCTTCTGTACAGCAAGCACTCCATAAATATTTGTCGACTAGATGAATTCCTGAAAGTGGCCTCCTTGGTTTTGTAGGGGCTCCCCTAGTAAAAGGGTCAGCAAGGTTGCAGCTGCCTGGTGCTAGGGTGTGGTCCATAATGCATAATGAAATGTTCATAATTCCACAACTGCCAGGGACAAAAGGGGCCACAGCTTTCTCCCAAAATCCCTGTCTGTCCACCTCCCTGCCCATATATTACACAGCTGCCTTGTAGATGAGAGGCTATCTCCTAGCCAACCTCACTAACACCAATCTTGTCTATTTTTCCAAGACCACTTTAGGGTCACACACACACACACACACACACACACACACACACACACACACACACAAAAGCAGAATTCCAGATCCACAATTCTACAACCAATTTATGGATGGTCTTTGGCTATTATGTTATTTTCCTGTAATACATAGTCCTCTCAGACTTCTCTAATTATTCCCAGGGTTGGAGAATTTCTTCCTCCTCTGAATTCAAATGGAACTTACTGTCTGTAGCACCCTGGAGGGGGGTAGTGGGAGAGTGGAGATAAAGAAACATAAGGCACTTTCCTAGTTCTGAAGAAGCTATTTTAGTCAAAATTGCTGCCAGGGAGGGAGGGACCACATGCCTCTAGATTCTATCCAGTGTCCTAGCACCTAGAATATCAGTTGAAAGAATAGTTCTAGTGCCAAAGCCAGAGGTTCTGGGTTTGAAACCTGGTATCTGCCAACTGCTAGTGGAGTGACATTGGGTAACTTCTTATGTCTCTAAAACTTATTTCTTCATTTATAAAAAGAGGTTGGGACTAGATGGTTTCTAAGGACCCTTCCTCCCTAAATCTATGATCCTGGGCTGAATTTGAATCTTGATTCTGCTACCAAGTATCTTTCCTGAATGGCTTCACCTCTATGGGCCTCAGCCGCCTCATCTGCAAAATGAGAAAACTGGCACAAATAACTGTTAAGAGATATTTCCCAATTGCAAATTCTTTCATCTTGGTTTTTTCATTCTCATTCTTTCGCCTAACCAATATCACAGAAAGTATCAATTAGGGGATGAAAAATTCTCCAAAGAGAAAGTTGGACTTCCATGATCAAGTCAATGAAATATGAATTGTGACTCTGTGCAAGTAATTTAGTCTCTCTTGTGCCTCACTTTCCTCATCTGTAAAAATGAAAGGGACAGACTTCACGGCCTCTAAGGTATCTCCAAGCTCTCAACCTGTGATCATTTAACATGAAATGCCAGGTTTGTAAAAGAGAAAAGGGAGATTCATTCGTCTTCAATTTATTCTTTTCTCTCAACAGGACAAAGGAACATTAAGATTTTAGAAAAGTTTTTGTTCAACTTTTAAACATTGCCAATGAAGCGTATAAAAATCATATCAAAAGATGGCAGTCTACAACATCTCTACCCAAACTTTTGTTTCAAGTGAAAGGTTTTGCCTCAGAATCCCTGAACTGATTGAAATCTTATTGGCTAATCAAGGAAGGTTATTACAAAGAGAGAATGAGAACAGCAAAGATAAGCAGCCCAGGACCCTCAAACTTACAGGGGCTAGTTCCATGATTTAAAAAAAACAAACCACTATGGAAAATAACACTGATTTTTCCCCCTCCTTGAAAATTTTCTCAGTGAGCCAGACATGATAAACCACAAAATAAAATCCATGCACAGCTACCCCTGCCTGGCCAAAGATCAGTTAGTTCTGGGTGAGTCAGCCACATTTTACAAGTGGTGAGTGATTAAGGAGGTTGCTTTTATTTTTCTGGCTCTAAACTTCCTGGGGGGTTTCCGATGGGATGAGAGAGCTAGTGGACATTCTAAGGAGGCTGATGAGTCTTTGCTTCTTATTAGTATTACTGAGCTCCCAGTGGCTTCAGGCCCTTGGCTCTCACCCACTCCATTATAAACAACTCTGTGTTAAAACAACAGCTAACAATGAGAACTAATTAATATGGACTGGGTCATATAACATTGAGAATTAACTAATATGGACTGCGTCCTGGTTTAAGCAACATAGTGGATGCGAGTTAAATATGGTTCCTGCCCTCAAAGAGTCTTCCATCTAGTTAAGGAAGACAAGAACTGAGGGTTCAGAGGAGGGAGACAGTAGCTTGGGAAGTCTTCATGGAAAAGAGGCGCTTGAGAGCCTCAAAGGATGTGGAGGACTGGGATGGATGAAAGGGGATGGGGATGGGGGGGGGCTTCCCAATTCAGTAATGGGGGCAAGCCAAATAACCTCTTAACTTTCTCGGATTTCTTAAAAAAGAAAAAAAAAGTTAACCACATACTGTTTTTAAGGGCGAGGAGGGAAGGAGAAAATAAAATGCCTGGTTAGACATTTTACATTAGCCTTCAGACAGTGTAAATATTTATTTTTTCTTTCATGAGCCTGGTTTCCGAGTATGTTCCACAGTTCTCCTGTTTGGCCAGTATTGATGAGGTCTGGTTTTGATTGGAGGCTCCTAGAAGGTCCTGCTTTGCTTTCTGAACAGAATGAGACACCGTTTCTATATATATTTGAGAATTTAATGAATATTTGGTGGGGAGGGGAGAGGCTCACCTTCTGCTAACGCACAGAAGTTTCACAGACATCAGGAAGGAAGATGATGATATAGATTTTTAAAACCTTAACTTCTGTCTTAAAATCAATACTGTATATTGGTTCCAAGGCAGAAGAGGGGTAAGGACTAGATAATTAAGGTTAAGTGACTTGTCCAGGATGACACATCTAGGAAGTATGTGAGGTCACATTTGAACCCAGGACCTCCCATGTCTCCAGGCCCAAGCCACCTAACTGTCCCAACATAATGATATTTTGTACATCTCTATTCAAGATTACGGAAATGAGCATTCTGTACATGGATGATTCTCAGGCCTTCCTAACGCATTTAAAAATATAACCACTGAATTTAAGGAAGGAATTGACCTGAAGAAAAAAAATCTGAATCTAGAATCTCAGAGCTGGAAAGAGGCCTCAGAGGCACAAAAACTCTCTCTAATAAATCACTGAATGTTTGAAGGCTTCCAAGGATGAGGAACTCACTCCTCTTCAAAGCAGCCCAGTCTATTTTTTTTCTTCATGTTTGAAATATCTGCTCTATGTACTCTGTGCTAGGTGCTATGGGGCACACAATGAGGAAGAAGAGGAATAAGATATGGTCTCTGATCTCAGCTGCTTATAATACAATTGGAGAAATATGAGAAACAAATTGCCAGCTACAGCCTGAGAAAAGCTTCTGGACAGAGGAGGTCACTGTGGGCTGGAGTAGTTTGGGATGGTGGTTCTAGAAGAGGAAGGGCTTGTTAGAGAGGTGAAGAAGAGCAGCAGGGCATCCCAGTGAAATGTGATAGCAGAGTCATGCTTTAAAGAACTTAGCAAATAAAAGGGAAGTACAAAAAAGAGCCCCAGCCCTCCAGGAAAGACCCAATTCCAGCTCTGCTCTTAATTGTGTGACCTTGGGCACATTATTTCCCTTCTGTAGGTCTTAGCTTCCTCCTCAGTAAAATGAAAGGTGGGAGAGGGAAAGATAGGATAATTCTGTTAGCTCTAACATTTTTTGATTGAAAAAAAAAAGTCATATGTGGTTTTACATGATACACCCCCTGCATACAACTTGCCTACCAAATGTGCTTTTCAAAAAAAAGTTACTTAACATTTTTCAGCTTCATATAACTCTCCCTCTCAGGGGAAATGTGTTCTCAAAGGGCAAGCCTCCCCCACAGGAGGTGGTGGGGAGGTTTCCTGGTGAAGCAGACAACTCTAATAAATGACTTTCCCCCCAGCAGCTGTAACCCACAGATTGGGCTAGAGATTCCAGCAATGACCCAACTCCAGAATTAGTCAGCAGCTGGGCTTTCTATTATACCAGCCCCTCCTACAAGAAGAAGATCCAATTTCAGGCTTCTAGTTCCCCCTCAGCACAATTTGGTGATGAACTGTTATTTTTCAGACGAAGAACCAAAAAAACACCATGGTTATCCAACTTGTGATTTAAATTCTAGATAAATTGATGTGTTCTAGGTCAGACCAAAATGAGTTCCCAATACCTAACATTTATCAAGTTAAGTACTGAATGCTAAGGATTGGGGAAGTGAGCTAAGACACAGCCCCTGCCCTCAAGGACCTTTGCAATCCAGTATGGAAGATGACATTTATGCAAGAATCGTTTAAGTCAAAATATGGTCCAAAGAGAGACCAGGTAAAACTAAAGAGGAGAGAAACAAGAGGAGTTAGGGAAGATTCATGGTGGAATTGTTGATTTCCTCATAAGTCCTACTAATACTTCTTATTCCTATTTGTAAGAAGGTAGCAACGCAGTGGATAAAATGCTGAACTTGGAGTCAGGAAGATTTGAGTTCAAATCAAGCCCGAGACACATACTGCCCGTGTGACCCTGGACAATTCACTCATCTCGTTTGCTTCAATTTCCTCACTTGCAAAATGGGATTAATAACAGCACCAACCTCCCAGGGTTGTAGTGAAGATCGAATGAGATAATAGTGCTTAGCCCAGTGCTGGGCACATAGTAAGTGCTATATAAATGCCAGCTATTATTATCCTAATCTGTGGTTAATTAAGTCACAGCTCATGAGACCCAAATTACAGGTTCAATAACTGTGTTGGCCAATTAACTTTTTTTTAAAGTAATACCACCTGACTTAAGCTCTTTTATAGTGCTTCACTGTTCACCTTCCACACAGACTATCTCACTTGATCCTAAGCAGAGAAACGTTATTATCCCTTTTTTACAGACTAGAACACTGAGGCTCAAAGAAGTGAGTTGCACACAGTCAAATAGCCAGTAAGTGGTAGAACAAAAAGTAGGAAAGAGGTCTTCTGACTCCTGGTGAGCCCTTAAGTCCACCATGCTACTTCCCTTAACAGAATTCTTGTGGATTTGAAAAAAATATTCACTATTAAATATTCTAACCCTTTGTTGTAGGATCATAAATTTAGAGTTGGAAGGATCTCAGAGATCATCTACAATGTCATTGTTGTTGTTGAGTCATTTCAGTCGTGTCTGACTCTTCATTTGGGATTTCCCTGGCAAAGATGCTGGAGTGGTTTACCATTTCCTTCTCCGACTCATTTTACAGATGAGGAAACTGAGATAAACAGGGCTAAGTGACTTGCCCAGGGTCACACAGCTAGAAAATATCTGTGGCTACATTTGAACTCAGGACAATGAGTTAACCCTGACACCAGGCCCAGCCCCCTCTCCACTCACTACACTATTTAGCTCTCTTAATTTGCTGATGAGATTCAGTGACTTCCCCAAGAAAGCACATGCACTAAGCGGCAACACCAGAGCTTGAACACTCAACCTCTGAATCTGACTCCCAAAGAGTTCATTAAGAATTGTGAAATGCCTCAAAGTTATCCTTGTGCCCACAATGAAGTCTCACTCTATGGGAACAACAGTCAGAGGAACTTTTGGTTTAAGAATAAATTTTTAATTTGAAATGAAAGGTAAGTAGATGTGTCAGACCTGGAGTCAGGAAGACCTGAGTCCAAATCCAGCCCTAGCTATTTACTAGCTGGGTGACCCTCAGCAAGTCACTTAATCTATGTCTGCCTCTATTTCCTCATCTATAAAATGGAGAGAACCTTTCAGGATTGTAGGGAAGGATCAAATTAGAGAATATGAATAAAGCATTTAGCATAGCACCTGGCATGTTGTAGGTATCAACTGCTTATTTCCTTCCTGCAAAGAAAAAAAAATTCTCCCCTACCCCAATTTAGAAACAACTGAGGATACCATTGATAATAGGATATGACAAGTAACAAGTACTAAGCCCCTATAAAGGGACAGTGAGGTGGCTTAGCAGATAGAGATCCAGGCTTGGAGACAGAAGATCTGGGTTCAAATCGAGCCTCAGACACTTCCAAGCTGTGTGACCCTGGGCACATCACTTAACCTCCTTTGCCTAGCACCGACCACTCTTCTGCCTTGGAACTGATATATATTATTGAGTCTAAAGTGGAAGGTGAGGGTTTTAGAAAAAAAAGCAACAAGAATATCCTTAAAAACATTTTTTTGAAGAGTTTTAAGAAATTGTTCCTCACACAATGCCCCCTTTAAAAGCCTGGCTTTCTCCCTCCTCTGACTCTGGTCTAAATAACCTCTCCAGCATCTCCAGTCCTCTCAGAGTGTTTTGAAGACTGAAAATCCCCAAATCACTAGTGTTCCCAGCCCCCATTATCTTAACCCCTTCCAACAGGGATCTCATTCCTTTCAGGAGCCTTGGGAAACTACAAACCAAACTCTGTTTCACCCCTAGAACCCTGAGCAGATTCAGCATTGTGGCAAAAAGGAAAAACAAGTTGTTGAGTTCCAGTTTTGAGACTTGGGGCGGCAGTCAGATCACTCTGACAAAGGGAGAAATAAAGTTTTCTGTTTTGCTTTGGTTTTTAATCGCAGTTCTCTTATGAATAATTTTAGGTTGTAGGGAAGTTAAATACAGTGGTTAATAAAGAAATTATGGACATTTTGCTAGAAGTAACTTTATTTGTACAAATTAAATATACAAATAAATATATTAATGTATGTTAATATAGATTTTAAATAATGTTAATGAATATATTAAAGAAGACCCTTCATCCCATAGCATGTTCCTTTGTATATTTCTTAACCAGGATGTTCTTCCTCACCCACCCTCCCTTCCAATCCCCCTTTTTAGTCCTTTTTTCTGAGGCAAGCACTGAAAAAGTGGGTCCTTTCAGGACAAATTGGATCTTTTCTTAAAAACCCTCACCTTTAATACACGTGTAACCCAGTGGAATTGCTTGTCAACTCTGTGAGGGGGGAGGGAAAAAAGAGGGGGACAACATGAATCATGTAACCTTGGAAAACATGTGTAAATTTGTCACTGGAGTAAAATAAAGAAAATAAATAAAGAAAAAAATTTAAAATCCTCACCTTCTGTCTTAGAGTCAATGCAATGTAAAAATTCCAAGGCACAAGAACAGTAAGGGCTAAGCAATGGGAGTTAAGTGGCTTGTCCAGGGTCGCCCAGCTAGGAAGTGTCTGAGGCCAGATTTGATCCCAGGACCTCCCATCTCTAGGTCTGGTCTCAATCCACTGAGCCAACCAACTGCCCCCAACAAATTGCATTTTCAAAACCTCAAGCCAACAGGGAACTAGTGAGTGCAGCATGATGGACATAAAGCAAGCCTAGATCTAAACCCGCCTCTGACAGAGATACCAGTGACACATTCTGGTGCCCCAAGGAGTCCTCTAGGGCTTTAAGGTGGCATTACATTGGCCAATGTATATTAAGAGGAGTTTCCTCACTGGAAGTTCCCTATATCGGAGCTACTTTACTAGCTATGTGAACCTAGGCAAGGTGCTTAACTTTTACCTGTCTCAGTTTCCTCAACTATAAAATGGGAAAAATAATAGCACCTACCTCACAGAGTTGCCTCTGAAGTAACGAAGAAATATTTATAAAAGTAATGGAGTGGAGAAGCAAGAAGGTCCCATGAAGAGAGCACCAGCCTGGAGTGATTTTTTTTTTTTTTGCTTTGAAGGAATGAAATAAAAAATGATTCAGCCCCTACTATGCTCCAATCACTATGCACAGTGCTTTTATAAGCATTACTTCATTACTTTTTTTTAAACCCATACCTTCTGTTTTAATACCAATTCTTTTTTCCCCATTTTTATTGTTTTTATTTTTAAACATTTACTTAGTATCAATTCTTCCCCCTCCTTGTGGTGTTGGTGTTCTTATTGTTAAACCCTTATCTTCTATCTTAGAATCATGTCGATCTAGTCTCAGAAACTTAGTCACTGTAGGACTCCAGGCAAGTCACTTAACCCTGATTGCCTAGCCCTTGCCCATCTTCTTGTCTTAGAAAAAAGATGGCCTCCCAGTTCATAAAGGGCTAAGGATATTGGACAGTTGATTAAGAATTCAAAAGGGCTTTGATAACAGGATATAATCAATCACAGGTTCTGAAATCACAGGCCCCACAAAAAAAATTCTAAAAAGAAAGTAAACTGTGACCCATACTCAAGAGAGTTATTGTTCACTCTGCCTCCATCCCCAGGACCCACCTCCTTGGCATGCCTCATGGGTAGCCGTTGTGTGCCTACAAAAGCAGGCACACCAGAGATAATGCACAGGATGAAGGGGGCACAGCCACACCCAAGAAACATCCTCCAAGCCCCAGAGGGTGATGAAAGCCACTTAAGAAAAAACCACCACAAAAGGCTCCCTCCACATCCAGGAGAATGTACAGGAGGCAGAAGAGAGGGCAGTCCTAGCTACACTACTAGAGACTCTGAGGCCGACAGCAAGACAGGAAAGAGATGCTTGTGAATGCAAAGACTCCATGGAAATCCCCAGCAGGTCTGGGCTGTGACTCAGGGAAGACTCATCCATAAGCTTTGCTCACACCTTCTTCGGTAGAGGAAGGTGGGCAAGGGAAACGGTCTTTCTAACAATTTTCACACAGGTACACTAAAACCCCATTATAAAAAAGCCTCCACTGGGAGAACAACATACACCTCTGAACTGAAGCTCTGCTGACTGCCTGTGCCACCTTTGTCAAATCACTTCTCTCCTTTCTGAACTTTGGTTTCCACATCTGTAAAATGGGTGGGTTAGTGGTGTCAAACTTTGATAGAAATAGGGGACAATGAGGCAACCATAAGGATCCTTGCAAGCAATGTATGTGCTGACTTCAAAAACTATCTATTAACATCTGTGTTCTACTGTATTTTTATTTATTTTGTTAAATATTTCCCAATTATATTTTTTAATACTCATTTTCTGTCTTAGTAACAACTCTAAGATAAAAGGGCAAAGACTAGGCAAACAGGGTTAAGTGACTTGCCCAGGATCACACAGCTAAGAAATGTCTGAGGCCACTTTTGAACATAGGACCTCCCTTTCTCCAGGTCTGGCTTTCTATCCACTGTGCCACCTAGCTGTTCTCCCCCTTCCCCCCCTCCTACCCCCCCCCC
>NC_058131.1:570606365-570648379 GCF_016433145.1 Gracilinanus agilis
AAGAGTTGAGAGAGAGAGAGAGAGAGAGAGAGAGAGAGAGAGAGAGAGAGAGAGAGAGAGAGAGAGAGAGAGAGAGAGAGAGAGAGAAACTATATGCCTGGAGTTGTGATTTGTCCATGGTCATGCAGCTTATTAATTAGTACCCAACAAAGAGATTATTTTGCATTGCTTACTCTATTCCCTATCCCTACTGTCCTCAGGTTTGTTTGTTACCTTTCTCTTCTTCCCACCCCACCCCCACATACATGCTTCTCATGCACCCATAAAAATTCAATGGTACCGCCAAAGAGAACTAAAAAATAAATAAACAGGAAGGTAAGCTGGTCTGTTTCCTTCCCTTCTTTAAATGTTTAAGCTTGTAACAGGGTAAAAATGTTTCCCTTTATGTTGGTGTTTGTTTATGCTGCCTTGCATTAAGGCTAAGATCCTACAAGCAGACACCCAATCTTTTTAGATTAGTTTCTGGCCAGTGCCTAGTAGAAAAACACAGGCATGTGTTCACTTAATAAATATTCCTTGATTGTTTATGAAGCCCTGATCCTGGCACTTACAAAGCTAGGTTTATTCTAAGGAAGTTTGCTGGGTGTTTAACCAGACCCAGGAGAAGGAAGTTAAACCTCTACCAACACTCAAAATTGATAGGATTTCTCAAGTCATTATTTCCTTGAGAAGGAGCATCAGAGTGTAGCTGAAAGCACAATGGCCTGGGAGACAGGAGACTTGGGTTCTAGGGTGGACAATCAATTCATCTCCATAGATATATGTTTCCTCTTATGTTAAAATAGGAATTAGATGAGATAACCAACAAGGCAACCAGGTGAAACTGTGAGGAGAGCTCAAGCTTTGAAATCAAGAAGCGGGGAATTCAATTCCTCCTTTGAACACTTGCTGGCTGCATTATCCTGGATGGGGCACCTTTCCTCATTTGTAAAATAAAGGGAGTAATAGCACTTACCCTGAGTGTTGTAAGAATCAAATCAGTTAATGTTCAGAAAAAGCTCTGCAAATCTTAGAATGGAAATGTTATCTATCGAAATCTAAGTTGACAGTCCTAGAATGAATCAGATTTGGTCTCTCATTACTATTTGTATTTTCTAAGGTGTTTGAGAAGAGAGTACTTGGAGCAAGGGTACAAGACTACACAGAATATGGGAGATGCATGACAAGTGACTTCAGGAGTTCTTCAAGCAAAGCCCAGATATGTCGAGTATGTTGTACAGGAGATATTTTCCCAGGCATGGGTTGTACAAGATGAATTCTGAGTCAAGGCAAGTCAAGAAGCATTCATTAAGTTATCTACTAAGTGTCAGGTGGGTAGCTAGGTGGCACAGTGGATGGAGCAACAGGTCTAGAATCAGAAAGACTCATTTTCCTGAGTTCAAATCTGGCCTCAAACACTTAACAGCTGTGTGATCCTCTGCAAGTCATTTAACCTTGTTTGCCTCGATTTCTTCATCTGTAAAATCAATTGGAGAAGCAAACAGCAAACCAATTCATCTTTGCCATAAAAACCCCAAATAGCATTATAAAGAGTCAAACATGACTGAAATGCCTGAACAACGAGTGCCAGGTTCTGGGGATATATAAAGACAAAAATAGTTTCCACTCTCAAGGAGCTCAGGGGTCTACTAGAAAAAGATAAGATGCAAACAATCTAATGCAAATAAGATACACAATGGATAGATTAGTGATAATTTAAGAGGGAAGACACTATGATTAAAGAAGCCTGGCAAAGGCTTCTTTCAGAAGGTGGTATTTCAGCTGAGACTTGACGGAATCTTAGAAAAAGAGATGAGGAAGGAGGGAGTTCAGGCATTGAGGACATGCGATGAAAATACCTACAGTCAAGAGATGTAGCGTCTTGTGAAGCCCTTCCAGCTCAAATTCTATCATTCTACTCCTTCCAGCTCTTATTCTGTGAATCAAACAATTTCTGTAGAGAGCAGAACCCAAGAAGTGACTTTAGGAAGCCCAAATGACCTCCCATGGCTAAGAGGTCAGAACAAACCAGACTTCCAAAAAACAAAGTAAAATCATTTCTTTCTTCTGCCCTTCTCCATCACACTCTGGTAAGTCTAACAGAGATCACCATCCTGCTTTTTGGCATACAGAGAATGTGTCCTGAGAACTCATGCAAAAGAAGTGCCAGATGGGGCATGGGCAAATTTGGATGAGACAGGGAAACCTAGTTTCAAAACAGTTGTTTTTTTTTTTAAAGTTTAGAAATTTGTAGGAGGGACTTTTTAAGGTTTATTGTTGAAAAATGCTGGGCATAATTATTGTAATTACTACCCACGCAAGCTATAAGTCACCCTTTAATACCAAATAAATAATAAACTCAAAAAACAAACATACTATAAACTTAATGGCTCTCTCATCAGTATCTTCCAATGTCCTAACTCAAGTAAACACCAATCATTCTTGAATCCATTATTATTGAGGACGTTCATAAGTAAAGGGAAAGAAGGAAGGAGGGCAAGAAAAGGAAGGAAAGAAATGAAGAGAAGAAAAGAAAAGGAGAAAAAGAAGGCAGTGAAGAAAGGAGGAAGGACCGTGACTTTCTAGGTTATCCTATAGCAAGTATGTGACTTTATTTGGTTGTAATTCATTGGTCTCTTAAGTAGGGAAAGAATAGAGATTGGACCTGTCATTTCATTCATAAAGAGAACTCCCAGATGATGAAATTCCTTCTACCAATTCAGACCAGTAACTTTACTTCTACTTCTATTGCCTAGAGGGGGCAGCTGGGTAGTTCAGTGGATTGAGAGCCAGGCCTAGAGACAGGAGGTCCTAGGTTCAAATCCGGCCTCAGACACTTCCCAGCTGTGTGACCCTGGGCAAGTCACTTGACCCCCATTGCCCACCCTTACCAATCTTCCACCTATGAGACAATACACCAAAGTACAAGGGTTAAAAAAAAATTGCCTAGAGAACTAAGAGATCAAGTGACTGGTCTAAGGTCACAGATCCAACATTTGATAGAAACAGGTCTTCAAACCAGGTCTTCTTGTTTCCAAGGCCTGCTCTTAATCCATAACTTTATACTGCCTCGCATAAACAAACAAACAAACAAATAAATGAATGAATAAATAAATAAATAAATAAATAAATGTTTCTTAAGACACCTGTTAAGTGTGCATGGCCACATTCCTTTGAGAATGGCACAGTCCAATGTGTTTTCCTAAATGCTTGTAATGCAGATTTTAAGTAATTATAATCTCCGGATCTTTCCTGGCTGCATTAGAATAATGTATATTTATTAAGTTAAAAGCACCAGTCCTGTTACCCGCACAGTTATCTGCAGTCATTACTACTTGCCCGAGCAAGCCTTATGTTCCATGTAATCATATTCCTTCTTGCCTCACCAACCTTCTCCTCGGGGTAGCAATTTTGAGCATAGCTTGAAACAATAAGATCATTTTGTGCTGAGTTTACCTTATGAAAAGAATATCTAAAAAGCTTTTGCTCCACATTGGTAGAGTCTGACATGCCAGATCCCTCAGGACTCTTAGAGAAAAACCAATCATGAAGTTCAATGGCTTGCTCTCCTGTCATCAATATTCTCCCACCGTCTGTACAAGACCAGTGTAGGTTCACTTATTTTCCAGTGGCTTTAATTTGCTAGGAGTACAATGCCCTCCAGAGCATTTAAAACAGCAAAGCAAAAGCAGGTTGGGGGAGAGGAGTGAAAGGGGAGGGACAGAGCTGTCAAACCCCTACCAAAGTTCAAAGACAACTTCACTAGAATCATTATAGGTAAACGAGTCTACCCATTTGTCTAATGGGTTGGTTTTCCAGAAGGGAAAGAGGAGATGACCTCTTTCCTTGAGCTAGTATTCTGGGCTTCAGTCTTCATGCCTGTAAAAGGGGCAGAACAAGCATAGATGATGTACATATGAGGTCCATTCCAGAGCTAACGTTCTCTGACCCTGCACTTAAAGGCCAAAGATGGCTGTTTGCATGGAGGCAGAATGCCCAGGACCCATCAGCCTACTCCAGCAAAATTCTGAAATTCACACCAATATGAATAATGACCAATAAATCTAATGAGAAACTACAATAAATGCCTTCTTCCACCCTAGAACTGCATAAAAAAAAAAAAGCCAGTCAGAAGCTGACAAAGAGGAAAGGGGATAAAAAGTCAATCCCAGCACAGACAAACAAGCTGAGAGCCCGACCAGTAACAGACCAGATTCATGATGTAGCCCTAAGGCTCTGTGTTCAGAGACAATAAGAGTAATGGGCTCCCCTGAAAAAACTCCAGATGTTTAAGAAGGGGAGGGGAAGGGCAGGGAGCAGCAGCCAAATCAGTTCCAAGAGTCAGAGATCCTTAGCACTCTATCCTGAAGTGCCATATAAAGCCCCAAAAATCTAGAATTCTAGATTCAAAAACCAGGGAAGAGAGTGTTCCCAAGAGGTAGAACTCAAGAAAGGAACCCAGGCAAGGAGAGACCAAGAACTGTCAACCACCTTACCCATATGTACAGCATGGGACAAAGCCCAAAGCCCAAAGCCGTGGTTGGCTAGAGAAATAAGCAAACCAAAGAAGACCCGAACCAATATAAAAACAACTATAGATCTAGAGATTCTCCCAAAAGGAGAGAGAAAATCCACAATAACTATAAACAGAGACGTAAGGGGAAAAGTGGATTTTCCACAAGAACTATATAAATATCTAGAAGATATAAAGCAAAAGATAAAAGATGAAATAAAAGCTCTAAAGGAAAACACTGGAAGAGGAATAAATACCATTGAACAGAAAGTGTAATTCCTAACCCAAATTAAAAATTCTTTGAAAACTAGACTAGACCAAACAAAAATCAATGACTTCATAAAGGCAGCAAAAAATATTAGAATAAAACTAAAAGATTAAAAAAGAAGAAAAAATGTAAGATATCTTCTATGAAAAAGAACTGACCTGGAAAATTAATTAAGAAGAAGTAATCCAAGAATCCATAGACTTTCTTAAAGCCATGATTTTTTTAAATCTAGATGCTTTACTTCAAGATATCACAAATGAAAACAGCCTAAATCAATAAGAATCAGGACAAAATTTAAATGGCAAAAAATTTACCATTCACCTCCTGAAATAAATTTGTTATGGATGAATCTCGGAAATACCAGTGCCAAAATTCAAAACTTTCTCATTAACGAAAAAATTTTGCAAGTATCTAGAAAGAAAGAGTCCAAGCACCAAGGAGCTATAATCAAGATCACCTAACACCCGGCAGATCTTACAAAACAATATCTCAAACAGCAAAGGCTATAGGTTGTATCTTTTGCCAAGAAAATCCCCAAAAGGCATCCAAAAGAATAAGACACAACTGTACAATGACTGAACAACAAATGAGTTGTACCAAGAATAACTTACTATGAAGCTAAGGATAAACGTACAGGAGAAAAGAAAGTAGACCTTTAATGGAGGCATTCAAACACTTTTTTTTTAAATTTATTTTTTAAACCCATAACTTCTGTGTATTGGCTTCTAGGTAGAAGAGTGGTAAGGGTGAGCATTGGGGGTCAAGTGACTTGCCCAGGGTCACACAGCTAGGAAGTGTCTGAGGCCGGATTTGAACCTAGGACCTCCCGTCTCTAGGCCTGACTCTCAATCCACTGAGCTACCCAGCTGCCCCTAGTCAAACACTTTTGAAGAGAACCAACTGTGAAATACAAACACAAGAGTGAAGAGAAACCTAGAAAGTTAAAAAAAAATTCAGTTGTTAAGGTGGAGAGGGGTTAGCAACAGTGACTCCAAAAAATAGAATGTCACTGAAGTACTTTTTAAAATGCACAAGAGAAAACAAAAGGAGTTTCAGAAAGAAGAGCACTTAAGCAGGACAGTTTTGAAAGTTAGCACATGTAATTTATTATAAACTTTTAGAAAAAGCAAAGCTGTATGAAATGGAGAAAAGATTTCTGGTTTCACACACAATCATACTGTATCCTACTGTATGTTTGGAAATGCTCTTTTTTGGTGCTTAAATGAATAAAAACAATATAATTTTCTTTTTTAAAAGTCTGTGATTACATGAGTAAATAATCAAGTGAGAATTTATTGGGCCTTTGCCATGCATGGTGCTAGGTTCTGTCCAGCCTATGAGCACTAATACCTCAAAGCCTGAAAACTATTAGTTCTCATTACAAAACAAATCCATGAACTATTCTTACTTCAAATGGGAAAAACCCCAAATGCATAATATTTATTTGTGGAAAACAAGTTCTTCATTTATATTTAGAAATATCTCAATCTTTAAAATAAAATGAGAATTGCTTCTATTAAAAAGATGAAGGGACAACTAGATGATTCAAGTGGAGAGAAAATCAGGCCTTCAGAAGGGAGGTCCTGGGTAAAATATAGCCTCAGACATTTCCTACCTGTGGGTAGGAAGGGAGAGGGAAAGACTAAACAACTGGGGTTAAGTGACCTGGTCCTGGGCAGGTCACTTAACCCCAATTGCTTAGGCCTTACTGTTCTTCCTGCCTTGGAACCAATCATTAGTATTATTGAGTTTAAAAAGAGAGGGAGAGACAGAGAAAGAGAGAGACAAAGACAGAAAGACAGAGATGGGGGAGAGCAGAGGAGAGGAGAGGAGAGGAGAGGAGAGAAGAGGAGTAGGTTGTACTTTTTGCCAAGTAAATCCCAAAAAGACTAAGACACAACTGTACAATGACTGAAGAACAAATGAGTTGTACCAAGAATAACTTGGTAGAGAGGAAGAGAGAGGGAGAGGGAGAGATAGATGGACATGGAGGAGAGGGAAAGGGAGAGAAGGAGATGGAGAGAGAGAAAGGAGAGAAGGAAGGGAGAGAGAGAGGGAAAGGGAGAGGGAGAAAGAGAGAGACTACTAATCTGGGTGATCTGGACTCCATTCCCACCTCTAACACATCATATTTACTGCATCTTTAAGACAGTCACTTAACTCCTCAGTCCCTCAGACAACTCTTGAGATTTATTAAGCATCTATTATGTGCCAGGCACTGTGCTAGCACTAGGGATACAAATAGGAGAAAAAGACAGTTCCTTCCCTCAAGGATCACACAATATAAAGTCAATATGCAAAAGAAAGACTAAAAGGAAAGAGCTGCACAACCTGGAGACATGGTCTGTATATACATGAAGCAGTCCTAGCCTTGGAGGGGTTGTCAATTTGGCATTTAGTAGGGGGAAGAAAATAAAAATTTACAAAGTGCCTACTATGTGCCAGGAACTATGCTAAGAAGTTTTCACAAATATTATTTCATTTGATCCTCACCACAACCCTAAAAAGTTGGTGCTATTGTTATTCACATTTTACAAACTAAAGCAGACAAAAGGTTAATTGGCTTGTCCAGGGTCTCACAGCTAATAAGTATCAGGGATAAAATCTGAACTCAGGTCTTCCTGATTCCAGACCCAGTGCTCTATCTGCTATGCCTAAGTGAGGGAAGTGGTGTCAATGGAAAAGAACAATGCAGTAGGCAGGTAGGGAGCAAAGTAGATAGAGAACCAGGCCTAGAGACAGAAGGTTCTTGGTTCAAATTCGGCCTCAGACATTTCTTGTCTTGTTAGGGTCTTGTATGACCCTGAGCAAGTCACTTAACCCCTATAGCCTAGCCCTTACTACTCTTCTGCCTTGGAACCAATAAGGATTTTTTAAAAAGAAACGATCAATGCACTTGGTGTCAGGACCACCTGAGTTTCGATACTAGTCCTGACATTCATTTGCGTGACTATGAGCATGTCACAACTTCTCTGCAACTCAGTTTCCTCATCTGTAAAATGGGGTTATCCATAGCCATGGTCACAGGGTTGCTGTAAGGATCAAAGGGGCAATGCATATAAACTGTAAAGGGTGCTGTTGTCAACTGTCATAATTATCCTGGACAGAGCATGAACATTTGGAATTACACTACAAAGGAACACTGCAAAGAGTCAAATAGCCAGTACACATAATCAGTATGTTTGGAATTCAGAACGCAGAAGGATTGGAGATAAATCAGAAAAGACTTTATAGAGGAGCTAATTTCCCCCTTATTTATAGGTCAAATGATAACAACTTTCCCCTATTCAATAAACTCCAGTGCCTCCCTATTGCCTCTGTGATGAATAAAAAACAAAACAAAAACACACCTTGGGGGTAGTTAGGTGGCTCAATGGATTGAGAGCCAGGTCCAGAGATAGGAGGTTCTAGGTTCAAATCTGGTCTCAAGACATTTCCTAGCTGTGGGGTCCTGGGCAAGTCACTTAATCCCCATTGCCTAGCCCTTACCACTCTTCTGCCTTGGAAGCAGTCCACAGTATTGATTCTAAGGTGAGGATTAAAAGAAAAGATTAAAAGAAAGAAAGAAAAGAAATTCCTCTGTTTACCTTTTGAAGTCCTTCAAAACCTGACCCCCATTTAATTTTTCTAGCCTCATTAGGCATTACTCCTCTGCTGTCAATCAACAGAGTAGCCCTAATGACTCTCATCCACAGCCCCCATTTTCTACCTCTCTATACTATACCAGCCACCCGCCATGTTTGAGATGCTCACCTGGCTCATCCATGTCTCATTCAAGCCTCCACAAGTCCTACCTTCTACACTGGCTTTCCAAATTCTTCAACTGTTCCTCTCCTCTCTGTCTTGCAGTAGTTGTCTTATATTCAGAATACATGTTGTCTGCCTTGATAGAATGCAAACCCTTTGAAAGCAGGAACAGTTTCATTTTTTTCCTCATTGTATCCCTTTTGTCTAACACTACACCTCACAAATCAAAAGGGCTTCTAAATTTGGGTAGATGGACCAGCGGGCTTGAGCCTGCCCTTGTACAAGGGGAGTGGGGGAGGTGTCTTTGTCACCTGGGGAGGGGGCAGCAGGGGATTGGCAAGTGGCATGCCAGGCTCAATCAGGGGAAACAGAGTAATGGCGGAGAGAGGAAACTTGCTAAACGAATCCAAATGAAAGCCACGGGGGAGTGTGAGATCTCCCAGGGATGCCACCCTCATTCTTCAGTCCTAGACTAAAACTCTTCATCATCCCCTGACCACCTCCGTCCCTCAAAATAAGACTTCAGAGAAATCAAAAGTAGCTACTCAACAAGAAGAAGTGAGAGGCCCCAGCCCACATCACCACATCAATGTGTGGGCTTTGCTTCCCCACCCAACAGAGGGCAACCAACATGGGAAGCGAATTACCATCCTAGCATTCCTATAAACAGCCCCTCTAAGAAAGGCCTGGCCACAGTCACCCAACAACTCATTCGGAGCCTTATCTGGTAGCAAGTGACTCGACTCCTTCAGGAGGCCAAAGCAGAGAGTACAATGCCCTACAAGGAGGATGACTAAAACAACAAGAATGACTAAAACGACGACGACTACCACACGACAACGACAACGACTACAAGACTACTATGACAATGACAACTACTACTACTACTAGGGAAATAATCTGCTCTTTAGGAAGAAGAGACCTGGACAACAATGAAAATAACATTTAACCGTTTATCATTGGAGTCAATGTCCTCTTTCAATTTGCAGCCCATTACCCAGCCAGAAAGAATTATTAAAATAATCTGAGAGACAATATTTTTGGAGTTCTGGAGCTCTGGGAGGGCCTAGAGGGTAGGATAGTGAGAATAATAATGGCCTGCCTGAGAAATAGGGCTTTGGTCAGCCACACCTCCCAAGTGTTAGTGGAAAAAAAAAAGAGGAAGGGGCTTATTTTTCCAATGGAGTATATGTGTGTATGCTCCCAAGGAGCACAATTAAAACCAAAAGAAACAGACTCTGAGGAACCAGATGGTAACAATACAGTAAATTATACTGGATTCCTGCAATGTAACTCTAAAAACCATGAAATAAACAGATTCTCCTCCAGTGAACTAAAGATGGAGCATTGTCAGTGGCAAATAATCAAACATTCAAGTTGGGGAGGATTCTTGGCCTTAGACCAAACACAATTTGGTGGTCTGTTAAGAATACTGTGGTCTGACAACATACATAAAATGTGCCTGGAAAGGGTTGCCATTTTAATGGGCTAATTTCAAACCAAGATGATGTAAAAGAACTATAGAGGCTTTAGTGGGTGGAGTCGAGGGCTTTGGGGGCAAGTAATGGCCTGTTTTCCAATATCATGATCCAATTATTCAGGGGTAGTGTTGTGCTTATCATCAGGCACACTTAGAAAATCATGGCTAAACCCATGAAAACTTAAACCAGGCTTCAAGAACAGCCATAAAAAAATTTGACCAGTCAAAATGAAGAAACTCAAGCTCAGAGGAGAAATGATTTGTTTGTGTTGTAAAAAATAATAATATCCAGGAGGCAGCGGGGTGGTGGTTCAGTGGATTGAGACCCAGAAGACAGACCCAGTAAACTGAGACCTAGAGAAGGAAATCCTGGGTTCAAATCTAGCCTCAGACACTTCCTAGCTGTGTGTTCCTGGACAAGTCATTTAACCCCAATTGTCTGGCCCTTATCAGTCTTTTGCCGTGGAACTGCTACTTACTTTTGATTTTAAGACAGAAGGTAAGGATTTAAATAATGATGATGATAATGTTGATGATAATAATACCCACCTTGCTTAGCCATCGAGAGGCTATGACAATAATAAGACAATATTCTTAAAACTCTTGAAGTGCTACATACATATCAGACAGTTTTATAGAGCATACAGGCAGCTAGATTGCAAAGTGGTTAGAGCCCTGGATTCAGAATCAGGAACAGTAGTCTTCCTGAGTTAAAACCTGGCCTTAGACATTTACTAGTAGTGTGACCCTGCCTGGGACACTTAATGTTGGCCTCAGTTTCTCATCTACAAAATGAGCTGGAGAAGGAAATAGCAAGTCACTCAATTATCTTTGCCAAGAAAACTCCAAATGGGATCACAGAGAGTCGGATGCAACTAAAACAAATGAGCAATATGTATTATAGAACACGATAAGGTATATTCAGGAAAAAACTAGGTTGAAATCCCACCTCAAACTCAGACCAGTTGTGTGTCCATAGACAAGATGCTTAACTTCCTTGAGCCTCAGTTTTCTCATTTGTAAAATTAGGATAATAATATCCGTTGTACTCAACAGAGAAAAAAATAAAAAATCATATATATTAAGTACCTTTTTAAAACTTTAAGCATTTATATGATTGTTGTCATTATTATTTCTAATAATCTAAAGAATCTAACATTTGGCAAGACTTTGGATACTTAAAAAAAAGAATAGGATGATTAAAAAATATCAACAAAGGGGGCAACTAAGTAGCTCAGTGGATAGAGAATCAGGCCTAGAGACAGGAGGACCCGAGCTCAAATTTGGCCTTCTAATTGTCTGACTGGTGCAAGTCACTTAACCCTACTGCTTCGTTTCTGCCTCAGAACCAATAACACATGATATTCATTCTAAGATACAAGGCAAGGATTTTTTAAAAATTTCAATTTACCATATTTTTTGCCTTAGAAGTTTCCAGTCCTTTAAAAAAAGTCACTATAGTAGTATTCAATTAACCATAATGCTGATGGGATATAAAATTGTGATGACTTTTCTGATTATCTAAGAGCTGACCAAAAAGCTGTCTTTGTTGTAAGCTTTGTTACCAATCTTTCACTGACTTGGAAGAGACATCTGGAGACCATCTAGGTCACAACATCTACAACAAGTGGTTATCAGCCTTGGCTCAGATTTCTATAGGGAGAAGGAACCCATTCCCCTATCCCACTTCTGTATGCTCTGTTTCCCACAATTACTTGGGAGATGTGGCTGAACAAAGTCCTTCTATTCCTCAAGGAGTCTTTTATTATTCGCACTATCTTACTCTCTATACCCTCCCAACTCCCTACCTAACCCTCAAAAGTTTGCCTCTAAGAATACCAGTTTTTAAGCTACTCCAATAATACTGTCAGGAAAGGTGATATTCTCTAAAATGGGAGAAGCCATTGCCTCAAATTATAGATGATTAAATGTGATTTTCATTATTGCCTACCCCTAAGTCTCTTCTTCCTAAAGAGCAGATTATCTCCCTTTTAACAGTGACACAAAATACTGTGTGCTTTGGCTTCCTGAATGAGTTGTCACTTGCTACCAGAGAAGGCTTCAAATGAGTTTTTAGGTCCCCGTGACTTTGGCCTTTCTTTTCTTTTCTTTTTTTTTTTTTTAATTGGCAATGGGAGTGAAGTGACTTGCCCAGGGTCACACAGACAGTAAACGTCAGAGGCCAATTTGGAACCCAATGCCTTCCAGCTCTCTAGAGCCACCTAGCTGCCCCAGTGATCTTTCTTAGATGAAGGCAAATCTGCCTACTTGCAACTTTGACCCATTGCTCCTTTTGTAGTTCTGTTCCTGGGGTCCAAGTGGAATAATTCTCATCTCTCTTTCACAAGATACCCCTTCAAGTATTTGAAGACAGTTATCATGACCCCCGAGTTTATAAACACCCATAGTTCCTTCTACCAATCCAAAGATGGTAAAGATTATATCACTTTTGTCAATGGCCTTCTTCCAACACAAAACCAGAACTGAGCCCAGTAACTCTTAGTGTGATGTGACCTGGGTGGCGTACAATAAGAAAGCGGCTTCTCTCATTCTGGATGTTACGGATCTTATCATTCAGGCTAACAATTCATACCTTCATGCTTTCCTTAAGTTAGAAGCTAGTCAAGAAAAGTGTCTTCCTCTTGACCAATGAAAGATATTGCCTGGACTGAAATAGGTCATCATTCTGAACATCAGCTAAGATTCAAAAGCATCTCAAGTCCAAGGACTGTGTGTGCCTTCTATTTCCACACAGCTCTAGCTTAGTTCTAGACTTATGGCAAGAGCTCAATAAATATTTGCTGATTAACTGCCCTATAAACACATAGAATTAGAGGATTGGGATGAACCTATTATGTCCTTAGGAAGAAGAAGAGCATTTTATGGCACTTTAAAGTTTGCAAAGTTTTAAAATATTATCCTACTTTATCCTTACAGTGTCCTTGAGATATGGGTGTTACTTATTATTACCATTTTACAGCTGAGGAAGTGAGGCAAGAGGTTAACTTACTCACCAGGATCACATAGCTAGTAAGCATCTGAGAGATTTTTTTTAAGTCTTAAATTTCCACTTTATTATCAGTTCTAAGACAGAAGAGCAGCAAGGGTTAGATCACTGGAGTTAAGCAATTTGTCCAGGGTCACACAGCTAAGAAGTATCTGAGGCTAGATTTGAATCCAGGTCCTCCAGATGATTCCAGGCCTGCTGCTCTATCTATTGTGCTATCTAGCTCTCCTGAGGTCAAATTTAAGCTCAGGTCTATCCTAACTCCCAGGTTATCCACTTGGTCCTTCCTAGGTATTCTGGAAGGATTTGAATAATTAAGTGATGTTTGGGGTTTCTATATTTAAGTTGGGCTGTTAGGTGAAGTAGTGGATAGAGCACTGGGTCTGAAGTCAGGAAGACCTAAGTGACCTTGGGCAATTCACTTCTCCATTCGAGAGGGTTGGATTCAATAATTTCTCAATTCCCTTCAAATTCTAAATTTATGATCCTATGAACTAATTAAATATGTGGCCATGATTAAGTCATTTCTCCTCTTTTGGCCTCAGTTTCCTGCCAAATACCAATCTTGGGCTCTGTTTGTTCTTAATTCTAAATCAATAAATGTGTAAACAACTCCTCCTCTGTGGGCCTCAGTTTCCTCACCTATAAAAATGAGGAATTTTATTTCAGTGATTTCTTATGTCCCTTTTGCTTTGACATTTTACGATTTTGATCATAAGTATTTGTGGACAATGCACTCAAAATACCATTCTCATATTTCTCACGAATTAGAATGATCCCACCCTCAGCAGAGGCAGAACCACAGCGTATGAACCAAAAACCCAATCCTTAAGTATGGGCCACCGCTAGCCCATATGGTGAGCAGACTGCAAAGAGTCTGCCCCCGTAAATCACAACAAGCACTTATTGACCACCCGTGTCTTCCCCCACGTGCCTGTGCAAATCTGATCCAGGCTTTCATGCTGGGAACCCATAAGTGCCAGGCAAAGCCCAGTCTCACACCAGCGGAACAGAAGCCCTGGGGAAAAGGAGCCACAGTGAGAAGGCATGACTCTCCCATGGCATCAGAACTGAACCTGATGAAACCGGATAGCCCGATCACCCGCTGTACCACTGATCATGTTGCTTCAATCTCATTTCCCCATCCACAGCATCCTGCTAGTGCTGCCCGCCTATGCATCTTCTCCCAACCTTCTTCCATCGCTGTCAATGTCTATTGTGGCTCTAAGGGAACCCGGTCTACTCTTTTCTCTTGGCTTTTCAAAGCTACAACATGAATTTCTACTGTGAGGTTGCAGGGGAAGAAGACTAAAAGAAATCCAGAGCAATATTTGCTTCTGTATCACCTTCTCAGCTTCTTGAAGGCTCTCCAAAGGGGGGAGGAGGAAGATCAGAAGTTTGATTGCAAAGCTAAGGAGGAGTCACACTCGATTTTCAAGAATTCTGTCTAATTACTCTGAGAATCTCTATCTCTTCTTTCCCTTCTCGATTATTGGGGGCAGTTGCTCCAAAATGCCAACTTTGCAAGAGAAAGCTGACTTTCCTTTTCAAACACTCAGATTCATTTACTTTTCATAGAAAGCTTTGTTTATTTGTGGCCTTCTGGGAAACTCTTTAGGACAGGTTAAATGCTGACCCACTGAGAGAAGGTTCCCCCTTTCTAAATTCATTGGTCTCTTCCTCCCTGAAAGGAGGATCCTATGACAATGTTCTGTGCCTACCCCAGGGTGGCCTGCTCGATTTTAAAACCAACGTTTCTCTCTTGCCTGTTTGCTTTCAAATACTCTGGTCTCAAGCTGCAACAAGATGCTGCTTCCCTTATTATCCTGAGAACAGCTGCTGGAGTTAAATGAGAGGATTCTGAAATAGCCTTCCTAGCATGACTGAAATAAAAGTGGTGCGAAAAAAGAAAAACATAGACCATGTTTCCTTCGCTCCCGCCCCCAACACATGGGCTCTAGGAGAGCTTGCCTGCTTTTGTGGGTTCCCTCCACCCCCCAGGGCTTTTGTTACCCATCAATATCTCTCCTACCCTCTATTTTCAATTCTGTTTCCCATTTCTCCACCTCAGTAGTGGATAAAACCTCAGTCATGGTGTGTCAGAGGATTAGAGATTTCTTTTTTGGGGGTTTGTTTCTTTGGAAAATCAATGCTATTTGGATTTTGTCGTTTGTTTGCTTTGCTGTTGTTACCAATACTTATTTTTGCTACTACTCTATAGCCCTCTGGAAAGACTAAACAAAAAATGACCAAAAGGAAAATGAAATTTTTCACTAGGTATCTGCCAGCTGGGGGCAATTTTCACATGCCAGCATTGACCTACCCTGAGCACTTTTCAACTCCAAATGCTCGGAACAGTTATTCCCAGATTTAGAGCTCTGATGACCTGGGCCTGGCAATGGTGACTTTCCTTCTAGAACAGAGAGGCCTAAAAATAGGAGAAGCAGGAACAAAGAAAACAACCCGCTCCTGAGTGGCCCCACCACCATGAAAAAAATAACCAAAGCAATAATCCCTTCTTGCTTTAAAGGGTGGAGAACTATCAAGCCAGCCATTTCAATTTGTAGAGTCAAATACTCAACACTTCTAGAATGACAGTTCATGTGAACTTAGATTGCCATAAGATTTGCAGAATGTTCTGTATTTTCCCTTTTTGAAAAATTCTCATTGAGCTTTGGAGCTATCCCACTTCAGAGCTCACAAACCAGCCGCCACTGGCAAACACCAAGAACGCAGATGCAAACCACAACTTCCAAAGGTCTTGGCTTGTTCCTCCTGTTCCAGGCACAGCTGGCAGAAAGGAACGGCAAAATTATTTCAAAGCACAAAGACTATAAACACAAAATTAAAAAGTAAAGTTTTTTTTTAAAAAAAGGAGAGAATGTTTACTGGAAACTTAAGTGTTAGTGCCCAGAAATTTGGGGTCTTAAAATATGTGTGTGTGTATTTTATAAATATATAGATATAGATATAGAACTAGAACTAAAAGAGAAAGACCATCTAATCCAAGCCTTCATTTTACATATAAGAAAACAAAGACCCAGAATTCAGTGATAGGTTAAATGATTATGACACAAATAATAAGTAATAGATGTAGGATTTGAACCCAAGCCTAAGCCCTTACCTTCTGTCTTTGAATCAATATTAAGGAGAAGTATCAGAAAGGGCTAGGCAGTGGGGTTTAAGTGACTTGCTGTGATAGGAAGTGTCTGAGGTCACATTTGAATTCAGATCCTCCTGACTCCAGGCTCGGTGTTCTATCCACTGTGCTACCTAATAGCCTCCGCTAATACTCTTTCCACTGCAATTCTAAGAGCTTTACCCACAACATGAGCTTGAAATTGCCTGACATCCCAGAACCTATTATGAAACAATGGTTAAAAGAACACTGCTACTATGCCCCCCCCAAAAAGAACCCAACAACCCTGAGAGGCAGCCACCAGAGACCTCCAGATACCAAGGATGTATCTGTCTGCACAGCATTTCCCAGAGCTTTTGGTCTAGGGAGTGAATTCCATCCAAGTGAAACTAGGAGGGAAATTAAGGTGGGGAATCACCAAGGCAGGTATCTGGCAAGATCAGAAAAAAAAAAGGAGAAAAAGCCACAGGAAAATTTACTACCTAAAGCAGAAAGATATTTCAACAGGACCCAGGCCAAAGTACCACCTTACCAGCAAGAGCACTCTGGAAGAACACTCCAGAGGAGCACTCACCCCTGAGAACTGCCATACCAGGATAACTGACCTAGTGTTGGGAAAAGGGGGGGGGAGGGGAAATGGGCCACTTGTTTACCAGGAGCACATCTCAGAACAAAGAAACCACACAGCACCATGAAAGGTGCAAGTTGTAATTTGTGTTCGTTGGCATAAGGCTCCCTCCACCCACCCAACTCCATCACTGCCCATTTGCTTTAGACACACCTGTTCAAAGTCTTCTTGGGCCAGTCATTTCATTATTCCTCCCATCTCTTCTCTGAATTTCTATCAGACAAATAATCTATAAATTATCTTGGCATTTGGCCCATTATCAACTTCCACGTGGCCACCTCTCGCCTCTAGTTATGCTGTAAGCTTCTTAAAGACACTCTCTCTGCTCTGTTTTAAATAACTTCAATATCCCATCATCTCTGAGGTCCCTCCTATAATGATTCAGCTGTCAGGTTGGTTCCCTTTGTAGCTTCTTAAGGTTTAGAGATGGGAGGGACCTTAGAGGTCATCTAGTCCAATCCCCTCTTCTAACAGGTGAAGAAATGAAGTATATGGTTGGTTTCCATGGATATTCTCCCTCGCAGATACTCCAAGTACATACTAACCGTTGTTCTTGCTCCCTCTCATGGCTTCTAACTGTCCTGACCTGAATAAGATACAAATGCTGAACTATCCTTTCACATACTGATGACATTCTTTATTCTGACGCCTGTCTGTGTGTGCACTTACATTAAGGTGTCTTGACTTATGTGCTCCTTGATAGAAGGGACCAGTGCCCAGCACAGTCACAACTATAATCAAGCACGAAAAGGTTTTTGGTATTGATGTTGCTGAAAGGCATAGTTTAATCTGGAAAATGGAAAATGCATTCATGGAAGCACTTGTTCCCTTCCCTATGTACCCACCCTGCCACACACACACACAGACACACACAGACACACACACACACACACACACACACACACACACAACCACACACATTCTTTCTTCCCTCGCAAGGACAGTGGCTTTCAATCCAGTTTCATGGAGCCTGAACTCAAGAAGATGGAGTATATTTCATGAGTATCTTCTCCAGCTCCCTCTAAGCCCTACTTCAACACAACATTTGTGGATCTCTAAGCTTCCTAGATGGGGAAAACCAAATAAAAGCAATTCCACAACCTCACAGATTTAAAAAAAAAAACAAAACACTGACCTAGAGACAGGAGAAAACTGAAACGTCAAACCTTATTGCTACCATCCACCTTTAGTGGTGATCACTGACAACATACTTCTAGAACCCAAAGCTTTCCCTGTCCTTCTCCACCACCACCAATCTTTTCTCTTCTGAAAACCACTATCACTTTCCATACAGAACAGATGCTTTAACAAACTCAACCCACAATCTTACATAAGCACATACAGCAACGAAACCAACTAAATGAAAATTGTTATGGGAAGTGGAGGCAGGAGCCGTGGCACATAGCACATGGAGTGAAACCAACGCCAAACCACTCTCCCCTTTCACCCCTTACTGTAGGGTTCCAATTCCTACACCCAGCAGGTAAGTTAAGTAATTCTGAAACTACCTACATGGCTGATGAGCCATTTTTTAAAAGTATACTCCACCTATAGAATTCACATTAAAATAAAAGAAGCAGCTCTCAATAAGTCATATCAACATTTATTCAGCACCCAACAAAAACAAGGTACTATGTTTGTCAAAAGAATTGCAAAGATGGAAAGAGCATATG
The DNA here is from genome assembly GCF_016433145.1 of Gracilinanus agilis. Classification (NCBI taxonomy): domain Eukaryota; kingdom Metazoa; phylum Chordata; class Mammalia; order Didelphimorphia; family Didelphidae; genus Gracilinanus; species Gracilinanus agilis. Next base: position 570,624,800 of record NC_058131.1, read on the forward strand.
TACCTGCCTTCAAAGAATTTACAATCTACCAATTTACTAAATGCCAAAGAATCTACAGTCTACTAGGAATGTGGCTTTTCCAAATTTTTTAAGTTCTGATAAAAAATTTCCTATGCATTCTAGATCCTTATAACTGCTGGTACCTTTTCTCTCCAAATTGCTGTGTATTTACTTTGTAAATACTACCGTATGCATGCAATTTCCTCTGAGGGGAAGCTCCTTGAAGGCAAGGATTGTTTTATCTGGTTTTGTGCCACCAATGCTTAATATATAACACGCATTTATTAAATGCTTGCTACTTGATTGTATGATATTCCCCCTGAGGGAACTTTCTCTGCCAGTTTATTATATTAAATTTAAGATGAGCAATTTATCGCCTTAAAGCAATTTAGATTAGCAATTTACAATCCTAAAGGCTTGCTTTGGGGATATTGAGAGTTAAGTAAATTGCTTGATTTAATATAGCCAGTATGTGTCGGAGTTGGGACTTGAGATACCCAAAGAAAGCTTGATGAAGTTTAGAGAGCAAAAATTAGCCAAGACTTAAATCTCAACTGCAAATCTGACTCAGGCAACTGGGTCAGACCATTTGTTCTTCAATGACTCAGTTATCTCAATAAGGTTCATGAAAGAGACAGACAACAACACACACACACACACACACACACACACACACACACACACACACACACACACAGCGGCCAAAAGGTAAAGCAGAAAGATTCCTGGATCAAAAGCCCTTTGTAAGCATTGTTATTTCATCATCATCATCTTAGAAGAAACCACTTCCCACATTAGCCCCAACATACAGCAACTACTTAGCCCACAAGAGAGCCAGAAATATGACCATACTTCCCTTTTATAAGCAGGATGGTAAATAGGTGACAAGCAATGGTAAATATCTAAGACCACTAGTAGAGAGAGGAATTTAGGACACATTCCATTTACTCCAAGAATCATGGATGCCCCTGGGCAGCCGATGAGCCTTCCTTCCCGCTCTGTACCCTTCTCCATGAGAGAACAAATCAATGAAGATCCTGGAAGCTTTCAGGAGACAGCTGCAGTAGTCATGCCAGCTTCATGCCAGGGAGGAACAAAGCTGGTTCATACCCAGATTCACCTGACCAAAATCCTAGAAGTTTGAGAAAAAGTTTTCAATGAAAGCAGGTACTCAGTTCAGTTACCTATCTCTCAAAAGGCCACCCAATCAAGAGGAAGAAGGATAGCCAGACAAAGCAAGAGTATGTTTTTTAATGAAGTCTGCTTCTCCCCAAAAAGATGATGGAGTTTAGAAGTCATATAATGTACAGATTACAGCTGCTTCAGTTGGAATTCTAAAACTACTTATTGCAAATAACTTGGAAAAACTCCTTTTACTAGCCTTGAGATGAATGCCAATGTTCTCAGCACCGTAGTTCCTCTGGCATTAATTAACAACTAAATGAAACCACAGACACAATAAGAAATTCCTCTGGATATTGGCGTTAGAAGACAAGGTTGAGATTCATTACCAGACCCTGAGGACCCAAGTCCTCTGTACCAAGGAAGGTTCCAGAAGAGAACAGGTAAACAGTGTGCAGACTAGCTACAATTTATTTACCACCAAACATTTCTGGAATTCTCACTTTTCCCTCCAAAGGTGACTTTTCTGAGAAAATCCACTCCAAATTCAGAGCCACTAGGAAATATACAAAAATACTCCATACAAATTTTAAACACAAACAATTTAAAAGCTAGAATACTGAAAGAGCTCTTTGAGAGGAAGGACACCCAGAAACTAAGCACTCAAGATTCCCTCCCCCAACTTCACCACCTCGAGCAAGTTTCATCATCCCTTTGCAAACAGGAAAGTAAAACTGTGAAGGGGAGGTGGGGTGAGGTTAGAAGTACTGAAATGACTGGTTTAGGGTCACAAAATATGTAACTGAACTAGAAACAAGGCATATTTTTAGCCTGCCTAAGCCACCTTCCTCCCTCACACTCACCTTCACCTCTCCACCTGCTTCTTCAAGACCTGTTCCATGGCACAGAAAACCTAAAAATCTCACATTGGTCTAAACACCCAGTTCTAGAATCTGGGGCCAATGTTAAGGTTTGAAAGGTTTGAAAGAACAAAGGGAAGCTTCTTAGAAGACAGTCTCTTTTTTCAATGTTGCCTTTTAACAGGAATGAGAGCAAGACTTCTACACACTTCCAAGTCCTTCTGAGTTGGATGAGAGGATCCAGGTCAGACTAGGCTAAAGAGGACATGCTTTATTCTGGATCCACAATTTTGCATGTAATATTATACTATATTGTCTCACTTGTTAGTCATGGTGTTGTAGAATGGGTCTTGGAGATCATCAGAACCATTCCATTTATAAGAAGCAGTATGGTACAATGGAAAAGAGCACTGGCTCTGGAATCAGAAGAACTATGTTTAAATCCTGTTTGGTACTTACAACCCGAGTGGCCTTGGGAAGCTAAATTCATTGGTCCTTCATTTCCTCATCTCTAAAATAAGGGAGTTGGACTAGATAGCCTGTGAGGTCCCATTCAGCCCTAGATCCTTTGGTTTGTGCTAGCTAAAATGGAAAAAAGAGGAAGGGAACCCATTAGGTTATCATAGTAGTCTAGATGGGAAGGTATAGACAATAATAGGAGTTGAGAAGGAGGGTGGACAAAGGAGCAGACTGCAATGCATCCACGTTTCCCATTAGCGAAACCTAGGGCATGAATAGACTATAAGTTCCTTTAGGGCCCTGATCTTGACTGTTTAACCTAAAGTCTATATCTTTCCTCCAACTCACCTAAGTAAATGACCTGAACTGACCTGAAACAAGTGATCTGTTCTTTTGTTGTCATTCAGTCATTTCTGACTCATGACCCCATTTGGGATTTCTTGGCAAAGATACTGGAAGGGTCTGCCATTTCCTTCTCCAGCTCATTTTACAGATGAGGAAACTGAGGTCAATAGGGTTAAGTGACTTGCCCAGGGTCACACAGTTATTAGTAAGTGTCTGAGGCCAGATTTGAACTCAAGAAGATGAGATGAGGCTTCCTAACTCCAGGCCCACCCCTCTATCCATTGTACCACCTTGCAATCTCTGCCTATGATCTATTCAAATGAAATCTAAGTGAATTCATCCTGACCCTGCACCCCACTACCCCTCACTCCCTTTTGCATATGTAGACCCCAACATAGCTCCTTTCTATCCATGGAAAAGGAGGAGATGCCTCTTGTTCTATTTATACAGTAAGGCAGGACCAGACCAACCAAAGGTGGCAGTTTGAGCACTACAGTGAAAGTTAGAATTCTCCAAGGGATGGTTGACTTCAGTCTCAATTTATATTCCAGTTTTCTTCTAACTGTGATCTTTCTCTTTAGTCCCTCTGGGCTCCCATGGGAGTTCAAAATGGTCCATGGCAGCTATGTGGTTGTACAGTCCATTAGTGTTGTTAAAGGGCATCTCTGGGGGCAGCTGGGTAGCTCAGTGGATTGAGAGCCAGGCCTAGAGATGGGAGGTCCTAGGTTCAAATTTGGCCTCAAACACTTCCCAGCTGTGTGACCCTGGGCAAGTCACTTGACCCCCACTGCCTACCCTTAACCACTCTTCTGCCTTGGAGCCAATACACAGTATTGACTCCAAGGCAGAAGGTAAGTGTTTAAAAAGGGGGGGGGCATCTCTTTAAAAAGCAATACATAGAGAGGGAAAAAGGTATTCAAGTCAAAAAACCCACTCATTTCTGACAGTACTCAACTTTTTTTTTTTGTTTTGGAGGAGGAGGAGGAGGAGGAGGAGGACATGGTTTATATTTGAATCAATACTATGTTCATGGGGCAGGTAGGTGGCACAGTGAATAGAGCACTGGGCTTGGAGTTGGGAGGACCTGGGTTCAAATCTGACCTCAGACCCTTCCTAGCTAAATGACCCTGGGCAAGTCCCTTCATTCCCATTGCCTAGCCCTTACCTTTCTGTCTTAGAATTGTCAGTTACTAAGTAAAGGTTAAAAAAAATTCTATTCAGTCATAAGATTACAGATGGGATTTCAGAGATCATAGCCTAACCCCTTCATTTTATAATAAGTAAATTGAAGAAGTGAAGTTACTTGCTCATGATCACACAGAGGTAGTAAGTGACCGGGTTTGGGATTAAAACTCCTATTCTCTAACTCATCCCTGGAAACCAGACTCTCAAGAAAAGCCATTTTTTAGGGCTTCAAATAAAATGTTTTTTCTAGAGGGACAAGACAAAGAAGGCAAAGATGGAAAGTGTAAAAGAAAAAAAGAATAGGCATGGTTTAACTGATTTTTGTGAATTCAACTTGAGCAATAGGAGTTATCTGGGGTCGTATCCAGGTTTTTTAATTACAGGGTAGAAGTTATCCACAACCCCATTGGCGTGTTCCACTCACTTACCACAATCATAACAAAGGTCAATGCACATGGTGTACGGGAGTTGGGGGTGGGAGACAGGATGACAAGAACTTGAGGGCAAGTGGTTTAGCAATAGTATCAGAGGGGTTGGGGGGGGCTAATTGCTTTTGTTTTTCTTCCTTCCTTTGCTCTTTCCAAAATTCTTTGCAGGGCAGGAATCCAATAAGCTCTCTCTACTCTGCCAAAAACATTGGGGGGGGGGGCTACAGCTTGAATAAAAATAGTTGTTTTTTTAAAAAAAAATTTAAATAGACAAATCAACTTAACTGTTAACTATAACTGCTATCCTAGGATGAAGGGAACCAGCATTAATCATTAATTCAACTCAGCATTTATTAAGAACCTACTGTGTGCAAGAGCACTGTGCTAATCACTGGAGTAAAAGGCAAAATTCAGATAAAGATACAGTTCCTGCCTTTATGTTTATTTCCATCTGCTAGGGAGAAAAAGGCATACTCTAGCTAAATGGCACTTTATTCCCCAGAGAACTCTGTACTCCAGCCAAACTTGTTATTCCCTGCACAACCTTCACCCCCAACCTCCATGCTTTCGAGGCTGACCCCCGTGCCTGAAATGATCTCTCTCCTCATCTCCACAACTGCCAGGAAACCAAGTTTCCCTTCAAGCCCAGTTCAAGGACTATTCTTCAACAGGCCAGTTCTGACTCCTCTATTTTTTTTTTTAAAATTTTTTTTTTATTTTTAACCCTTGTACTTTGGTGTATTGTCTCATAGGTGGAAGATTGGTAAGGGTGGGCAATGGGGGTCAAGTGACTTGCCCAGGGTCACACAGCTGGGAAGTGGCTGAGGCCGGGTTTGAACCTAGGACCTCCTGTCTCTAGGCCTGACTCTCACTCCACTGAGCTACCCAGCTGCCCCTGACTCCTCCATTTTTAAAGGTGCCACTCTCCCATCCAAATAACTGTGTATTTATTTTGCATTTATCCTATATGTACTTACCTGTGAATGTGCAATATCCTTCAGTAAAATGTAAGTTTCTTTTTTTTAAAACCCTTGTACTTTCGGTGTATTGTCTCATAGGTGGAAGAGTGGTAAGGGTGGGCAATGGGGGTCAAGTGACTTGCCCAGGGTCACACAGCTGGGAAGTGGCTGAGGCCGGGTTTGAACCTAGGACCTCCTGTCTCTAGGCCTGACTCTCACTCCACTGAGCTACCCAGCTGTCCCAAATGTAAGTTTCTTAAGGGCAGGTATTGTGACATTTTTTCTGTTTATAGCTCCAATATCGACTGAAGTGCCTAGCACATAATGGGCCTTAATAAATGCTTGCTAGTCAACTGATACTTTGATTTGATAACTATAACAATAACTCACGTGGCTGACATATAAGAGGAATGCTAAATAAAGTATTATGTGATATCAGAGAAATATGAAGGAAATCAAGGAAGGCTTCAAGTAAAAGACCAGTGGGGGTAAGGGCAGGAGGAACTAGCCAATGAGGGTCCAGTCCTCAAAGCACACATGGATTTGTCCTTAGTGGTAGGCTATACAGAGGACATGTGGGTATTCCTTGCCTGGCTCTAATCCAAAATGTAGAACTCTGAAAGCTTATTTCCAACAACAAGTAATTGAAGAGCTGCTTCTGGATGACTGATGATAAAACATCTTCCAACTGGCTAAAAGGCTAGAACCAATGACTCTGGAAGTACTGATCCAGAACAGAATTCAGACAAAAAAGGAGAGCCTGAAGATTTCTCATCCCTTTGTCCTCCTGGTATCAAGAGAAATAGAAATATCATGAGCTACTAGATGGAGGGTAAAGGTAGTTGTTCGTTCCCCATCTGGCTACCATGAACCCATGAACTTAGTCTTTTTTGATCTTAGGAGAATGAGTATCCTGAGATGAAACTGTCCAAGTAGTGACCTGGTGAGTTCAGGAGATCCTAAGTTTCTATCAGAGACAGTAGAAATCACACCAGTGTCCAGAGGCAGTAGCAGAGTCCAACTGATGTGGACGGGGAAGCATTGGGAGAATGGTGAAAAAGCCAGTAACCTGATGGTGACAGCTTCAAAGAGTTAGACCCTTGAAGAGAAATGGGTAACTGGACTATAGACTCTAGAAAGAACTAACATTTGGCGTCCAGAAGAAAGCTACATTTAAAGGGAACTTTAGAAGAAGGTACATTGGGAAAAAGCAACTTCTTGGGCCAGGAGTTATTAGGTACCTTTTTACCATGTGTTTTTTATATTTGTACCTCATTGCCATTTTATTCCAAATCTTAGGCCATTCGATCCAAAGACTTCTATGTTTAAGGGGAGAATAAATCCCTAGTTTGGTGGGGGACTTTTTTGGGGGGTCGGTAATAAATGTCATTATCCACTTAGTAAATCCCCTTTCCAAAAGCTAAATAAGTCTGGCTCATAATCAATGGACAGGGGTTTTCCAGCAAGGCTTCATCAGCAACTGTACTAGAAACCTCTAGAATGCTGAGGAAGAATAATAGTCATTCCCTTCTGGGTACCTGGCCTTCCAATGGGAGTAAGAGTTGGGAAAGTGTGCCCCACTTCCACCCCTGGACCACTACAGTAGCATCTGAGTTGGGCAAAGAGATGGGTAAAAATTCAATAGGCAAAAGAGAAATATGACCAGATATAAGCATCATACCAGGTCCATCTGTTAAATACTTGATGTGGTCTTGACTTCTTTTTCACAAGGATTGACTGGGCCTGGATGTGTCTTTCCTTTATGGGAATTCCATGTAAAGGGCACGCCCTTAAGACACAAAAAGATCTCTCTTTCCTCTCATGACATCAGAGAAAAAAAACAGGAGACTAGCCCTCAGAATCCAATCTCAAATCTCTGATCCTACCTTTGTCACTTGCTCACTAACTAGCTATCTCTACATACCAAATACAAAATCTATGTCTTTATGTCAAATCCCTTACATCTCTTAGTGATTCCATTTCCTCATGTGCCAAGCTTCCTAAATCTCTTACAACTGGAACTCTTCTAAAATGGAATGGGCTAGAAGAAACTACATGGCTCAATGGATAGCTAGCCAGGCCTGGAGAGGGCAAGTCCTGGGTTTAAATCTGGCCTCAGAGATTTGTCTAGCCCTTACCACTCTTCTGCCTTGGAACTGATTCTTTCAATTTTAAGGCTGAAGGTAAGGGTTTTAAAAAATTGGTAAGACAGAAGCTAAGGTGTTTTGTTTTGTTTTTTAAAGCTAATTGGGGAGACAGTTCAAACCTGTAAAGACAGCCACCAGGAGCTGAGACAGCTCAGACCCATCAATATAAACAGCAACATAGAGTTTCATTTATTATGACAATATAGAAACTGATGATAAGACTCATCACCTGCCAACCCAAGACAACTTGTAGAGTCTAACTACCACTCTCTATCCACAGAGGCTCATCGCCAGGTTAACTACAGAGTTAGGGCTATTGTTTTATTTTAATGGGTCTCAAAGACCATGTACTGAGTCAGAGAGGTTTCTATCTGCATCAGTGAAGAAAGCATAAACAGAGCCTTGATGTATTAAAGGAACTATTATCAAGGACCTTAGTAATTAACTCGAGTATTCCAACTAATAATGACATGCTCTCTGTATGTAGAATGAATTTTCTTAACTGATGGTAAATAAAACCAGATTTCAACTAAGTTTGCAAAGTTCAGGGCAGGGTTCTTATCCTGGGGTCCATGGACAGATTTCAGGGGACCTGTAACTTTGAACGGGGAACAAAATTACAGCCTTATTTCTGCTAACTTCTAATTGAAATTTAATGCTTCGTCCAATTATTGTAAAACATTTCTTTGAGGAGTTCATAGGGTTCACCAGATTGCAGAAGAGGTCCATAATACAACAAAAGGCTAACCCCTGAAAGCCACCAAGAGGGTCTGTGTCCACTCCCAACCTGTGATTTCTTTAGTGTAGGGAGTTCCCCAGGAAGGAAACCTTCTCTGCTAATGCAGATTGTGAATTATTCTACAACTTAGTTCTAGAAAACTGTGTGGAGAACTGAGAGATAAAGTGACTTGCCCAGAGCCATAAAACCATTCACTACATATGTGTCATCTCTGGGATTTGAACCCAGACTTAGAGTGCTATCCATTAAAGCATGCTACTTCTCAGGGTAAGTATTTGTGACCCACAAGCTAGGCTTTTCAGGAACAAGAGAAATTGTATTTAAGAGGAAAGCGATTTAGAGGCTTGAATCTAACAGTGAGCCAGCATCATTGACCAAATTTCACTGGATAATTGGCCAATTCTCTCCTTTATTTATTTTTAGGAGTGGTTTTAATCTCTCTGGTCATGTCCTAGTAATAGACCATCTGGTCTATATTCAATTCAATTCCAAAACTATTAAGCACCTGTAAGGTATACAAAGGTAGACTCCAGTGATCCAAAGATGAAACCCAACCAGGGCTGCTGAGAGAATAAAACGAGATATTTGGGAATTGTTTAGCACAGGGTCAAGCACATAGTGGGTGCTATATAAGTGCTAGTTATTATTGTTGTTATTAAATTCTGGGTGAGATGAACTAATCCCTCCAAAAGTTCAATGATTCCAGTTACACATATCTAAGCTGTTCACGCTTTCTCTCTCCTGGGCTACAGAAACAAGGATCTCCAGCCATATCAATATCCAAGAAGCTAGGATCAAAGCGGATCATTCCTATTCCTATCTATGCAAAGCTATATCCTAGGAAATAAGGGAACACAGAGATTGCTACTAACCAGAATGATCAATCAATAAACCCTGAAAGCATGCCTTTCAGCTCTTACAACTTAAAGACAGGGGCAGCTATAGTGACCATAAAAACATGAGTCATGGCATTTTTCCTTCTGAATCCCTAGCACCCCCCCCCACCATTGGTGGCACTGATTCATAAATTTTTTTGTTTTCAAAACATTTATTTTTAGTCACCTGAACAATTAAAGAAAGGATGGGTGGAGGTGGAGGTGGGGGGGGGGGAGCAGTGCCACCTAAGAGTCTCTATTGTTTCCCTTTCAATATTTTCATTGGACTCTTTTTTGCAAGTCAAAGCTTTACTTGTGTTAATTCAAAAAACATGTATTTTGAGCCTACTGTGTGGGAGGCTCTGTGAGGACCTGAAGGAACACCAAACCAGCAAGCCTATCAACCTAACTTCAGATCCCTAGAAGCCATTCTTAAATTTTTGGTCTTTGTTTCCCCCTAGGATTTTCTGAACCACTATTTCAGTTGAAGCTTTTGAACACTGACAAATGGCAGCAGCCTCCTGGGAGGGAGGGGGGAGACCTAGGAGCAGGCAAGATTTGTTGTTACTGTTATTTGTTATTCTTATTATCATTAAAAAGCTAAGATCCATCCAGCTGCTTTTACTTCATCCTACATCTCTCCTCCTAGAACAAGTTTTTTAGTCACATATTCTGGGGGGGAGGAAGAGTACAGCTATGAAGGGGAGGAAAAAAAGCCTACAGCAGGGAAGGTTCTAATCAAAAGGAAAAACCTGATTTCCATCATAAGCCCCTGCTTTCAGCCACTTATAAGGTCTCAAAAAGTCCTTCCTGGCTCAATTATTCTCTCCTTGGTCTCGGCCCAAAGGTGATTTTTAAAGGAAAAAATGCCTTTGGGCATTTTTCAGTTCTGACAGGGTAAAAACAGACTTAAAACACACACACACACACACACACACACACACACACACACAGCATTACTATTTTTTTAAGTTCAGTAAAAAATGGTTATGCTGAGAAATACAACTTGGCAGGGAAGTAATTCGTGATGTCACTGCTCTGCTGGTTGTGAAAGCTGGCTGACTGGCTCTGTGAGCCTGCAGGCCTAAAGGACCAGCTCTCACACAGCACCCCATACACTCTGCGGACTACAAAGCATTCTGGACAATAAGACTGGCTGATGCACACAGCAAGCCTTGCAGGATACAGGAAAAGTTGAAGACTTCTGGGGGAAATTTTACCTTTTACATTTCCTCATTGATGTTTAAACTTGTAACCTTCATGCTGCCTCACAAAAGGCCCGTGCTTACGCAAGAAAATATAGCATTTCTTTATATAGATACACGAAAATAAATAAAGGAAGTGCTCTTGGTAAACTTCTTCACATGTGTGTTCTTTTTTTCCACATGTATTCTCTAGGATGTCTGGCTCACATTTAACCATTTAGGGCATTCATAGGTCATCAGTTTAAAAAAACTCCATTCTTTAGCAAGATAAAAATGACAAGAAAAGGACAAAGCTCATTTTCCTGTAACCCAAGAAACACATCTTCTTGAGGATGCTGAACATGCCATTATAAAGTAAAATCTAATTTAAATTAATGCTGGGGGTAGAGGGGAAGGGAAAGAACAATCTGCATTCTCTGAAAACTGATTTATAGTTGTATTACTTTTTACATTCATTTGCTCTGGATGGGCTATGTTTCTAAATAGAAGTATTATCTTAAGTGTGGCAGCTCTCATAATCTTTACTACTACAGGGAAACTGAGGCTGGTGGATCCCTTGAGCTCCAGAGTACTGGGATTCAGTTAGCTAAAGTGGATAGTTTGTTTGCTCAAAGTCCAGCATTAAGACTGTGAGTTCTCTGGGATCCAGAACCCACCAAGCTGCCTATGAAGGGATGAAATCAGCCCAGGTCACAAGCCAAGAAGGTCCCAAGTTTCCATCCCCATCCACCATAGGGATCAAGTCCTGAGGGGCCAAAGCATCTATGTAAGACAGGGAGTTTTGTTGTTGTTGTTGTTATTCAGTCATATCCAACTCTTCATGACCCCACTTGGGGTTTTCTTGGCACAGATACTGAAGAGGTTTGCCATTTCTTTCTCCAGCTCATTTGACAGACAAGGAACTAAGACAAACAAGGTTAAGTGACTTGCCCATGGTCACGCAGCTAGCAAGTGTCTGAGGCCAAATATGAGCTCAGGTCTTCCTGACTCGCTTTATCCAATGAACTATCCAGCTGTCCAGGAGTTCAGGAGACTCAGTGTCAAATATATGTAAATAATAATACATGGGAGAGCTACTAATGATAAAAAATTATTTGTAATTAGTTGATTGGTTGTTTGAATATAAATTTTTGTATTTCAAATCCTTGAAAATAAAGTTCTTGAGAACTTCTAAGAAGCTTTCTGAAATCCTATAACACAATTAATTTACCTTCAAAGTCAATGTATATTAAAAAATAGAGTTATGAGGCAGCTAGGTGGCTCAGTCAATAAAAAGGTACTGGGTTCAAATTGGACCTCAGACACTTCTCCTTAGCTGTGGAACCCTGGGCAAGTCGCTTAACCCCAATTGCCTAGCCCTTACCCCTCTTCTGCCTTAGATTGAAACTTGGTACTGATTCTAAGATAAAAGCTAAGAGTTTAAAAAGGAAAGGGGAAAGGGGGACTGCTAGGCAAACTCATCTTATCTATATCTATCTGAACTAAAGACAGCTTTTATTGTGTTTCCACTTGTAGTTGCCCAAAGACAGAGATAGATAGCTAATTGATAAAATACACACTACAGTGAGCCCATTTGGAGTGTAAGAAGCAAGCAGAAGACCTCTGAGTACCCAAAATAAATGTCATAAAATGTATAGACTTTATTCATAGGGCAGGACCCAGAAGCCCTTACCCTGTCACAATGACTCTTTATTGTTTCTTTATATACAGTTTTAGCCAGCTTAATTAATTGGTTTCTAAGCCCTTCTATTAGAAAGCTGAAGCCGCAAATTACCGCTGGGAAGCAGGAGAAGGTACCACCATCAGGCAGAAGGACAACAGGGAAAAGTAACAACTGATACATTTACAGCAAGGGAAGACATTGAAAACCTATTAAAAGCAGACTCAAGAGGGGGCAGCTGGGTAGCTTGGTGGATTGAGAGTCAGTCCTGGAGACAGGAGGTCCTACGTTCAAATCTGCCCTCAGACACTTCCCAGCTGTGTGACCCGGGGCAAGTCACTTGACCCCCATTGCCCACCCTTACCACTCTTCCACCTAGGAGCTAATACACAGAAGTTAAGGGTTTAAAAAAAAAAAAAGCAGACTCAAGGACTCAAAAATCACAGGCTTCTTAAAGTTCCTTTAGATCAGGTGAATTCCTAAAAATAGTCTTTGAGGACTATATAAGCAATTAAACAGTGCCATTCTGATAAAAGGGAAAAGACCATAGCACTTGGAGTTAGGATACCCAAATTTAAATCTTGGATTTGCCATTTACTATTTTATATAACTTTGAGGCAGCCTATTATCTGCTCTGTGCCTTACTTTCCCCCAAAATTAAATAGAACAAAATAATACCTGAACTCATAGGACTATTTCAAGGATGAGAAGATATATGTAAAGTGCTTTGCAAACAATTTAAAGTACTTTATATAAATTTCTTCACTTTATTCCCACTCTAATAGAATACTGCCTTGGGTTATCTAAGTTTTTACCAACAGAGGAAATTCTGGCAAGTCCTACAATTCCAAAAAGGATTTGAGTAAAGGCATGGTGATCAACTATATGTCTTTTAAAACTATGACCTCACTTGGTTTGAGAAGCTCATTACCAGAAGACAGAATTATCAGGCGACAAATTCTTTTCATCAGTGACTCAGGAAACTATCTGCTAAAGTATGGAGAAATTATAACCTGTACCTATAAAGAGTACTCATATAGCATAAATCTTTGAAACTGTATCATCATGATTTATTTTAATAAGCCTGAGCTATCATGAAAAAGTCGAATTATATTCTATTTTTTAAAGGTTGTAGAGAAGTATGTAATGTACTTTGGAAAAGTTTCTACCTAACAAGGTTATAATAAATAATCTTGTTGCTTAAAGATGTTAGTCCTCCACTATCTGGAAAAATCACCTCTCCAAAACAATTCATTCCCTTGGGGTTCCAAAGTCTAGTAATATTCCACTAAGAAACATTATTTCTGGTTGCTACTTATAGTAGAGGCCTTAAATAATAAACACTGACTTCTACCATGCATCCTACATCATGACTTCTGTCAAATATGTCATTTCTTAAAATTATTCACCATTTAAGAAACAAGAGTATGTCAGGTGCCAATGAACAATTTTCTCTCTTTTTACTTTAAGTAAGAAGAAGCCTTCTCAATGTTAAGAAGTAAGCTGGATCACCTTTCTTTGTAGAAGTGAAGGGGTTCCAAGTGTATTCACTGAGGATATAATTAGATTCAATGCGTTTTTCAAAAGGGATGGATGGCTAAATGGTTAGAGAGGGAAAAGACAGATTCAGAAAGTAAGGTGATGTGAAAACAAAAGATCAATTAAATTTTTTTAAAGTTGTATTGTTACAATCCCTCCTCAGATCTCTCCCAGACAGGACAGCTAAGGAAGGCACAATTTTTAGTACCAAGGAAGTGTTTTACAAGTTAGCTAAAGGTTTTGGTTGGCACAGAAACATCACACCTAGTGGTTATAACGGTGAAAACAGGAAAAGTCACTCTTATCCTGAGCTCTTCTTGGTTCAAACATTTGGAAGAGCCAAGCGTAGCGATACAAACCTATAATCCCCGATACCTAGGAGGGTGACACTCCTGGAGCACTTCAGCTTTGGGAGTCCTGAACTTCAGTAGGCTAAAAGCAGTTAGGGGTGGAGGAGCAAATCAGCCCGAGTCAGAAACTCAGTAGGTCAAAGCTCCCACACTCATCAGCAATGGGTGACACTAAGTAGCTGCAGCACTTCCAGTCTGGGAGAGAGAAGCCAGTCTCAAAAAAAATTTTTGAGAAGGAACTAGAAACCCTCCAAAACAGAAATATCTATTTATTCCCTGAGATCATTTGCACTTGAGATGGGCTGAACGAACCTGCAGCTTAAGGAGCAAGGGCTGCCCATAAGCAACATAATTACCAAGCACTTCTTTTTCAGTCAAGTTGGTGCAAAAGGATGCCTAAGCAATCTGTTGGAGGTAGAGCCAATCCCCCCAATTCTGTTCAGTTTCAGCCAAAAAAGGGGGCTTCTGCCTTCACAAGGTATCTTTTTAAGTCTGTTCTCTTCCTTGCTAACCAATAAAAAGTAGATGTGGCTAGGGGTAAGGTATGAATTGGAGGTGGGGGAGACAGTTATACAAGTACATCAAAGGAGGCAAGGACAAAAGTTAATTAGAACTATTCATGAGCCTTGTTGAAAGGGAATACTGCATTCCAACCTTGGAGAATTTAATTGCATGAGGTAGGGGGAGAATAAGATAACTGGGGAATAAAATCTGATTTCAATTTAATTCCAGCACTGCTTGGTCCTATTTATTTCATAGAGGTTCTCATGCAGAATAATGCCATTACGGTACATCAAATGGCATATACTCCTAATAAATTAACAAGTGAAAATTAATGGTCGCTCAGTCCATTAAATCTTGTTAATTTTATTTCACTTATAATAATACAGCAATCACAAGTTTACATTATTAAACCAATATTTATTTTTAAAGGACTCTTTTTTAATTGAATTCCTGATGTGATAAGCCTGAATCAGATTCTCAGATTTCATCAACTTCTTATATTTCTCATCACAGCTAAATGGCTACTGTATTTATGGGCCTCTTCTAGTACCAAAAATAAGTTACTTTAAAATTTATGCCCTTGCAAAGAGGCTTTTTTTTTTTTTTTGGTTTTAAACTGGGTCAGAACCTCATATTTTAAAAGTACATTTAAGTTTTCTTTTTCTCAAATGAGAGCCTTGAACTTGGAATGTGTGTTATTTTGAGGAAAGTGTTTTGCAAACAAAGTGATATGTAAATATGAAACAATTATGGGGAGGCAAAAAACTAGAACACAGACTTTGGAAATACAGTGTAAATATATCATTTCTCAGAATCTTTGATATGACTCTCTTGTCTTCTGGCCTAAAAATTATTTTGAAGTTATCAGGAATAGCCAGTGATAATTTACATTGAATTTCAAAAGGAGACACAAACAGGATATTTTAAAACCACGAATTCCTCTAATTATTACTATTCCCTATTTGTTTATTCAAATGCATTAAGGTGAGGAGGTCATCCTCCTTAGAAACTCAGCTCTGCCACCAACATACACAAAAGTTTTCCCCCAAAATCGAGGTTCCCAGAATAATCTGTTTAATTTCTCCCAATATACAATTGCTGTCACTTCTTTTGTTTTTAGATGACTTCTCATTCCATAGAGAAGACATAGCAAATGGAAAAAAAATATACCTTATTTTAAAAATGTATTTCCTCCTCCTTTTTTTCTCCTTTAATTACAATTTTATTAGAATCCTAGGAAACCTTTCTCACTTTAGATGATCCCAGGCCTAAGTAATTTTGCAAGAAAAGTGACCTCATGACATGCTTTACTTACTTAAGAGTAATTTAACTCTGTGCTTTCCAGTTTGCTGGCCAAATACTTTTATTCTTCTAAACTAAGAACAAAGAAAAGCTTGAATTCAGCCTAAGGAAGCACAGATGACAACCACTGTGGGGAGTCCAAGACCTGTCTTATTCTCTCTGGCAAGATCTGCTAAAATCAGGAAAATATACAGATGAAACCAACCTCTCCAAGTACAAACATTCTATGCTGGTTTTCTGGAGAGGAAGATAGTGATTACTAATTGGAAGAAGGGACTCTCCTGTTCTTGGGAAACTGAAATCAGCTACCTACTGCCTACAGGAGTGATGCCTGTTGGATTCCTAGGAATGTTAAAACTTTAAAGTGACAAGTGGCCTGATTCTGGTACCCATTGTCATCCCAAGCCAATTCCAAGATCTGGGACAAATGAAGTTTGACTCCAAAAGCCTAGAAGGCTTAAGATTTACTAATTGACTACTTTGTGCTAAGCATTGTGCCGAGTGCCACAGATTAAAAAAAATAATTTTTTTTAAAGAGGCAGAAATATTTGGTGGTAGTCCTGTCTTATCTTGGTTCTCTAATTCTAACCCAGCCCTGTTATTGGTTAGAAACACAGTTTGTCAATTCCTCCTGGAAAGATTTGTATCACAAGTGATGCAAAAATGAAGTGAGCAGAACCAGGAGACTATTATATACACCGTTATAGCATTAGTGTAGGATGATCAACTGTGAATGACTTAACTGTTATCAGGATGATCAACTGTGAATGACTTAACTGTTATCAGCAATGCAAGGATCCAAAGACAACTCCAAGGGACTCATGAAGAAAAAGGCTGAACACTGCCATAGAAGGAACTGATGGAGTCTGAATGCAGATACCTTTGACACATACCCTTCTTCACTTTATTTCCTTCAAGAATTTTTCTCTAATAAAAGCATTATGTATCCCCTTTCACAATATGATGAACATGGAAATAGGTATCTCATGATAGCACATGTACACCCTATATCATATTGCTGCCATCTCAGGGAAGGGAGAGGGGAAAAGAGAACATAATTTGCAAAATGTCAGAAAATGATTATTAAAATTATATTTACATGTAATCTGGAAAAAATATAAAACAAAAAAGGAAAACAAAAAAAAAATAAAAGAAACATAGCCACCTCCAAGACTCATGAAAAATGCACTTTATCTCCAGAGAAATAATTGATGGAGTCTGAATACAGATCAAAACATGAGAGTTTTCACTTTATTTTCTTGTTGTTTTTTAATGAGTCTTCTTTCACAGCATGATCAACGTGGAAATATTTTTTGCATGATCCTATATATATAACCTAGGTCAAATTGTTTACCATCTCAAGGAAGGAAAGGAGAGGGAAGGAGGAAGAGAATATAAAACTCAACATTTTAAAAAATTAATGTTAAAAATTGTTTATATATGTAATTGGGGAAAACAAAATATTCTATTAAAAAAAAAGAAAAGAAAAAAGAAACACAGCTGTCTACAGAAAGAAAAGAACTAAACTAAGCAAAAAAATCAGGAAGCAGAGACTGAGCCCCAGTTCTGAAACTTAGTAGCAGGGCAACCTTAAAACTATCCACTTTGCTACTTTGACATTTAGTCTACTAACAATATTTATGCTACCTATATCTTGGGATGCTTGTGAACATTAAATGACATTGACAATAGGCAGCATTTGTGTAATAATGTAGGGTTTGTAAAGACCTTTATATCTTATATTATTTGATCATCACAGCAACCCTGCCAGGTTGGTGGTATTATCACCCTCCTTTTGCTGACAAGGATGCTGAGGGTGACTTAGCCTCTATTAAATGACTTGCCCAAGGTCATATACCCAAGGAAATCACTGTGTAACATTTGAGGTGCCACATGAAATGTAGGCTGCTTTTACTAAGACACAGCTTTCATCTCTGCAGTACTTCCTGGTGGTGTTTGCCCCTTTGTGGTTAAGAAAGGAAGAGATAGCAAATTCCACTGATAACTAGGAAGCACTTCTTGAGCCTAAAACTTGATAGTGAGGGTGGCACTCTAGGGATGAATTTACAAAGGGGAGGACATTAAATGAAGCTTTAAATGTGCAGCCTTGTAAATAGGTGCCTAGTATCCTTACTTAAGAGTGCAAACATCATCATCATCATTGCTAGCCTTTATGCAACACTTAAAAGGTTTACAAAGCCCTTTATGAATATTATCTCCATTTATCTCCACAACCACCCAGGGAGGTAGATACGATTATCTTCTGTTTACGGAGAAAAGTTAAGTGACTTTCCCAGGGTCACACAGTTTTTAAGTACATGAGGATTCAATTCAGTGCTGTTTATTATGGTGCCTAGGTGATGAAGTAGATAAGAGTGCTAAGCCTCAAGTCAGGAAAATTTCTCTTTTTCAGTTCATATCTGGCCTCAGACACTTACTAGCTGTGTGGTCCTAGGTCATTTAACCTAATTTGCCTCAACTTCCTCAATCTGTCAAAAGAGCTGGAGAAAGAAATGGCAAACTAGTATCTTTGCCAAGAAAAGCCCAAATGGGATCATAAAAAGCTGGACACAACTGAAAGAACTGAGCAAAAAAACAGAACCCCTTCCTGTGCCAGGCTGATCAATAATCAACTAGCATTCATTAAAGTGCATAAGTGGTGCAGTGGATAGGGCCTGGAATCAGGGCAGTCTGAATTCAAATCCAGCCTCAGATACTTACTAGCTGTATGATTCCAGGCAAGTCACCTAACCCTATTGGTCTCAGTTTCTTCATCAATAAAATGAGCTGGAGGACATGACAAATCACTCTAGTATCTTTGCCAAGAAAACCTAGAGTCAGACATGACTGAAATAATTGAACACAACTTAAAAAAATGAACTGAGGGCTATTATGTTCTTTTTAAACTCCCTCAGGAGAAAGGTAGACTAGTAAATAAACTTTTGTGGACTGGAAGACCTTGGTAATAGAATCTATAGAGTCTGCACTGGAATGGGTTTAAAGGAGGACCTAGAAGTCACCGAAATAAACCATATCATTTTATAAATGAGGAAAAGGCCCAGAGTAATGATTTATCCAAGGAAATAAAGGGAACAAGCACTATGGTTCCCCCTATACCACACTCCTAGTGGGCAAAACAGAAGAGCAGGTCTTAATTTAAGGTGTATTAAGGGAAGTGCCAATCTGCAGTGCACTCTTGGACTCACTCCTTTCAACAAAGCTGAGGGCAATGTAATAAAAAAGGACAGCTTCTGGAATTCAGAATAGCCACAGCCTGTTACCACACACCTAAGCAGTACCTCAGAAGCTTTTGCACAGAACTCATTTTTCCAAGTCAGAAACGCTACTGATGAAGACACCAGGCTGTCTCCCTTTAAACAGCTGGCTCCCCTCTCCTTCATGTGGCTTGTCTTAGAGGGAAAATCAGGGTAGAGAAGGTGGTCTCAGATTCAGAGCACCTGAGTACTCTCCTGTCCCTATACATGCTGGCAAGTCATCCTGGACAAGTCCTAATCTCTCCATGGCTGCCCCCCATGAAATTTTCTAATAAAGTAAATTTCAGTTGCTAATGTCCATCTCCCATCTCCTTTGCACAAGCTGTCCCCCATATCTAGAATGCATTCCCTCCTTACCTCTACCTCAAAGAGCTCCTCTTTTCCTTGAAAATGCAATTTGGGCACTGTCTTCTGCAGGAAGTGTTTCCTCATCTCCTGAGTGGCTGATGTCTTCCCTCCCAGGTTCCCTTGTTTTTAATGACTTTCTGAATATTTGTATTTATCAACTTGATATATTTGGCGTCTATTCACATTAGAATGTAGCTCACTGCAAGTAGAGATTGTTTCTGATTATTAATACCTATCATAATAATAGCCCTTAATATATCTTTGTTGATTAAATGATTGAGTGGCAGATGAATTCCCTATATCAAGGAAATCACAAGTCTAGGCCAAAAAACAAGTATTCTCATCCACCTTACCATTAAGCTAAAGCTAATGTTACTTCAGCAGAAAATGTTACTAATAGAAAATAAAGAATGAATGGTATATACAGAAATTTGTTTTCCAAATTATCTAAGAACTAAAAAAGATCAGAGTACATGATGCCCATTTCTACAATTTAGAATGAAAACTGACACCACTAGGACATGTGAAACTAGCTATGCAAACCTCTGAAGTGCTAAATGTTAGCTATAATTACTATTAGCTGTTATGAAACTGCTGAATGTGAAATCAAGAGAGAAAGTATTCAAAGCCTCTCAATATTTACTATGTATATAATCTTGAGCAAGCTTAATAATGTTTGTAACTTAGCTTTTTTGTCTGTAAAGTAAGCATATTAGGCCAGGCATTAAAGCACACAGAGTGCAGGATCTGAAGTCAAGATGACCTGTTTAAATCCAGCTTCAGACACTTACTAGCTGTGTAACTCTGGGCATGTCCCTTGACCTCTGTCTGCCTCGTTTTTCTCTTCTGCAAAACGGGGATAACAATAGTACCTACCTCCTAGGATTGCTGCAAACATAAAATGAGATATTGATAAATCACTCTCTACATCTTAAAAGTGGGATACCAATGCTAGTTATTACTACTATTATTATTATCACCACAATACTGTTGTGAAAGGTGCTTTGCAAACTTTAAAGTTCACACTACAAAAATACCAGGTCATTGCTGTATGTAAGGTAGATGTTTCTTCAGACCTGTCCCTCAGGCCATACACGTATCCTTAGACTGTGAGCTTTTTGAGGAAAATGACCATGTCATCTACAATTCTGGAAACTGTAAAGGGCTGAGAAAGATTCACTTAAAAGTATAAACAATCTTGGACTGGGAGTCAGGAGGGATGGGTTCTATATCCAACTCTTGGCTGCTATTCAGTTGTATCTGACTCTTCATGACCCCATTTGAGGTTTTCTTAATAAAGATATTGGAGTGGTTTGCCATTTCCTTCTCCAGCTCATTTTATAGATGAGGAACCAACAGCCAACAGGGTTAAGTGACTTGCACAGGGTCACATAAGCTCATGTCACACAAGCTAGAGACCAGATTTAAACTTAGGACTTCCTGACTCATGGTGTTCTATCCACCCCTCCTTGCCACCCAGCTGCCCAGCATCCCCTCTACCCCTAACTATATGACCTAGATAAAGTTATCTCATATTTCTAGGTCTCAGGGACTTAATCTATAACATGAGAGCTGTTTGGATGATCTCTAAGACCCTTTCCAATGCTAGTGTTCTATGATTTTCTAACAATATCCCAAACTCAATTGAGGGACTGGGTGTCATTTCCTTCCATTTAATTCTCTAGACCTCAGTGGTGAGGGCAGACAATTTGACAAGTTGCATGTGGATTCAGGTTAATGTAGGGCTATAGTAGACATGCTGCTATCATTAAATCTGTAGCCAATTACCTCCATTTTTAATTTTCTGCCCAGAACCAACACAGCAGTGCTGTCTTGTGAAACAAAGGAACCCAGAGGTTCAGGCACAAGATGCTGGCATGAAAATCCCATTTTTCTGGAGTGCATAAGCAATCTTAACTCCAAATAACAGTGCCTGGGGAGAGATGGGAAAATTCAACTCTGTCTCCCTATGAGAGCTTTCCATCCCAATCAACAATGCAAATTCAGGACAGGATTTTCCCAGGAGTCCCATTGAGACTTAGGGGATAGATAATGATTGAGATTGAGCTTTTGGAATTCTAAAACCATCCTACTCACTCTGATTCCATTTCATTTAAAGTAAGAGTTCTGGATCTTTTCTTTTCTTTCTCCATCCCCACCACCAAAATCATAGACTACTTGATCTGTCTGTTGACATCTATGGATCCCTTCTCAGAATAATGTTTTTAAATGAATGCTATAAAAAAAAAAAAACAGAAAGGATTTACATAGGAAGTCAATGGTACTGAAATAACAGCTATTCCCCCCCCCAAAAAAATGACAGACCCCAGATTAATTAAGAACTCTTTTTGCCTTGAAACACTAGAAAATATATTTGTATGAGGCTGGTCCTCTCAACAACAATCTTTAGACAGTTGCAACATGAGGTTTTCCTGAGTCTATAACAGCAAAACAACTCAGGTAATAACTTCTTACAACACAAAGAAAATCAGTGGGCCAGGGAAGTTGCAGAACCCAAAAGTTAAATGGTAACAAACTATATAAATTATTATTTTCAAGGAAGCCCTACTACTTCAATAAAGAAACAGCATTTTATAAGTATCTATACTAGAGCAAAAGCTGTGGGTGATACCAGGAAAAGTGAGCCACTGGTCCTCAGCATGTCCTGATCAGGTAAGTGGGCAGGTATTATCGGTCTTTCTTGAGAAGAGTCCTGGAGATAGCTGAATCTAGGACTAAAACTCAGGTCCTGCCTTCCTGCTATCTTGTAGCATGCCTGCTGGTCCTTTCAATCTTTGCTGACTCCTAAACCTGTAAAATAGAACTAAGTTCTAAAGACAGTATACCCCCTTTGTCCCTTTATTGACTACATTTGCCTACCAAAAAATAATAATAATAAAGTATAGACTTCAGTGGTATTTCCAAATGGGAGCTGCTTCACATGAACAGATGTAGCATTGTAAAGACTGACCCCAGTGTTAGAACAGCCTGGGATAAATGTGCAGGCATTGTGAGTCTCTTTCACAGCTGCTCCAAGGCAGGTGGTAGTGTGAGAGGACACATCCCTGGGACTGACAGTGGCCTTGAACTGATGTGGACACTGGAGTCCTCTACTGGCCAAGCCCAAGGAAATCCAGGTAACCTGGATTAAATCAGAGCCCTGGATAGACCCAGTCAGGGGCAAATCCCCAGTGTTCTAGAAGGCGGATGGAAAGAAGAGGCAGTGGGTAAAGTGAGCCCCTCTCTAGGAATTTCCCCCGTCTCCACATACACATTCCCATCTACCAAAAAACAAAAACAGAAACAAAAAAAAACACAAACCCCAAACACTGAGTTCAGCCAAACCTCTAGGGAGTCTGGGCAAGTCACTGACCCTTTCTATAGGCCATCTGTGAAACCCCTCCCCATCTTCCCCTCACAGGGATGCTGTGAGCATAAAAGGATAAACAGATGGGAAGGTGCTTTAGAAATAAAGGCACCATAGGAATGCATGAGATTATCTGAGGCCTACTTTTGTAGGCATTTTGATCGTCAGAATTTCTTCACTTCCACAGGGCATTAAAGAGCTCTGCACCAACCTGAATCCTGCTAAAAAGGGAAGCACAGTCACCACCTTCCGGAGGACCGGCTCCTGGCGGTCCCCGGGGGTCTTCACTGTCAGTCCTGAGAGTTTGAGGAGGAAAAAAAAAAAAACAAATCCAATACTAATTGTTCTCTTCTTATAGAAAGTCAATGCATTAATCTGAGCTGTACTTGTGCAGGAACAGAGGGGGGCTGGGGAGTGGAGAGAGAAGAAACTGGCAGAACTGAATCTAAAAATACTCAAAAAAAAAAAAAAAAAAGCTAATCCCAAATGCAAAGTGAGAGAGAAGGAATCTGTCAATCACACGGGTCCAGGCTTCTCACCCACAACCCAAGCCCCAGCAGGCCCTCCCTTAGCTGTGCGGACTGCATTCCTTGAAGGGAGGCGGGGAGGGGGGGGGGGATGTAGGAGAAGAAAAGACGGAAGGGAAAGAAAAAGAAGGGGAGGAAGAGACCGACAGACAGACAGAACCACCTATTCTACTGCGGGGAGCCGAGGCCGAGATCGCGCTGTGCTGCGGGGGAGGAGGGGCGCTCCATCGAGCCGGGTTAAACAAAGCCAGAGCCCGAAACAAACTTCCAACCCGCACCCACCCCTGCCCCCCTACCTCCCGGGAGAGAAAGCCCCGCGCTCCAATAGCCAACCAGGACCCCCGCCCCTCTCGCCCGCCACTACTAGTCTCTCAGTTTTCTCTC
>NC_058131.1:570653335-570668429 GCF_016433145.1 Gracilinanus agilis
CACTCACTCACTCACTCACTCACTCACTCACTCACTCTCACTCACTCACACCGAGCCCTCGATAGCGCCTACTTTTCCCTGTTTCAAATACACACACAGCGGGCCAGGCCCCGGAGTGAGAAGCAGCCGCCGCCCGTGCCAGTGCCCGTGCCCTGCTCTGGCTCTGGCGCAGGCACCCCCGCCCTCACCTGGGGATGGTGATGCATTTGGTATTGATGTTCTGCGTTGTGATCGCCTTCTCCAGCTCATCCAGCTGCCCTGTCTTCTTAAGCTTCTTAACCAGGCTTTTGACCGCCTTCTCGCACCACTTCTCCTCCTGCCCGTTCTGCTCGCCTTTCTTCCAACCCAGCAGGCGCTTCACGATCGGGGGGGTGAAGGGCAGGATAGAAGACATGGTGGAGGTGGGAGAGGGGGGCTCCCCCCGAAGGGGGAGGCAGGCAGCACACAGAGACGAGGGGGATCCCGGGAGCGGCCGGCCAAACTTCGCTCCAACTCTCTGCTCGAGTCCCAGCGAACTTTCCTCCCGGACCTCGGCGCGGCAAACCTCGGGCCCGCGGGTGGCCTCAGCTTCACCGCCCTCCTCCTCTTCCTTCTCCTCCTTCTCCTCCTTGTGCACTCAAGGGGAAGAGGGAAGGAGGGACGAAAGGAGACGAAAGTCCAAGGCGATGGGGGTGTGGAAGGGCCACGAAAGCAGCAGCAGAAGCAGCGACAACAGCAGCAGCAGCAGCAACAACAAGAGAAGAAAAAAGTTTGCGTTTCCGCACGGTGTACTGTTTGGGTGCCGCCTCTGAGAAGAAAAGTCCAGCCCACGAATCAAACTTTGCTTTACTTGCTCGCTTTGAAGCGCAGATCCTTCCGCCTTCGCGGCCTCCCCTCCTTTAGGCTCCCAGATTTCTTTAGCCCCCTCCCCTCCAGACCTCGGTGTGTGCGTTCAGGCTCCCGCCCCTATCCCAGTCTGTCTCTCATGCAAATCGGCGTGCAGCCTCCTTTCCAAGAGGCTGTCACCGCCCCCTCGCCCGCCGGGGCTCCCCCCCAAACGCGCCGCCCCGCCGTCCTTCCTCCGTGCCACCCCCCACCCCACCCCCGCGCTCGAGGCTGGCCTCGGCTGTGGCGCCCTCTCCGCCCCCTGCTCCCAGAGGAAAGAGACCAGCCCTCAGTCCCACGCCAAACACACCCCCACGTGGGCGTTGGTGCTGTGAGGCGGCTCTCCCGGGAAAAAGCTATAGCCCGCATACTAACCCCCCCCTTTTTTCCTTCTACGTCCCTAGCTCTCTGAAGCCACCTGATGACACCCAGTAGCCCCAGAGAAATGCGAGCGAAAGACTGAGGCTAGAAGAATGAAAAAAAAAAAACTGGGGTCAGTATAGTCTCCCCTTTTCTTTCCCAGGGCAAGCCAACTTGAGAAAACTTTTTTTTAACGTATCATCCTTGCAGTCCAAGGAAATCTGAATGTTCTAAACTTGGGGGGGATGCATATTTCCATGCATACACTGATTGCCCTGTCCTCCTGTCTCCCAAGGCAGACACACTCCTTACTCTAGTTGAAGCAGCCTGGTCCTGTTCAAACCATTTCTCTTTTATTCTCTGTAAGATACATCTAACCAGCATTTCTAACTGGTTTTGTTGGGGGTAGGGGACGACGAAAAGAAGTGGGAGAGGGATGGCCTTGCGATCTGCTTTTTTTTTTTTTTTTTTAAAGACTTGCTCGCTTTTAAATCCCGGGAGAGTCAAGGTTGGGGATTAGCAATCTTAAAACAGGGAATATTCGTAAACTTTTTACCTTTCCAAACTGAGTGGATGAAATCTGGCTGAGATCCTGGAGATCGTTCAAGCCCCTGTAGGGGAACGCTTTCTCTCAAAAGAGAAAGCGACTTACCCAAGGTCAAACAACGAAGTGTAGCAAGAGTTAGGCCCTTTGACTACAGACTCAGAGTTCTTCAGGTTTGAATCCCAAAATAGTGTGAAGTCTCCCAAAGTTGAGGGTTTTTGAGTCCCAAAGTAATCTCCCCAGAACTAGGGAGAGAAATCTCCAGAAGTTTGGGTTTTTCAGAATTATACTGAGTGAAAAAATGGACAAAGAACTGAAGAGACAGGAACACTAAAGGGGACAGGAAATTGATGGAGAGGGATCTGGAGCACAGAATTCAAGGCTTAAAATTGAAAGCACAATCTTGAGATTGCACCCCAGTCACCTTGGCTTCCCCTAGACGGTCCCCTCCCCAACAATCCCCCCACCACAAGCATACTCACACAAACCACACCAAGTGCCTTTGTTTGTATATTTTTAATAGCAGGAAACCCCTGGGGTGAGAAAAAAAGTTATCTAGGAAACCTGAAGAGGATGTAGAGCCACAAAGCCTGGAGGAGAGCAGAATCCACATAGCCAGCTAACAAGCTGCAGGGGTTCCCAAGATCTCACCGTGGATGACTTAACACATCCTTGTTAGTTAGGCTACTGTTGCTCTGGGTTATTTCTCTCTACTCTCAGCTCTTTTTTAATGTCAACACTGTCCCAGCTGCAGTTCAGTGGGGGGGAAAGTTCTGAACTAGGGGGTCAGCACAACAGGGTTTCTGCTCCTACTTCCGCCCCCTCCTCCACTAAGTTGCATTCATGGCCTTGGCAATTTTCTCATTTATAAAATAAGGGAGTTGCATATTGGATAATCTCTGAAGTGTATCCCAGCTCTAAAAGCCCATGAATTTCTGAAAATCTATTCTACAATCCTTGGTTTTCTCAATCTGCAAAATGGGAATAATTCTGCATTGAGTTTGTGAGAGAATGAAATTGAGTGCCTGATGAAAATATTTGAAAAAACTATGAATGTAGTGAAGCTGTTAGTTGTATTTCATATTATACCTCAGTTCAATCTGGTGTCAACATTGCCACATAGGAATTTAGCAATTGAGCAAGTGACCAAAAAAAAACCATCTTGGGAGTAATCATTAAAATATGATCTCCATGTGATCAACAAAAACAACTATATATCCCAGTTTCCATCTCTGTATTTGCCATTATTGATATTAACATAAACTCAATAAAAATAAATTCAAATAACAATACATGCTTGTGGGGAGGGGGGCATTGATGAAGCACTAAATGCAGGAAGGAGCACTGTGCTTTGGATAATAGGAGGTGTCCAAAAAAGTCCAAGATGTGGGCCCTTTCTTTTAGAACCTGGAAACCTAGTTAGTTGACTATACATGTGAAGACAGTTAATAAATGAATGAAAAAACATTTATGAAACATGTTCGTGAAAGTCACTGTGCTTTGGGATACAGGATAGAGGAGTGGTACAGAAAAAATAGAAATGGAAGTTCAGAAGAAGGAGGGGAAAAGATCACTCTCACCTGAGACAGTTTGATGGAGGAGGATGGAACTAAAGCTGAGTTTTAAAGAATAGATGAGGAGCTGGGTGGATAGAGAGCTGGCCTAGAAATGGAAGGTTTGGGGTTCAAATGTGGCCTCAGATACTTTCTAGCTATGTGACTCTAGGCTTAACCCCAATTACCTAGTCCTTATTGATCTTCCACCTTGGAACCAATACTTGGTACCTATTCTAAGATGGAAGGTAAGTGTTTTATAAAAGAAAAAAAAAAAAAGAAGATTCTAGGCAAAGGTGGACTCTTTCATTGAGGGTAGTGAGGTGAGGGATGTCTTGTTGATCATACTCTGTCAAGTTAATTTGCATCCAAACCCCTTGCAATCTTTATGCCCTGACTATTCCACTAAAGATTGGTTCTTTCAAAAGTCATCAATTACCTCCTAGTCATTAAATCTCTTACAGTGTACCTGATAAAATGGAAAGAAAACCATCTCTGGAACCAGAGGACCTCTGTTCAAATCCCACCTCAGACACTTGTTTCCTTAACCCCTTTCAAGCTCAAGGCTCTGTCTTTCTTTGACTTCAAAGACTATTATTCTCCTTGTTTTCTTCTTCCTTCTTGAATTGCCCCTTTTGTTTCTTCACTCAGCTTCTTCCTGACTCTGTCTCTGTCTCTCTTTTTGTCTCTCTGTCTCTGTCTCTGTCTGTCTCTCCATCTCTGTCTCTGTCAATGTTTCTGTCTACCTGCCTGTCTGTCTGTTTATTTCTCTCTCAACAATCCCATCTATTCCTGTGTCTTCAGCCTTATCTCTTACAATTGAATCCTAAATCTCTGTCTTCATTCTTGACCCCATTTCTGAACTCTGTACCAGCACCTCCAACCTACTACTAGCTATTTTTTAGTTAGATGTTCTACTATTATCCCAACCAGAATTCATTTCCTCCCCACAACCTGCTACTCCTTCTGACTTCACTATTTCTTTCCTTGGCACCATTGTTTGCTCATTCTCCCACAATTTTAGGGCTCTCTTTGATTCTTTCTTTGCCCTCACCCCTAAATATCTAACCAGGTACAAAATGCTGTCCATTCCACCTTTGCAACATCTCTCATTAACACTGCTTTCTATTACAGGTGCTCATTTACCACACTACTGGACTACCACAAAGTCTTCCTACTTCCCCTCCTCCTCCCATCCTTCCCCAATCTATTCTTGATACCACTGCTAGAATGATATATTTTATTCATTGATCCAGTCATGTCAGTCCTCTACTCAAAAAGCTTCCATTGCTCCCTACTGCCTCCTATTCCTTTCCTGGCACATTCAAGATTTTCCACAATCTGGCCTCCCTCTGTCTTTCCAGACTCATCTAATATTATTCCCCTTCATTCTCCAGCCAAATCAGAGGGGTTTTCTTTCTCCCAAACACGCTAATCACTACCCTTATACCTTCATCCCCACTTTTCCCTATGATTGAATATTCTCTTCTCACTATTTGCCTGTTGAATTCCCACCAATATTTTGAGTTTTAAAAAATAATTCTAATATAATCAATTCAACATTTTTCTTGAAAACCCGTCCTACTTGTCTGATTCTTTCTGGCTTTCCTTCTGTTCCCTTCTGTGGAGTTTTTAAAAAGATTTTTCAGTATCCCTCTTCTCTTTCTTCTTTTCCTTTTTTTGCTACCATGGAAGGGGAGGTGGTGAAGTGGATTCATCATCAGGCTTGAAGTCAGGAAGACCTGGGTCCAAATCAAGTGACCCATAATCACTTCACCTCTGTTTGCCCCAGTTTCCCTGAAAGGGATTATAATAGCATCTACCTCCCATGGTTGTCATGAGGATCAAATGAGATGATAATTGTAAGACAGTTAGCACAATGCCTGGCATATAGTAAATATTATATGACTAAATGGTGCAGTGAATGAGCACTGGGGCTTAGAATCATGAAGATTCATTTTCCTGAGTTCAAATCTGACCTCAGACATTTACTAGCTATATAACTCTAGGCAAGTCACTTAACCTTGTTTGCCTCAGTTTCTCAGATGAGCTGGAGAAGGAAATGGCAAACCACTCCAGAATCTTAGCCAAGAAACCCCCAAATGGAATCATAAAGAGTCAGACTTGACTGAAAATGACTGAACAACAACATGTAAATGTTATCTATTATTTTTTGTATCCTGTTCTCTCTTGCCCATTTCTCTTTTATTGAAAACAAAAACAAAAACAAAAACAAAACTCTTGTAGCAAATATATTTAGCCAAAGGAGACAAATTCACATATTGGCTATGTATGAAAATGTATGTTTTCTCTTGAGTCCATTTTTGTCAATAGGTTGGTCATTGTCCAGATTTCTCAAGTCTTTTCAAGTTATTTTTTTTCTTTATAATTCTGTAATTGTATAAATTGTTCCCCTGGTTCTGCTCACTTTTATATCAATTTATAAGAGCATTTCAAGATTCATCATTTCTTAACATAAACAACAATATTCAATTACTTTCATATGCCACAATTAATTTAGCCTTTCTCCACTAGATGGGAATCACCATTGTTTCCAGGCCTTGACTATCTCAAAAGAAGTATAGATATCCCTTCCACATCTCGACTTTCCCCAGAGCTTTTTCGACATATAGAGGCTTGGCATAGGAAATTAAATGGGAATTTGGGGGGAGTTTTGCAGAAGCTGTAGCTGACATGTGGAGGCCAGCAGATAACACAGAAAAAGTTTGGAAACTCAGAAATCCATAAAATATATGTATAGTATTGTATAATACCAACACATTTCCTCTTTTAATACTATAAATATACACTGTAAACACCCCATAAAAGAAATAGAAAAAATTCAGACTTCTTCTCTGGCATGAAGGGAGGACCAAAACATTTTCCTCTGATTTTCCAAATCACGGGGGCACCATGCCCTAACCTTGAGATGTGGAAGGGATGTTTTTATTTCTTTTTACTGATGCTATTAATATTATTGCCATCAATATTATTATTTAAATGGGTCCCCTCTCTCTTTCTTTGCTTTCTTTGGAGAATCAATAGGCTCAGTACCCACTATGCTTTAAGATAAACCAACATGCTACCTCCTCTAGGACATTTTTCTCACATTAGGGAAGTAGGAGGTAGGGAGAGGCAGGAGGAGAAAGCAGCCTCACATTTTTTTAAAAAAGCTAAAAGTGGCGTCTGGGTGGCTCAGTGGATTGAGATACAGGCCCAGGATCCTGGGTTCAAATGTGGCCTTAACCAGTTACTAAACCCCCATTACCTAGCCCTTATCATTCTTCTGCCTTAGATTGATTCTAAGATGGAAGGTATGGGTTTAAAAAAAAAAAAAAGCTAGAGGAAAAGTCAAGGAAAAGGCGTTGGAGAGGAGATATATCTAGCCATGACCCCTAGATGATTTGGGGTCAAGAGGACTGGGTTTATAATCAGGGAGCTGCCTGTGCAGGGAGCCAGTATGCTTAGGACAGAGCTGCAATGTACAGGTTGTCTATAATGACAGGATGAACCGCGTGGGCAGCCGAGGCTAGCCAGTGCCAAGTCTGAGCAAAAGGGCAGTGTTTGGAGGAATATTTTTAGGTCTCTCTCAGAAGATCGGTAATTGTAGGCTTTGGAGGGGTAGGGGATGAGAAGGCAGGATGGGGTGGGGGGTGTCTTTGCGAGTGTTGATTCTGTTATTTAATTAACTGTAGGTGTTTTAGATGTGTTTGTCTGTGTTCCTGTGTGTAGACATATGTGTTTATGTAGGTTTCCCCTTCATACATGTTCTACATGTCATCTTGTAGACATCTGGCTGTGTTTGTATGTATCTGTGTTTGTGTCTGCTACTATGTATGTAAATAGGTTTTTCCCTTTCCTAATGTTCTTTCATGGGCTGGAGAAAGAAAGAAAGTTAGCTCAAAAATAACCACCTAGGTTCATCCATTCCATGACTCCTAGAAGTCTGTCCCTGAGCCAAGAGACAGATCTGGAGAGATTCTGGAGATTCCAAGAGTTCATTTCATTAAGGTGGACCTAAAAAAACACTAGCCAGATGAAAAATGTGAATTCCAGCAAGCGTTGTGGGAACGGGGCTCGGTTCCCCATTTAGGGCACCCTCCTTGGGTCGGAGTAATTTGCCTGATCTTATAGATATGAACAAAGGCCTGGTGCTGCTCTGTGTGGTCAGACAGATGGAGGGGAAGGTGTGGGAGCTTCCCACCTTTAAAATAGCATACATATATAGACTGGCACATGTACACACTGTCGATTATAAGAAACACACAGTGCTTGTCACTCATGGAAACAGTCTGTGGGGATGAATCAAACTTTGTTTTGTCCTTTTTTTTAAGGCAGGGAAATATGAGAGGGAGTCACATTTCTGACATCAGAGCCAAGCACCCAAACTGAGAAATAAAAATACTAGCTCATTAAGACATAAACTGTCATACCTCAGAGCCCAACTAATCCAACCCCTTCATTTTACAAATGAGGAAACTGAGGCCCAGAGAGCCCAAGGAATTTGCCCATAGTCACACAGAGAGTAAATATCAGACCTGGAGGCTGAACTCGTGTTGGATTTCAGAGATAGTGCACTTTCTGCTGTGCCAAGGAAAATTGCACAGGAAATATGGTTGAGTGGCTGAAGCACCGATTCAGAGCCTCCTTCTATGTTTGTTACCTATATTACCCTGGACAGATATTTTAACCCTTTGGGGTCTGAATTTCCTCGCCTGTAAAAAATGTCTGGAGTTAAACTAGGGCAGCTAGGTGGTCCAGGGGGTAGAGTACCAGACTTGTAGTCAGAAAGACTCCCCGTCCTGAGTTCAAATCTGGTCTCAGATACTTTCTAGCTGTGTTATCCTGGGCAAGTCATTTAACCCTGTTGGCCTCAATTTCCTCCTCTGTAAAATGAGCTAGAGAAGAAAATGGCAAATTGCTCCAGTATCTTTGCCAAGAAACCCCCAAATGGGGTCATGAAGCTATAGGTATATCTAAAAAATGACTAAACAGCAAAACTAGATGACCTCTAAGTTTCTCACTCTGAATTCTATAGAATAATCTTTAATCCTTCTTATCTCCTTGCCTGGTCTCTACAAGATGAACCCAAAGCAACTATGAATTGGAAACAAAAGTGATCCTTTTAAAGATCTCCCATGAGGTTTCCCTAATGTCAATGAAATCAGAGGTCCAATCCCTAACCCCTTATTAAATAAAAATAAAAACCTGAATAAAAAAAAATAAAGATCTCCCATGACCGAGGTAGCAGGCCAACCATTATTCCCGTTCAGTAGGGTCCATCTGTGTGGTGTGCCATTTGGGAGGAGGAGGGACTCACAACTCAAAGCCGTTTAGGCATTATCCATTTATGCGTCTGAGTCCTCAAGACTTTCAGACTCTGGAAAGGTACCTATTAAAATGCAATATGTCCCCATCAACAGCTAGCAACTCCTTATGCCTTAGAAGAGAATCCTAGTCTAAGTAGTTTAGGGGCAAGGACCCTGCCTAGCTTGGGAAAATCCTACTGGAAGTTGAGTCAATAATAAGCATTTATAAGCCCCTACAATAATCTCACAATCTAACATGCATGTGTTTATTCCTTGGGGCAGAGGAGGAATAATATACAAATAGCTACGTACATGCAGGATAACTTGGAGACAATTTCAGAATATTGTTGTCCAGTCTTGTCCAACACCATTTGGGGTTTTCTTGGCAAAGGCACTGGAGTAGTTTGCCATTTCCTTCTATAGCTCATTTTTACAGATGAGGAAACTGAGGCAAATAGGGTTACTGGTGTCCCACAACTAGTGTCTGAGGCAGATTTGAACTCAGGTCTTCCTGATTCCAAGCCCAACTGCTCCCTGTACCACCTAGCTATTCCATGTAGCTGGGGCCAGGTTATGAAGGGCTTTGAAAGTCAAACAGAGGATTTTATATTAGGTCCTAAACTTTATCTAATAGGGAAATGGCCTGAAATGCTTTTTTTCTGGAATGAAAAAAGGGACTCAAAATGGAAACACCAGGGGGGTGGCGTGAGCAGTTTTGCTTATTTTCCAATGTTGATGGTAGGGTAGTGAGAGAGCCTGCCCTCCTCCTCACACACATACTTATTTGACTGGTGGCCTTTGTCAGTCAGTACTACCTCTACCTGCAGAGAACCACTCCTTGATGCAGTGAAAGAGATAGCTGGATGGCTCAGCGGGTTAAAGTGTTAGACTTGGAGTCAGGAAGAACTGGGTTCAAATCGAGCCTCAGACACTTCCTAGCTGTGTGACCCTGGGCAAGTCACTTAACCTTGCTTGCCTCAGTTTCCTCATCTATAAGATGAACTAGAGGAGGAAATGGCAAGAAAACTCCACAGACAGCATTGACATGCAATGGTCCATGGGATCACAGAGAGTCAAACTTCACAGTGGAAAGATTTGGTTGGGATTCAGAGGATATGGGTTCAAGAGACTAAATCTTTTGATAAATCTTCCAAGGAAAATCCACTCAAAAGGACAAGGGGGCATCTTCTGAATTTTAACATGATCTCAAGGGGTGCTGATGTAAGATTCAAGCTCTCTATGGCCTCTTATTTCTGCTTCAGTTCAATCCACTTCCTTTTCTTTTTCTAGCAATCTCACTGATGTGTTTTCTTACAAGGAAGTCATTGACAGTAATATGTTTCAAATTGTCATCATCATAATAATAGCTAGCATTTATATGGTATTTTAAATTTCATAAAGAATTTTACAATTATTATCTTGTTTGATCCTCACAGCTCCTGGGAGGTAGGTGCTATTATTATGTCCATTTTACAGATGAGGAAACAGCATAAAATATCCAGGATCACATAGCTAGTAAGTGTCTAAAGTCAGATTTAAATTCCAGTCTTTCAGACTCCAGGCCAGTGCTCTATCTTCCACTACTTAACAATCCCAGCTTCCTCATTTTTTGAATTTGGAAAATATGTGCATAATTTTCTAGAAATAAAACCCTAATGAAGCCTTTAAAAAACACTTACCTTCTGTCATAAAATTGATACCAAGTATCAGTTCCAAGGTAGAAGAGAAGTAAGGTCTAGACAATTAGGGTTAAGTGACTTGCTCAGAGTCACACAGTCAGGAAGTGTCTAAGACTACATTTGAACCCAGGATCTCCTAGCTGAAGGCCTGACTCACTATCCATTGAACCACTCAGCTGCCTGTTAAGTTACCTAACTGCCCCTCATTAAACTTTAAAGCAGACTTCAACATAGCTAAAGTATTTTTCTTGGAAAAAAATATAGTAATTAGTCAATAAGAAAAAAAGTAATCCAAGCATAATATATTGTATATAGAAAAGCTAAAAATCCTTTTTTTTGCTTCTGTTCATCATGAATGTTAATACAAAAAGAAAATGAAATTTAATAGTAGGAGAAATGAAATACTAGGAAATAAAAAGACATTTCTTTTTCCTTCCTCCTTTCCTTCCTTCCTCCCTTCCTTCCTCCCTCCCTCCGTTTCTCCTTTCTTTCTTTCTTTCTTTCTTTCTTTCTTTCTTTCTTTCTTTCTTTCTTTCTTTCTTTCCTTACCTTCCATCTTAGAATCAATACTATGTATTGGTTCTAAGGCAGAAGAGCAGTAAAGGCTAAGCAATGGGGGTTAAGTGATTTACCCAGGGACACACAGCTAGGAA
Source organism: Gracilinanus agilis (assembly GCF_016433145.1). Lineage (NCBI taxonomy): Eukaryota > Metazoa > Chordata > Mammalia > Didelphimorphia > Didelphidae > Gracilinanus > Gracilinanus agilis. The sequence goes on from NC_058131.1 coordinate 570,664,298, forward strand.
GTATCTGAGGCCAGATTTGAACCTAGGACCTCCCATCTCTAGGCCTGGCTCTCAATCCACTGAGCCACCCAGTTGCCCCCCAAAAGACATTTCTTTAAGAAGAAATTGTTTGGGGTCTCTATCCAGGTTATACATTATGTGGAATCTTCCCTAAACATTTCAGGTCATAGTTACACATATAACCTATACCACTCTTTTAACATGTCTTTTATTGACCAGTATTCTGAGATTTTTGTCTTGGGTGTGTGTCATATTCTTTACTACTCTTCTGCTACCCAGAACTAGATTTGAAACTCTTCACACTCAAGAATGATGTCCTTTCTTTATACCATCCTGCCCCTATGGAGTCTTATCTAGCACATTGTACCCAGTAGGCATGCAAACATCAGAATGATTGGATAATTCACCCCTATTTCTATTGCTACCTGCTCTGCTTCTGTTACTTCTAATTATATCCATACAACCCCACTTCTTCAGCTATCAGCCTTATAACTTACTTAGTGCCTGCAGAGACCATTCAAAGTCTAGAGAGGGCATCCTGACCTCATTCCCATTTCCATTCTATTAAAAAGCTAACGTCATATAGAAATTAGCTGAGAAAAAGAAAAGACATCATGAAATTCTGTGGCACAGTTAGGATATAGAACAATGCTTCCTGGTGTTGTTTGTGCTCCAGTGCCATGGATATTGCGACAACAAATAGACAATATTTTGTGAGCAGTCCCTATGAGTAAGGAGCCTGCTATCCCCACCAACAACTGGAAACTGTGAGGCAGGCAGGGTAGCTGAGCTGTAGCATGTGAAATTGATTATCGATTTTATACATAAGAGTTTGTTAATCATAAGAGTAACGGTTATATCTTAAGGCTTAGATTATTATTGTGCAGCTCCAATGCCCAATCCTCAATTAGGAAGCAAAATAAACATGTCAGTTGAGGCAGACAAGAAAAATGGATAAAAGATGATCCAAACTGATCACAAGATGTTTTCCCAGTCCTGGGATCTATTGTTTCAGGGAGTGGTAGATAAGGAAACTTCTGGAGAATGTTACAGAAGGATGTTGACCTAATTTGGGTTTTCTAGTCTCCATGATGTGGGATTGTCTCTTCCAAGAGAAAGTTGGCCTAATTTGGATTTTCTAGTTGCTGTGATGGATGAAAATTCATGGTCAAATGGTCAGATAATGTAATTAAAAACTAATCTCAATCTTAGTTTGGGGCAGGGGGGCATTTCTGGACCTTATATAACCACTAGACTGTATTAAAGAGATATGCTAACTGCATCAAAGGTCTTTAGTTCCTGTAGGACCACTGATCTCTGTTATTGGTAACTGCTAGCCTTGTGAATAAATAGATTAAGCTCAGAGCTTTTATGCTTCAGGTTCTTGTTATTGAAGATTTATCATGACAAGCAGCAAGATGCCCTGAGTCTTAAGACATCACCACTACATTGGCCACCATTTCTCCTTAGGCCTCAGTGGAGACAGTCCAGAACCCAGTGCCCAAGAGCTTCAGGAATCTCCGTTTGCTAGCTCTGCTTCTAACCCAACCTTACCGCCATTTTTGAATGGGACAACTCCTATGGAGCAAGGCCTTGGCAATTGCCTCTTCGGGTGCTTCTGTTCCCACCTCCTCCATAGCCATTGAAGCTGAAAATCCTGAAAATAAAGTTTTGACACCCAAATCCTTGGCTCTACCAAATAATAGACATCATTTTATCAGTGGAAACCTCTTATATGTGTGGTCTCCTCCTACTAGAATATGAGATCCTTGGGAGTGGGAACTGTTCTGCATTTCCATTTGTAAATCTAATACTTAACATCATGTTTTGCATGTTTAATTATCTAATAAATTCTTTTTTATTCATTCATTTATTCAGATGCAAAATAGGAGGGTTGGCCTTGATAACCTCTAAGGTCCCTTACAGTCCTTAATCCATGATCCTGTGTTCCTCATCTCATATATACACAAAAAGAGCTCACCCTCCAACATTATTTCTCCCCATTTATGGAGTCAGGAGAATCTGAATTCAAATCCAACCTCAGACACTTATTAGCTATGTGACCCTGGGCAAGTCACTTAATCCTGTTTGCCTCAGTTTCCACAGCTGTAAAGTTAGCTGAAGAAGGAAATGATAAACAATTCCAATATCTTTGCCAAGAAAACCCCAAATAGGATCACAAAAAAAATCAAAGATAACTAGTTGACTAAACAGGAACAAAATATTGCCTTTAAAAGCTTATAGACTCTAGCTTAGAAGGGCACAGGACAGGAGTAGAAAAATATGAGAAAAAAGGAAGTCATAGGGCAGGGAAGAGGAGGAGAATTTCAGTTTATATTCAAGTGTGGTAGAAGGCATACTTTCCTAGTCCCAGTGAGTTGACAAGGGCAATAATTATATGTAGCATCTCATATTAAGAACTTTGGGAGCAATTGCCCCAAAAGAATTTATTTCATACATTAAAATTTACAAGTACTTCTCTAACAATAGTTCTGTAAGATAGGCATTGCAAATCATAGTGCTAATATCTCCATTTTACAAATGAGGCAACAGAGGCTTAGAAAGCAGAAGTGACTTACCAAAGGTCAGTCAGCAAGCTACAAACCCCATTCTTTTGATGTGGAAGCCAGTGATCTGTCCACTACTTAATGCGGCCTTCTGATCACCAGTCTATGTCTTGGGCCTGAAGAAACTCACTTTCTAATGGAAGAAAAGCAACGTGTTCATGACCCTTTGCTGAAGGTCTCAGAGAAGAGGTGCTCTCTAGAGACCTCCTATCTTTAGCAAAACTGGAAAGAAAAGGAAGCTCAGCTTTAGTATTCCTATCATTCTTTCCTAGAAGACCCAATGCCTTCCTGATCTTGGGATTACTCAGGGTCCTCCCTATTATCATATCTAACAAAGGTTTATCTCCTCCTAGGTTTGCTCAGCTAGTTTCCAGAAGGGTCTAGGAAAATTCTTTCAGGATAAAGTGATAATAGTAATGCCTCCCTGTTTGTAAAGGGTCTTGCCATTTAGAAAATTCTTATACATCATGATCTTATTTGAGTCTTACCACATGGATCCTATAATTAGGTAGTCTCGGGTATTAGTCAAGAAAAGAAGAAAAAGAAAGAGAAAGAGAGAGAGAGAGACAGAGACAGAGACAGAGACAGAGAGAGAGAGAGACAGAGAGAGAGAGACAGAGAGAGAGAGGAAGAGAGAGAAAGAAAGAAAGAAAGAAAGAAAGAAAGAAAGAAAGAAAGAAAGAAAGAAAGAAAGAAAGAAAGAAAGAAATGAAGAAGAAGAGGAGAAGGATTAAAAGAACAAAGGAAAGACAAATATTAGAGGATGAAAATAGGAGAGTCTTCTAAGACTGTCCTTTTGTCTTCAATTCATGATTCTTTGTCCAAGAATAACGTGCTACCCAGTTCTGAATCAGTACTAGCATTTAGGTATCCTAAATGTCTGAAGCCCTGGCTGATTTAAACTGATAGATACAACCAAGAAAATGAGATGATGGACAGCTGAGGCAGTATGACACACAGGATAGTCTGCTGCATTAGAATTCAGGGGTCCTGGGTTTGAATATTCACCTGCTAGGCCATTATTTTTTTCTACATGTGTGACTTGGGGCAAACCATTTAACCTCTCATCTGTAAAATTAAAGATTTGGACTATATAACTTCTCAAGTTCCCCCCATTTCTAAATCTATGACTTTATGACACCCTTCTCAAGAGATGCACCTTCTAACCTGTTTATAAGGCCAATCACTTCCTTGCTTCCAGGTTATGAGTAACTACCACGATCCTATTCAGATAGATACTATAAACCACATGGTTTCTTTTACCATATTTGACATTTAAAGCTCTTCACAAATAGATTTATTTCCTATTACTCTCCTTAATGCATTCTGCTTAAAGACAAATTCATTTATTTACTACCTCCTGACTCTGTAGACAAGGCTGCCCTCCATGTCTGGAATGCCCTCTTGACTGACTTCCTCCTTTTAGAATCCTCTGCTTCATTGAAGGCTTAGCACAATTTTCCCTCTCTCCATCCTCAAATTATCTTGTTACTTACATGTATTTTTTATGTGTTATAATTCTTCTCTATTCCCTCCTCTACCCCTCCTGTCTCCCATATAAGCCC
>NC_058131.1:570677862-570706546 GCF_016433145.1 Gracilinanus agilis
CTTTCTTTCTTTCTTTCTTTCTTTCTTTCTTTCTTTCTTTCTTTCTTTCTTTCTTTCTTTCTTTCTTTCTTTCTTTCTTTCTTTCTTTCTTTCTCCTTTACCTTCTGCTTTAGAATCAATACTGTGTATTGGTTCTAAAGCAGAAGAGTGGTAAGGGCTAAGCAACAGGGATTAAGTGACTCACCCTGGGTCACACAGCTAGGAAGTATCCAAGGCCACATTTGAACTTAGGATCTCCTTTCTCTAGGCCTGGCTCTCCATCAACTGAGTCACCTAGCTGCCCTCTTAAATTCTTATTGATTGATTGATGGGGTTCCAGCTCAAAATCCATGCGCTTATAAACTCTAAATTCCAAGAGGATAGGAAGAATCATTAAGCAAACTTTGTAAGAGGAGGCTTTCACTTCGTATCTGCCATTTGATCTCAGCTTACCTTGATTTCCTCAGCTGTAAAAAGGGAATAATAATAGCACCTATCTCACAGGGTTGTTGTGAGGATAAAATGAAATAATACTTACAAAACACTTAGAATAGTGTCTGGCACATAAATAGGCATTAAATAAATACCTATTTCCTTCCTTCTTTCCTTCTACCTGCCCTTAACCCAATCCTATTCAATGCCTAACAATATTCTTTTTTTTAAGTAACCCTTATTTTCTATCTTAGAATTGATACTAAGTATGGGTTCCATGGCAAAAGAGAGATAAAGGCTAGGCAATTGGGCTTAAGCTACTTGCCCAGGTTCACAAACCTAGGAAGTGTCTGAGGTTTGATTTGATCTCAGGACTCCCCATCTTTAGGCCTGATATTCTATCCCCTGTGCTACCCAGCAGTCCCCTCATGATAGTCTTTACCCAGTGGATGTATAATTAATCTGTTGAAATAGAAAGAACAAAACCATCAATGCTCATTCCTCATATTTTACACTCTCTGGGGTTGAAAAGAGTAACTGTAAAGAGTTATGAAAGCAGTGAGCCCTTTGTCCAGATATGTCTCTATTACACCTTTCACCTCCTGCAGACTTATCTGAATTAGTTCTATTTAAACTTTTCTTTTGGGATTTGAATATTCTCTCAGGTTATTATTGAACATTGTCAAAGCTACTTGGTTGTTTTCAGCAAGACTGTAAAATTAGCATAGTATGGTTTCTGTCAAATATGCTCCAATCTGGATTTTAGATCTTATATTAATTTATATCTTGACTTATCTGAAGAAATACATATATGTACATATATATAGTTATAGTTATAGTTATATTTTTTAAAATCCCTTAGTATCTTAACACTTTACTGCCTGCCAAATCTGTTCACGTTATTTCCCAATGTGGGATGTGGAATTTGGAGATCTAGGTTCTAATCCCAGGCATGTTTTACAACTTATTTTTCATCTCTGGGTCTATGGAAAATGATCTAGTTAGATAAGATGATATGATCTCTAAGGTCCTTTCTAAGAATGGCATTCTGTGATATGGTGAATGAGTTTGTCATCATTCTTCCCCCACCAACTTCTTGTATTGCTACCTTTTTTTGCTATTTTCAAAATAATCATCATAATAAAAACTTCAATCTGTACTTAGAGTTCATCAGTTCTCTCTCTGGGGGTGGATAACATTTTTTTAAACCCTTAACTTCTGTATATTGGCTCCTAGGTGGAAGAGTGGTAAGGGTGGGCAATGGGGGTCAAGTGACTTGCCCAGAGTCACACAGCTGGAAAGTGTCTGAGGTCGGCTTTGAACCTAGGACCTCCTGTCTCTAGGCCTGACTCTCAATCCATTGAGCTACCCAGCTGCCCCCTGGATAACATTTTTAATCATGAGTTTGCTGAAATTGTCTTGGATCATTGTATTGATTAGAGAAGGTAAGTTACAATATTGTTGTTACTGTGTAAAATGTTTTCCTAGTTCTGCTCACTTTACTTTGCATCAGTTCATACAAGTCTGCCCAGGTTTATCTGAAATTGTCACTCATCATTTCTTACAACACAATGGTATCCCATCACAATCATACACCACAACTTATTTAGCCATCCCCAAATTGATATGTATCCCCTCAATTTCTAATTTCTTGCTACCATAAAAGGAGCTACTATGAATATTTTTGTACCCAATGGTCTTTTTATTTTTCTTTGATATCTTTGGGTACAAACCTAGTGAATTGCTACCAATTCTTTAAAGTTCATTTTAAGTAGTTGCTTCCAGTTCAAACAGCATAGGGAAATTTGATAAAGATTGTTAGGAAAACTGGAAATTATTTTTAGCAAAAATGAGGCATAGAACAATACTTTCTACCCTTTCCACAACAGATTAGAATGGATTCACTATCTGAATATTAATGCTTATACCTTCAAAAATCAGTTGACAGGCAAATCATATACCATTCACAATTATGAGATGTATTCTCACCCAGACAAGGAACATACATAATAGCAAAAAATGAAATCTAGAATTTTAGGCACATGACATGGAAAAGCTGCTGCAGAAACAAAACAGATACCTCTATTATAAAAAAGGGAAGTGGTAAAACAGGAAAAAAGGGTTTGAGATTCAAGATGTATAGACAACATAAATATATAAGACCAAAAGTCATTCCCAGATAGATAAGGGGTCAAAAAATATTGAACAAACTACCACTTTAGCCTGTTTAATTTGGGTAAATCACTTTAATCTCTTTAAGCCTTGGTTTCCTCATCTGTAAAATGAAAGTGTTGAACTAAGCCCCCTTCAGTTCTAAAAGTCTTAATCTGTACCTTGGTGATCCTTAGATCCCAGTGGAGGTAAGCTAGGACCTAATGCCCGGCAATCTTGGGAATAGCATATTCCCTCAAGGTATACCCACCCTCAGTCACCTGGGTGGGGAGCAGTTCCTATAGAGACCCGACATGGAAACTGACTTTACAGGTGCTATAAATCCCACCTCCTCAAGAGTCACAACTAGTGAAAACCAGGAAAGAATGTCCTTGGCATTGTTAAGTGGTTAAACATTAGAAACACATATGGTTTTATCGATGGAGATGACACTAAGGAAGATGTATTACCACCTGCCTTGTTTCTGAACACTAAGGACCACTGGGCTTTTCCCATCTGCCTTGCAGCTGAAACCTCATATATGAGTTGTCTTCCCCATTAGTATATGAACCCCTTGAAAACAGGAACTGTCTCATTTTCCTAGTTGTACCTATAGTAATTAGCACATAGCAAACTTTTTTTTAAAACCCTTAACTCCTGTGTATTGGCTACTACATGCCAGGAACTTCACTAAATGCATGGGGATACAGTTAATAAGTGCGTATTGGCAAGTGACTTGCCCAGGGTCACACAGCTGGGAAGTGTCTGAGCCCGGATTTGAACCTAGGACCTCCCGTCTCTAGGCCTGACTCTCAATCCACTGAGCTACCCAGCTGCCCCTCATAGCAAACTCTTAATAAATGTCCCCACTACCACCATTCTTTCATTCACTTATTCTTTCATAAGTCCCTTCCAGGTCTAAATCTATGATCCCATAATCCTCAAAAAGACACAAAGATATATATATATTACAAATATTATCATTTCCATTTTACAAACAAAGAAACTAAGGTTTAAAAAGTGCTCATGGATACAGTTAAAAGACTTAAGCACTCCCAATCCAGTTCATTATCCTTCTATGCTGGGTCAAGATGGTCACTTGGGATTTAAATCCTTACTGAGAAAAACCTGTCATGGATCCCATCTCTTGGATCTCTGGTGGCTTTCTCTTGACCTTTGAAGCTTCCAAGATCACAAGTTAATATGATTCTCCTCTTCCTAAAATCAGAAAAGAATGAAGAGATAAAAACAGAAACATCATATATTGACAGCCTTGTGTGAGTCCTGGCAAGGAGTTTGAGGCTCAAGGCTTCTTTCCCTACCTCCAATTTTATTGAAGATACTGCTTCCTCTCTCCAACACAGCCAGAGGGTAAATAGACTGAATGAACTCCGATTAGTGCCTTTTGTAAATATTCTCAGTTCTAGATCTGCTGCCAACTAAGAAGTTCCTCCTTTTCACATAGTAAGCAGGTCAGAAACAATACCTGCACATGCTTTGAAGTCTGCATGGGTACCGAATCAAGAAGGCATGCGAAGACTGAGCTGTTGTTATCAAAACCCAGTTCCAATTTTTGTTATAGTAACTCTAGGATTCTTTCATGGAGAACCTCTAGAACTTATTCCCAATGGACATGACTTAGGTTTTCAAAAAATGTCTTCCCTCCAACATTTAACTCCCTCGGACTGTAATTCTATCTCCTCGGCTATCCATAGAGGTGACTGGTATGGAGGATAAAATGTTGTGCCTGGAATCAGGAACACCTGAGATCTGATTTAGATTATGATATTTAATAACTACAAACAAATTTCCTAATCTAGAAAATGGGGAGAAATAATTCCTATAGTGCCACATGGGTATATTATGAGACTCAAATGTGATAATAGATATAAAATGTTTTGGGGCAGCTAGGTGGCTCAGTGGACAGAAAGCCAGGCCTGGAAAGAGGTCTTCATTTCAAATCTGGCTTCAGACACTTCCTAGCTATGTGACTTTGGGCAAGTCACTTAACCCCAATTGCCTAACCCTTATTGCTTTTTTGCCTTGGAACAAATTCTTAGTATAGATTCTAAGATGGAAGGTAAGAGTTAAAAAAAATAAAGTGCTTAATAGATGTGTTATTTTTATTATTACTATTGTTACAGGACATTGCCACCTTGATGTCCCTAGTTGCACCCTAAACTCAGTAAGTCCAAAACCATAGTTATGATTTCCCCCATAAAATCTTCTCCTTCATATTACTGTTTCTGTCAATGACACCACCAATCACCAAATTATTCATGTCTAAAGTCTCCACATCCCGCCCCCTTGCTCTCCTCTCTCCCTCACCTCCCAAAATCAGTCATTTATGAAGTCTTGTCAATTTTATCTTCACACTATCTCTCATCATAGAGATGGAAGTATGGTGTGATGAAAAGAACACTGATAGTCAATTGATAAACATTTATTAAGCACCTACTACTTACCAGGCTCTAGGAGGATATTTGGGCCACTTTTAGTAAATCATTTAACATTAAACATGTTGAACAACATCTGTGACTTTGGATATGTCACTTATCTTCCTTATCCAGGTTCAATTTCTTTATCTGTAAAATGAAGAGGTTAGACTAGATGACCTAGATCTCCTCTGGCTCTAAAACTTTGATCTGATGATCTTTGGATCTCAAAATTTGCTCAAGTTTCTTCATCTATGCAGTGGGCATAGTAGCATCAGAGTTGTCATAAGGATTCAAAGATTTGCAAATGTGAATGCTTGGAAAGCAACCTATAAATGCCAGAGACATTTTCCATGGTTACCAATTTTTAGAAAAAAAATTATTGATATATTCTAATTTTTTTTATCACTTTTACTTCCCAATATAGTCTATCTCCCACTCTCTACCAAAAAGCCATCTCTTATAACAAAGATGAAAAAAGAGAGATCAGCAAAACGAATTAATTGTTGTGTAGTTGATTAGTCAAGTCTGATTCTTTGTGATCTTATTTAGTATTTTCTTGGTAAAGATATGGGAGTGGTTTGCCATTTCCCTCTCATTTGACAGAAGAGGACACTGGGCTAAAAGGGTTAAATTACTTGCCCAGGGTGGAACAATTGGAAAGTGTCTGAGACTAGATTTGAAGCTAGATCCTCCTGATTCCAAGACCAGCATTCTATCCCACCAACCTGCCCAAACTAATCAATACATCCAATACAATAAACATTTATTAAGCAGCTACTACATGCCAGGCACTTCACTAAATGCATGGGGATACAGTTAATAAAAAAGAAAGATAATCTTTGCCCTCAAGAAGCTTACAATCTAGTGGGTTGTAACACATAAAAGAAGGCAGGAAAAAGTGGTGGTGGGGAACTGAATATCAAGAGATATACCATCCTATTCCCTGGAGTTGAAACCAGATAGGGTACCATATACAGAATGAAGTGAGTCCCAAAGTCCAATTTTTGTCCTCTATAAAGGAAGGCATTGGGAGGAGTTTAGTACTCAATCCCCTAGTCAGAGGGAACCAGAGGCTGAAGGAGGTTGTGTCAATCAAGTCTAGAGTTAGTCATGTGGTGATGACATTAGGTAAGGGGCAGTTAGGTGGCATAGTGGATAGAGCACCAGGCTTGGAGTCAAGAAGATTTGAGTTCAATCTGGACTCAGACATTAGGTTGTGTGACCCTAAGCAAGTCACTTAACCATGCTTGCCTCAGTTTATCTATCTATAAAATGATTTGGAAAAAGGAAATGGTAAACCGCTCTAGTATCTTTGCTAAGAAAACCCCAAATGGGATCATGAAGAATTGACATGACTGAAATGATCAAACAGTAATAAAAGAATAAGATCTGAATTCATCCAACACAATTGAGCAGGAAACTAAAGCTTCCACACCTGAAGCGATGACATGTTCAAGGTGATAACAGTCACTCAGACCAATTAAGTGGATTTGTTTTTAATAGTGATCTTTTTTTCTTCCATAGTATTTGTTCTAGTTCAGAGATTTATCTTCTTTCTGCTCCCCTTCTTTTCTTGAGGAAAATCACTTTGGCTCATTCTGAGGAGAGGGAAGGGGTTGAAAATATCAGTTATGTAATAGTCACTTGACTTAGTCATGCAGCAAGTGTTGCATCAATGCCATTGGAACTGAAAGATGATTAAGTTAAACACTGAATATTTATTCCCATGTGGTCACCCTAATTGACTCTGCTGCCTTAATTGATTTGACAGGTTATTTTTACTCAGAGAGTCCTGTTCCTTTTTGGGCACATAGCTTCCAATTGTTCACAGGGTCCAGGGCAAGAATGCCTCAGATGCTACTGATGTTGGAACATTTCCAACAGAGTTGTCCAAAAGCCTCCCCCACCATATGACTAGGGGGAAGATATGTGTGTGTGTGTGTGTGTGTGTGTGTGTGTGTGTGTGCTTGTGCTTGTAATGACATCAGAAGTATGACAGGAAGGAGGAGGCTAGTAGAACACTGGATTTCTCCCACATTCAAATCCTGCCTATTTTGTATAAGCTGAGTAAGGTTAGGTAAGTCATATAGCCCCTCTGGGTCTCAGTATCTTCATCTATCAAATAAGGCAATTGGCCTCAATGACCTTTAAAGTCCCTTCCAGCTGCAAATGTGTTCACATTTGTGAACTAATAGATAACTGAGTTTTAAAGTTCATAGAGGAATTCAGAAGATGAAGGAGGGAGGGAGGACACTGTAGATATATGGAAGGGTGTGAAGGAAGAGAGTTTAGGAAACAGATGTCTAATTTGGCACAAAGGATGGCAAAGGGTATTATGAAACAAAGAAGGAAAGAAGGAAAGAAGGAAGGAAGGAAGGAAGGAAGGAAGAAGGAAAAGAGAGAAAGTGAAAGGGAAGGAAAGACGGAAGGAAGGAGGAGGGAAAGCAAGAAGGAAAGAGGGAGAGATGGAAATAAGTATTTATTAAGTTCCTAATATGTAACAAGCCTTATGCTAAATACTTTACAAATATTGTCTCATTAGATCCTTAGAACAATCTTGGGAAATAGGTGCTATGACTATATCCATTTTATAGATTAGGAAATTGAAGCAAATAGCAGTTGGGTAGTAAAATTTCTGAAGTAAAAGTTGAATTCAGATCTTCCTAATTATCACTGCTCTATCCACTGCATTGTCACTGTGAAAGAAAGCAAAGTGGTGTCATAATGTGGAGAGCCTTGAATGCCATATGAAAGAGACTGAACTTTCCTTGGTAGACAATAGGGACCCATTGGAAGTTTTTAAACAGAGAAAGGCCATGTCTAGATTTAGGTACGAAGATTAATTGTATGAAAGATGGATTGGAAAAGAGAGAGTAGAGGCTGGAAGACCTATTAAGAGACCCTGCTTGTGTTAAGTTAATTGCTGAAAGATCTGTAATGTCACTTCTACTGTCTGGGTCTTGGTTTCCTCATCTGTAAAATGAAGGAAATGGACTGGATAACCTTCCATTGTTAAATCCTATTATTTTGTCGTCTAGGAGACTGGCCATGTTAAGAAAGGAGCAGAAGGGATGATTAGGAGGGAGACATGCAAGGAGAAGCTATAGGACTGTCTTATTGAAAACAGAGAGGAGAGAAAGAAAAAGGATATTAAAGATAACATCAAGGTTTTGAATTGGGTAGAGAAGGTGCAGAATGAATGGGTGGTTTGCCATTGTTCAATGCTCTGTTACTTTGTGCTTATATCAACTTATTGTGTTCTTGTTTCCTTCCAGTAGAACATAGTCAAACTCCTTTAGATACTATTTAACTTTTGTCTAGCACACAGCATGCTTAGATGAGTTGAATTGTATTGCCACTGATAGAACTAGTAGGAGATGGACAGTTAGGTGGCTCAGTGGATAGAGAAACATGGTCCTGGGTTCAAATCTAGCCTCAGATACATCTTGGTTGTGTGATCTTGGGCAAGTCACTTAATCCCAAATACCTAGCCCTTACCATTCTTCTGCTTTGGAACCAATACTTAGTATTGATTCTAAAACAGAAGGTAAGGGCTTTTAAAAAAAGAAATTGTAAGGGGGAAAAGTTAGTCTTTTCTTAGCTTGGAAAATATTATGTAGATTCTCCATGCCCTGCTCTTAACTCTAAAATAATGGTTTCCAAGGCAGAGTGTGAATACTCTGGGGGAGTGCAGAAGAGGATTCAGTGGGGGTACATGAAGAAAACAAAAGTGAGTAAGCAGCCCAGCTGTTCAGCTCACTTCTTAGGCATCTTTTGCCTCTGCTACTCTCCTTCCCTTGTCAGTGCACATTGTCGATTATGCTGGAAAGCCAGTAGTGCTGTTCCTTCTCCAGGCAAGCAGGTGGGCAGGCAGTCATACCTTCCCGGCCCTAATTCCTGGACAGTCTACACAAACTTGTCCTCCCTTTAACCCCAACCTTGAACCACAACAGCTTGCCTTTTGCACCCAGCCCTTGGTACCCAAGTACCTCCATCTTCCTTCTTACCCTACCCCTTGGGACAGGTGATCATTACTACCTGGAGCAGTCCCTGGCTTACATATTCTTGCTCTTCTTCCCCATCTTTATAACATAATAGCCTGCCCCTTACTCCTCTTCCCAGGTAATCAAGCAGAACACAACGCCTGGTACAAAGTAGGCACTTAATAAATATTTAGGGCAGCTAGGTGGTCCAGGAGATAGAGTACTGGGTCTGGAGTCAGGAAGACTCATCTTCTTGAATTCAAATTTTGCCTCAGACTTAACTAGTTTTGTGACCCTATACGAGCCACTTAAATCCTTTTGCCTCAGTTTCCTCATCTGTAAAATGAACTTGAAAGCAAAATGGCAAACTGTTCCAGTATCTTTGCCAGGAAAATCTGAAATGGGGTCACAAAGAGTCCGACATGACTGAAATGACTGAACAACAACAATAAAGTTTATTGATGGATTCTCCTTTCATTATCTCCAAGCAGCAATAGGGAAGGAGGGAGGGAGGGAGGGAAGGAAGGAAGGAGGAAGACTGGGAGGCAATTAGTCATTCTGACCGAGCCCAACTCTTGGCCCCCCTTTGGCCCCAGTTCTGCCTCTCCTGCTTCTACCACAGCAGCAGAGCTGAAAGGATTTTTATGTTATTTCAATACATTTTTTAAACCCATAAAAATTATTTGTAAAATGTTGTTTATTTCACATTCATCTCATGGAATGACTGTGTGGCACACCACTGCCTCTGATGAGCTGTAGATGAACATCACAACGGAGGGCAATGGAAAGGGCTTCTGGTGTGAACAGGCTGCAACAGAGTCAACAGCAAGAACTCCCAAGAACACAGGAGTAGCATCAAGAAATTGTATGACATGTATAATCCAGATCGAATTGCTTACCTTCTCTTAAAGGAGGGAAGGAAAGGAGAGATGGAGGGAGGGAGCTTGGATCTTAAAATTGTGGGAAATGAAATATCTTTGAATTAAAAAAAAAGAAATTATATGAAGAAAGAGTGAGGACCTACAGGTAGATGGTGGAGAACTTCACTGGCACCCTTATAGTGCCCAGAGGAAGTAAGGAAGGCCTCCTCCAAGTTGTGTGGACATCCTATAGCAAATTTGGGGACAATAGTTAAAGCAGCATCTCAAGAGGGGCAAGCATGAATGGGCTGCCATATGCATCATAGTAGGCAACTCCTAAATCCATGAGATCATGGATCCATCTGAGTATTTTGTCCTTTTAATATGTCTATATTTTGTATATGTTTTATAATATACATAATATTATTAGTATCAGTACATTCTTATAATTAGTATATAGCAATATATTGAATTCATTAACAAAAACTTTTTACTGATGAAGTGGCATGATCAAAAAAATCTAGAGACCATTGTTCTAGAAATACAGAGCCAGGCCAAGGATTTCTGTTGAGTTTTATCCTTTTTACTTAGAGCCCAATTACATCTGACAACTTGCCCACAGAGACTGAACAGGAAGCAACTGCTTAGTGTTACTTCCACAGTTAAGGACCCTTCTTCTATGGGAACTCAGCTTTCCCCACTAAGCTCCTCCAGGCTCCATGAAAGCCACCATCTGGGAATCTGTTTTGCATGTCCTTTTTGCTTTAGAGGTGAGCATCCCTTCCTAAAGATTCCCTACCGATCTAGATGCTTAAAAAAAAAAAAGCAAAGATTCAACCACAGACCTCAGTCTCCTCTGATACTCAGTTACTCTCCTTTTTTTAAAAATTTTATTTCGATTTCTAAATTTTCAACCTTCCTCTACTCCCTCCTCCATCCATTGAGAAGACAACAAATGGATATCTATTATGCATATGAAGTCATATAAAACACGACCTTAGCTCCTGAATTCAGAAACCTGTAGCACACAAATCTAAATTATTGATCTTCCTCTTTTAGTTGCCACACACATCTCTGACCACTCTTGTCTTAGCATCTACTTACTTCATTGGCTTCTTTTCCATCTCTGTATGCTTTAGACTACCCCTGTTGGCAAATCCACGACACAGGTGCCTCCCTGTGCCCGAGGGGGCTGCTCTCTTCTCCCTCTCCACAAGCTCCTGAGGACAATTTTCACATGCCCTGCCCCTCTGCCCAGCAGCCCAATGTGAGCACTTTCTCCTTCCCATCTGGGGTAATGCTAGGGTTCATAGGTGGCTTGAGGGTGCAGTTTGGGTATGCGATCTCTAAAAAGTTCACAATCACAGCTCTCTAGACCATAGGAGTATTTGTTCTGCTCTTTATTTGTAAAGGAAGAGAGAATGTATAAATTTAGAAATAATACGACAGAATAAGGCAAATTGAAGAACAATATAAAAAGAAGGCTTTCTATTCTAATCTTTAACTAAAATTTCCAGTCCTTGCCTGGTCTCCAGCATCTTCTCTAGGGTAGCAGCCAAATGATGAGATCTCTGTTCTCATGAGCTCATATAACAATGACATTTGTTTAGAGTATAAGAGTACAGATTTGAAATTCATCTAATTTTATTGGATTATCTAATCTGTGGGTTTATCTCATTTAAATATTCATTTTACAAATCTGGAAACTGAAACCTAGAGTAGTGAAATGACTTGCCCAAGGCCATAGAGATACCAAGAAAGATCACAGAGGTCATGAAGTCTAATTCTCATTTCACAGATGAGCAAACCAAGGAACGAAGAGGTGGTGACATATTCAGGACACGCAATTAGTATGTGTCTATGGTAGAATTTGGATTCAAGATTTCCTGTTTCCAAGTCTAGCACTCTATCCACTGTGCTACTTCACTACCATTCACACCATCAAGAAGCTTCCTGATGGCATGGCAGTTGTGTAATATTCTAGCTATATCATTTAGTTAACCATTTTCCTTTTCTCCTCCCAAAGAATGCAAAACAACTTCAGGTCTCCCATCAAAGAGCAAGTTAAAATCTGAATTCAACCCAGGAATTTATTCTGAAAGTTTACAAAATGTTTTCTACACAGGTAATATCAGAAATCCATTTCTTTCCCTCTGGGCATGGAAATTTTCAAGGTGAAAGTTGAATGTGGAGAAATGGTAGCCCAGGTAGAATCTCTCTCTGTGTTTCCATTTGTGTCTCTGTCCAATAAAGAAACTTCTTTTATTCCACTAGAAGAGAAACTAGCCATTGTAAGTAAAGGAGCACAGGAAGTCCTTCCCTTTCCCTCAAGCTGAACCATAGGGCAGGAGTGGGATTCTAGTCCTGACTAGTATTAGAGCAAGGAGTGAGAATTATAGCTCCTAGCCAGGGCAAACTATTGTTGCTCAAACCTACCCACTTCTTGAGCCATCCAAGAATGAGGAAGTTTGCTTAGGAACCTGAATTTTTCTGTCTATTTCATAATCTCAAAACAGAAGTCATAGAGAACACAGCTCTGCCCTGGTTGGGGGGTGGGGAGTGGGAGGGAATTGATATAAGTTGTTGCTTTTGCCATATACCTGTCAGAACTTGCCTTTTTAAACTATCCTTTTATCTAATTTAAACTGCTTACTAAAACAATTACCATTTGCCCAGAACCTAAAGATTGAAGGAGCTTAGAAGGGGAAGAAAGAGGATGGTGGGTGAGAACTGCATCAAGAGATTTTGATATCAAAAGACTTTGTTAAATGACCGATAGGTCTGCAATGGAAATTGTTGTTCAGTTGTGTCTCTTTCTACATGACCCCCTTTGAGGTTTTCTTGGCCAAGATACTGAAGTGCTTTGCCATTTCCTTCTCCCAGCTCCATTTATAGAGGAGAAATGAGGGCCAATAGGATCAAGTGACTTCTTCAGGTTCACAAAGCTAGTAAGTATCTATGGCTGGATTTGAACTCAAGTCTTCCTTGACTCCAGGCTTGGCATTCTATCTGCTGTACCACCCGGCTGCCCACAATGGAAATTAGGTTAGCTTAAAGCAGGGTTGTAGCCAGAGTGAATGACAATCAGCTGCTCTAACAGTGAAGCCTTCTTGGGACTAGGCAGTTCCACAGTGCTTCCTGGTGAATAAATGAGCTTTCTGGGGCACTAACTTCTCCTCTTAGAGCTAGTGAGGCTTATAAATAAACTCCCTTGATCCCTGAACCCCCACCAACACAGATTTCAATTGCTCTACAACTTGGTACATGTCTTCAAGTGTTATTTTTCAACACATATATATTGGGGGCAGCAAGATGGTGCATCAGATTGAGTATGGTGCCTGAAGTCAGGAAGACCTCTCTTCCTGAGTTCAAATCTGGTCTCAGACATTTAAAAGCTTTGTGACCCTGGGTAGGTCATTTAACCCTGTTGGCCTCAGTTTCCTCACCTGTAAAATGAGATGGAGAAGGAAATGGTGAGCCATCATCATTGCCGAGAAAATCTCAACTAGATGCAGGAGGAGACAGACAGGACTGAACAACAACAATACACATATAACTTATACGCGAAAGAAATGTTTGTAGCAAAACAAGTCATTCCATTGTACCTAACCTGCTGAGGAACTTTTTGGAATTTAGCTAGACTGATCCTTAAATGTGAGACACACAAGACCCAAAAGAGGGCTGTCCGAAGTCTTTCCAAGTCAGTAGCAGGGGCCAGAGTTTGTTCCCTCTTGTCATGGCCTTCTAGAACTCAGAGTTCCCTCTGCGCCATCAAGGAGGTATCTCAGAAGACTTCAGCAGGGAGAGGGCTTGAATTCCCTTACTTTGTAAAAATATGCCTTCAGTCAGTTGTGGGTCCCCACCCCCTTCCTATCTGTGTGAAGTTCAGAAGTCAACCTCAGAAATTGCTATTCCTCTTTGCCTGTTTAAACAGCCTGAGGCCTCAAACTGGGGAAAGGGGAGCCTGGTGTCAGCTTCCCAGATGTTGCTCTCACAATACCAGGAGACAAAGCCCTTTGTTTCTCCTCTAACCAGCAGGGCCCAAATCATTTATCTGATTTCAGTAAACACTCTCCTTCCTTCAACTGTTAGGGCCTAAAAAATGGCGTTTGTTAGTCCTTAAAAAACAGGGCAAAGTTGGGTTTGTATTTTTCCTCAGTGAAATGGACTTGTAACTCAGGGACCTGTTAATATTTGACCTTAAAGACAGACTTGAGAGAGCTTCTCAAATGAGCTACTAGGGGCCCTCTAAAGAGAGAACTATAGCAGGAAAAGCAATTTTTCAATGGATACAATTTCTCAAGTTGCATCCTGTTTTTAAAACAAATAAACATATTCATATATATTTTTTTCAAACAATTTATTTAGGGATCTGTGTATCATCAGTGAAAGAGCCCAAGGGGGATAGTATCAGGGTATAGACATTTCCATTCCCTTAAATGGCCAAATAAAAATTTACTATCCCAGGTAGCAAAGGGAAAAAGAAAAACTGCATATTCAAGAAAGGGAAACTTCTTCTTTTACAATGGAACCAGATGCTATCACTGGCTTCTGGTTGACGAACAAAAGCAGTATTTTGTGACTTTTGTCAAATTCAGAAAATTGATTTTTAAAAAAATATGCTAACCCTCCTCTCAATGCAAAGAGTAACTAGTTATCAATGAACTAAACCAACTTTCAGTTTACTGATAGGTAATAATGAGAGTGTGCCACACTTACCCATAAGACTATTTTACAAAGAACTCACACAAGGGAAGAGCTCATAGAGTGATCAGAAGAAGCTGTATAAAGATACTCTCATGGCATCTCTGAAGAACTTTGGTGCTGATTGTGAGACATGGGAGATATTGGGACAGAACCATTCAGCATCAAAGAAAATGCTGTACTAGAGCAATGGAATGGAGGAATAATAAACAACTCGAGCTTTGGGAAATTGTACCTTTGGGGAAAGGCTTAGTCCATGCTAGAAGGATAGTCCCAATAATCAAGTGACTGTTTTCTGAAGAGCAGTCTACTTAATTACAGAAAGGCTTGTCATCAGTGGGCTGGTCACTTGGTGATGAATTATTTGTTTATCACAGATGTTGAAACAAAGAGTACAGGATAGACATTAGTTCTTTGTTGCCTTTTTCCCCTCTTTCAAAGATGTTAGCACATTGGTGGAACAAGGCTTGGAGAGTTCTAAGAATAATCAAATAATAACAATTGTTCTTCCTATGTCTGTAACCTATAACATGGATATTGGTATCCAAATGAATGTTCTTTATCCCATGACCAACAAATGAACATGTGGTAGATGAACTGAATAATAAAAAAAAATGAAGACAGTATTCCTTTTTGTGTGAAATGATTGCTAGTATCGAACGACTGGAGCAGGGCATTCTGCCCTAACTTAAGCAGTTATGTTTGCTAATGACCATAAATGTAGAATGTATTCAATCCACGAACCAAGAAATATTCCTTGCCTGCTTTGTGTTCAGTGCTATGCTAGGCATTAAGGAGAACACAAAAGGATTTGAATAAATAAAATTGCATTCACTACCTACTAGGACACTGGGGGTACTAAGATAGCATAATGTACATTAGAGCTTATGATATAATGGAGGGAAAAACAGGTACACAAATACCTATGAGATGTAGGAAAGTGAGATCTCTACAAAAGAGAAATTTAGGCAAAGTGCCCTGAGAAGTTTGAGGAGGGAAAGACTACTTTTACCTGGTAGATAGGGAGTTAGTTGGGCAGTAAAAAGGCTTCTTGGAGAAGATGGGAATTGATTTGGTCCCTCAAAAAAGAAAGGTGGGAGGACAAAAGCCTTTTGGGGGACTATGTGAGCAAAAAAAAAGCATGTAGATATGAAAAGGGAGAATAAGAATAAGGGATGGAGAATGATCCAGTTGAGTAAATACAGATGAGAAGCATGGAATAAGGCTAGAAATATAAGTTGGCACCTTATTAATGGGGTTTTTGAATGCCAAGAGTTTATACTTTATTTGGTAGACCATGGGGAATCTACCAAAAAAAATTTTTTTTTGAGTAGAGGAGTCCATTAGAAAGATTACACAGATTATAGTAAAGGATGGATTAGAAAGGAGGATTGACTGGAAAAAGGAATGCCAATTGTCACCTAAGAGATTCTGAGATCTCAATGCTGCTCCTGGAAGCCTGACTTCATACAGGGTTAATTCTTACTTTGCTTCTGCTGCTACCACAGAATAAAACCCAGGGAAATCTTTAAGACACAGGTAAGGTAGAGATTGTATCTAGGGTTTTCCCTTATGTAGTTAAACAGGTCCCATGATACAAGAAAAGGGTTGAGCCATTTTGTAGCTCACTCATTTAGACCAAAGTTTTAAAAAGTTGATTCCTCCCACAAGAGGTCATTCTTAGGTTCTCAGTTACCAATCATCTTTAAGCACCCAGTGATTAATCTGGTTAGAAGATTCCTGTTTTCTTTCAACAAGGAACAGAATAAATGTCTCTTCATGGGGACCCCAATGGAAGGTTCTTCTTCAAATAAAAAGTTATAACCTGTAATCTCATCTGATCAATTACAGAGGTGTGACTGGGTCTCATTCCAAGTCCAGAAATGATAGGAGCAATGCTAATTGAGATTCATCCGAAGAAGTGATTGATGGCTCAAACTGACTCCATTGAGAGGAAACAAGCTTTATTATAAGAGAATATAGTAATAGATGAGCTAGTATAGCAAGTAAAGTAAGGAGGAATGGTAAGTAAATGTAGAGAATGAGAGAGTAAAAGGTGAGTAGGGGTTTTCAGGAAGTCTTTTTATCTTGATTAGTGACTAAGGAAAGGATCATTTGTTTGGACAGTTGTTGCCCTGAGTCTGCAGGAAACTAATGTCAACTCCACCCATGGACCACTTTGGTCTGCTTGGCTTTACCCATGGTTTACTGTGTTTGCTCACTTGGGGGGAGCAAACTGCAATGTTTGGGATTGCAAATAGGATGCTAATGATATATTAAATACCCTGGGGCAACTTTAGGTCAAGTTTTGCTCCTTTCTGTGCAGTCTCTAAGGAAGACAGTGAGTGTGGAAATTGAACATCGTTTGAATCTAGTCCAATGTAACTGGGGAACTGAACCACCTGAACTTGCATCCAGAGACCCCCCCAACTAAAAACCTAGCTTATGTCTAAAGATTTATGTGAGAACTTTGTTCTTAACTATGAATTTAAGCAACTCATATGTCTTATATGAAAGGTAGCTCCATTCTAATCAACTAGTTATTGACTCTAGTTCTTTCAATTGTGTGTAGCTACGTGGCAGGGTTTATGGGACATTTCAGTCTACATCAAGGGGACTCATTCAGAAAACTGATGATCAACCCCTGTTTCACTAGTATGGACATAATTATAAGAGTCTAGGGAAGAGAAGTTGGATAGAAGAGAACTAGCCAAGAGAACTTGGAATGGTGGTGACAGGGTCATAGGTAGGAAGGAAAAGGCATAAGGATATTGTGAAAAACATGAGGATGAGGCCAAGGTTAAGAGCCTGGGTAACCTGAAGGATAATGTGACCTCAGTTTGAGAAATGAGCAGCAGGGGAAGATTTTAGATCCAGAGAAAAAGTGAAGGGTTCTGTTTCCAACATGTTGAATCTGAAGTACCAACAGGACATCCAAGCGGAAATATCTAATTGGCAATTAGAAATACAGGCCTGGAGCTTTGAGGAGAATTCAGAAATAAAGAAATGGATTTGGGATATTTATCTGCATAGTGATAATTGAAGACATAAAAGTAGGTGGGATACCAAAGGCAGAGATTGTAGCAACAGAAGAAGAAGGCCTAGGTGGGACAGCAATGTTTAAAGAAAGAAACCAGCAAAGCAATAAGAAAGGCAGGAGGAGGACTGTCAGAGTATGAGGAGCTAAGGAAGGGGCCACATTGAGAGGTAGGGAGGGTGTTCACCTTGATATACTACAGAAAGTCAAAGAAGAGGACTGACAATGACCATTAGATTTAGTAATAAGGAAATTTCTTTCATGCCCTCTAAGAGAGCTGTTTTAGAAGAGCATAGAAATAAAAGCTGGATGCTTTAGATATTACCACCATGCCTCAGTTGCCATCTTGCCTTGAAAGATTCTACAAGTCCCAGGCCTTCCTCCCATTGGTGAGCCTCCCAGCGACTTCATTTTGAAGAAGTGATCAGGACAGGCATGCCATCTTTCTTAGCTTAGCACTTCTATCTCTCTTATGATCCTAGTTCAAGGAGTAAGAGAGGTAGAGACAGTGACTGTTGACTATTCTTTGTAGAAGTTTGGCCAGTGAATAAGACATGGTCCCTGCCCTCAAGGAGCTTATGTTAGAGTTGCTGAAATTATCGATTCTACAATTAACTAGCAATACAAGGCAGGATGTAATGAATGACAAAAGTTACTAAATTCTGGAGGAGTTCACAGGAAGGAAGATTGTGGTTTGGGAGCAGTTCAAGGAGATTTTGTTAAGGAGAGACTTCAAAGAATAAATAAGGGGCAGCTAGGTGGCTCCCTGGATTGAGAGTCAGGCCTAAAGATGGGAGATTCTGGGTTCAAATCTAGCCTTAGACACTTCTTAATTGTGTGACCTTGGGCAAGTCACTTAACCCCATTGCCTAGCTCTTACCATTCTTCTCCTTTGGAACTGATATTCAGTGTTCATTCTAAGACATAAGGTAAGGGTTAAAAAGAAAAAAAGAAGAAATAGGATGTGACTATATCAAGAGAGCATTACTGGTTGGGGAAAACAGCATGATGAAAGATTTCAATCCACACTGAATGTCATTAGTCAGGCATATGGAATAGTTTGGCAATGGGAAATCAGGACTGGACCTGTGACTTCATTCATACAGGTAACTTTAATTCAGTTAATAAATAAACATCTATTAAGTATCTACTATATGTCAGGCATTCTGTTAAGCATTGGAAATTCGAAGAAAGCTCTTGTTCCCAAGAGTCCCAGGTTCCCAAGGTCCTCATAGTCAAAATGGGTAGATAATACACAAAAAATATGTATAAACACACTATGTTGGAGTGATTTGCCATTTCCTTCTCTATCTCCCTTTACAGATGAGGAAACTGAGGCATACAGGTTTAAGTGACTTGCCCAGAGGCACACAGGTATTAAGTGTTTGATGTGGGTCTTCCTGACTCCCACAATCAGTAGAGATAATACATTAGAATTAAAGGGGAATGAGAAAGGCTTTCTTTCAAAGATGGGGTGGTATCTGGAACTTGAAAGAATCCAGAGAATTGAAACCACAGAAATGAGGAGGGAAAGAGTTCCAGACATGAGGGACAGCCAGTGAAAATCTTTGGATGATGTGTTGTGCTTGAGGAACAGTAAAAAGAGAGCATCTCTAGATTTAAAAAAAATACTACTTGGAGGGGAGGGGATGGTAAAGGATAAGAAAATTGGTCAGTCAAGGGAGCAGCTTATGAAGGGTTGTGAATTACAGAGGATTTTATATTTAATCCTGGAGGTAATAGGGAACCATTAGCACTTACTAAATAAAGTGGTAATTTGACCAGACCAACATTCTAGGAAGATCAGATGGAGGATAAATGAGGGTGGAGAGAGACTTGAGGCTGAAGGACCAACCAGTAATAAATAATTCATGCATGATGAGATGAAGGTTGACCACAGGGTGGTGGCAGCAGTGTTAGAGGCTATGTAGACAAAAGATGTTTCAAAAGTTAAATTGGCAGGTTTTGGCATCACATTGATTATGAGTAATGAGAGAGAAGAGTTGAGAGTAATGCTTAGGTCTTAACTCTGAGAGGATAGGGATGCCCTTTACAGTAATAGAGAATTTCGGAAGGGAGCAGAATTTGGGGCAAAAACTCAGTTCAGTTTTGGACATATTAAGTTTGAGACATCTACAGGGCATCCAGTTCAAGGTGGCCAATGGAGAGTCGGAGATGCAAGACCAGCAGTCAGCAGAGGTTAGGGCTGGTAAGTAAATCTATGAATCAATAGCATAGAGATGATAATTGGATCCATGGGAGCTGATAATATCACCAAATGAAAGAATAGAGGAGAAGAAGGCCCACGCATAGCCCTTTGGGATACACACCTTTAGCAGGCAGGAGTTAGAAAAAGATCCAGGAAAGATGATTACAAAGGAGCAGAGAAATAGGAGGAGAACCAGGAGAGAATACTATCAAGAAAACACAAAGAGAAGAGAGTCAAGGAATAGAGGGTTATTGGCAGGGTCAAAGGCTACAGAGACATCAAGAAAGATGAAGACTGAAAAAAAAGATGATTAGATTTGGGCAATACAAGACCATTAGTAACTCTGGAGAGAGTAGTTTCAGATCAGGAACCAGAATGTAGAGAGTTAAGAAGAAAGTGAGAGGAAGGGAAGTGGAAAATATCTACTGTATACATCCTTCTCAAGGAGTTTAGGTCACAAAAGGGAAGACAGAAATGGGAAGATTGCTAGCAGAGATGGATAAACATACAAGGCTTGTTTTAGGATGCGGGATAAATGCATATATTTCATAGGCATCAGGGAAACAGATAGTTGACAGGGAAAAACTGAAGATAAATGTGAGAATGGAGATAATGGTGGGGGGTATTATACCATTTGATCCAGAAATACTTCTACTAGATCTGTATCCCAAAGAAATTTTAAAAAAAAGGAAAAGGACCTACTTGTAAAAAAATCTTTATAGCTGCTCTTTTTGTGGTGGCAGACATTAGAAATTAAAAGGATGCCCAACAACTGGTGAATGGCTGAACAAATTGTGGTAAACAAATAAACAAATAAAGGTAATGGAATACTATTGTGCTATAAGAAATGATAAGCAGGATGATTTCTGAAAGAGCTGGAAAGAAAGACCTTCATGAACTGATGCAGAGTGAAATAAACACAACCAGGAGAACATTATACACAGTAACAGCAATATTGTGGAATGATCAGCTATGATAGATTTAGCTATTATTGTCAATACAATGATCCAGGACAATTCTGAAGGACTTAAGGCAAAGATGCTATCTACCTCCAGAGAAAGAACTGTGGGAGTCAGAATGCAGATGAAAGTATACAATTTTTCACTTGTTTATTTGGGTTTTTGTTTTGGGGTTTGAGTTTTACATAACTATTCTCTTACAAAAATGAACAATATGGAAATATATTTTGTGTGAAAATACATATATAATCCAGATCAAATTGCTTGCTAGTTCTGGCAGTGAGGAGGGAAGGGAGGAAGGGAGATAATTTGGATCATATAACTTTGGAAAACTTATGTAGAAAGCTGTTATTACATGTAGTTAGTTAAAAAAGGATTAATTTTAAAAGGGGGATTTTGTTGGAGAAGATAGAATGGAATGGGGTCCCTTGTGTAATGAATGAGGTTTACCTTGGCAAGGAAAAGGACCCCCTCATTAGATGAGACTGGGATAAAAGAGGAGATGGTGGCCAAAACTATCTGTAAGATGTGAGTTGAAGAGAAGGGGAGAAGAAGAAGCCTTAAGGAATGGCTTCAGTTTTTTCAGTGAAATATGAGGCAATGTTCTCTGTTGGGTAGACTGGAGTGGGGAAAGCTATGGGAGATTTGAGGAGGAGGAAAAGCTTTAGAAAAGCTGCTGTGGTGAGTGAAAATGAGTCATTTAGGGATGTGTAAAAGGATTGCCTTGCTGTAGTGAAGGTCCAGTTGAGATTACACAACATAAATCTGTAGTAGTAAAATTCCTTCTCAATCACTGTAAATTGCATCTTCCTTACAATTTATAATCTTCCTTACAATTTAGAACCAGTTCTGGTGAACAATTTGGAACCATGCCATAAGAGTCATAAAGCTATGCATGCCTTTTGACCCAGCAATACTACTACTAGGTCTATAACCCAAAGAGATAAAAAATAGGGGAAAGGGACCTACTTGTATGAAAATATTTATAGCAGTTCATTTTGTGGTGGCAAAGAATTGGAAACTGGGGGATGTCCATCAACTGGGGAATGACTGAACAAGTTGTGGTATATGATTGTAACGGAATGCTATTGTGCCAAGAAATGACAAACCAGATGATCACAAAAAAACCTGGATAGACTCTTATGAAGTGATGCAAAGTGAAGTAAGTAGAACCAGGAGAACATGATACCCAGTAATAGCAATAATGTACAATGATCAGCTGTGAATAACTTAACTATTATCAGCAATGTGAGGATCCAAGACAACTCCAAGAGACTCATGGTGAAAAAAGCCATCTACCACCAAAGATGGAACGGGTGGAGTCTGAATACATATTGACACATACTATTAAAAAAAATCCTTGCCTTCTGTCTTAGAATCCCTGTTGATTCTAAAGTAGAAAAGCAGTAAGGCTAGACAATTGAGATTAAGTGACTTACCCATGGTCATACAGCTAGGAAGTGCCTGAGTACAGATTTGAGTGCAGGTCCTCCTGAATCCAGGTTTGGAGCTCTATCCACTGTGCTACCTAGCTGCACCAAAGCATACCATTTTTTACTTCATGTCCTTTCTGAGTTTTTTCTGTAAGCAATTTATTTCTTCTTTCATAACATGATAAACATGGAAATGTGTATTATACAATAGCACGTGTATAACCTATATCATGTTACCTGCTGTCTCAGGGAGGGGGAAGGATGAGGGACAGGGAGGGAGAGAATATGTATCACAAGAAGTCATAAAATGATTATTAAAAATTGTATCAACATATAATCTGGAAAAATATGTAATTTTTAAAAGGAGGAGGAAATAAGAAAGTTACCTAGAGCACTGAGAGATTAATCAACTTGTCTAGTCACACAGCCATCATCCATCAGAGGTGGAACTCAAACCTGGTTTTGAGGTTGTCTTTCTATCCACTAAGCCAAGTGCAAAATAAGACTGAAAAAAAAATCAAAGTGCATCTTTATTATGGAGAGCCTTGAAAAGCTAAAAAGTTTGGGCTTTATCCTCCAGGCAGTGGGAAGCTATCAAAAGTTTGAGGCCAGATTTCAGAGGAAAGTAGCTGTCAGACAAGCAAAAGGGTCCTGTTTAACATCTCTAATGTAAGAGTCAATATTGTGAGCCTGCAGTTAATCCCCTGGCTCGAAGATGTTGGTGGGCTCGTGCAAATGGGTTATTAAAGATTCCAAATTGCAGACCTGAAGAAGAGTTTCCCGATAGGATCAGACAGGGAAGATGCTCTCCTGGAAGGGCAAATGCTTCCCCAGCCCCGCTGGGAATAAGCAAGCAGCTGTTGCACATTTCTGGAGCTAACCTCATAATTATAACAGCGCCCGCTTGAGCTGCTAGTTAGTGTCCTGCTGGTTTTTCCATGATAAACTCTTAGATGCTGAACGTTTTTATAGCTCAGACTCGAAATTTCTGCTTCAGGCTGGACCTCAGCATGTGAACCCTTCGCCCCTGAAGCAAACCCTTTATTTATTTACTTGCTTAATTAATTTGTTTTCCAGGCTTCCCTCCAAAAATCTATTGGAGAGAGGTTAAGCTTCAGCAAGGGAAAGGGAACCAGGGGTTTGCAAGCTTCTGTTTTTGGGTTTTCTCTTTCTTCTTTTATCCCCCTTGGCATCAAATTCTTGGAAGTGTTATAGTAAACTCCAATAGGGCAGCCAGGTGGCTCAGTGGATAGAGAGCCAGGCCTAGAAGTGGGAGGTCCTGGGTTCAAATCCATACTTCCTAGCTGTGTGACCCTGGGCAAGTCACTTGACCCCAATTGCCTAGCCCTTACTACTCATCTGGCTTGGAACCAATGCCTAGTATCCGTTCTAAGACAAAAGGTAAGGGTTTAAAAAAAAAGAAGTTATTAAGTTCACCCCTCTCTCCATTTTACAGATGAGGAAACAGGCTCAGAGAAATTCAATGATTTGCCTAAGGTCACTTAGCTAATAAGTATATGAGGTTGGACTTGAACTCTTCCTGTCCAGCACCTTCCCCTGCCTGAGGATCTTACAAAGGTCTTAGGAGGTATCCATATGCATAGTAGTTCTCACTGTTGGTAATTGGAAACAGAGCTGGAGAAGGAGGAGAACAGGCAATCTGTTTCTTGTGTGTCAAAGTCAGCATCGAGGCTGTTATAGTCATCACCTTTGTTGTCTCTTCTCTCCATCTGGTTCTCCTCCCATGCCCTCATGCACAAACCCATCAGCAGATAATAAAGCACTTGGAATCAGAATTGTTTGATAGAACGGAGCCCCATATTTTCTACCTGACTCTTTACAAGGAGACACGCACCCCCAAAGGGCTAAATTATCTGCCCAGCTGTACTGGGGAGAGGAGTATGGGTTGGCCTAAGAAATATAATTTTTAAACTTTTTTACTTGTAAACTTAATAACCATGAACAAAAACAAATAATCAAATAAACATGTAAAATAAAGAATAAAGTCACGCATAATATCCTAAACATTTGAACAGAGTAGAACCATGCAAATTAACAAAGAACAGACAAGCAAAAAATGTATTTGCTCAGCCTAGGGAATATTTGACACCACAATGAAGTGTTTGAGCTTGGAGGGTCTCCTCACAAAGCAATGCCAAAGGAGTATATAGACATTATGGAACAGAATCTGTCTTTTCTTTTTTTTTAAAAACCCTTACTTTTGCAACCCTGGGCAAGTCACTTGACCCCCATTGCCTACCCTTACCACTCTTCTGCCTTGGAACCAATACACAGTATTGATTCCAAGATGGAAGGTAAGGGTTTAAAAAAAAAAAACCCTTACCTTCTGTCTTAGTATTGGTTCTAAGATAGAAGAGTGGTTAGGGCAAGGCAAGTGAGGTTAAGTGACTTGTCCAGGGTCACACAGCTAGGAAGTATCTGAAGTCAGTTTTGAATCCAGGTCCTCCTGACTCTAGGTCTGGCCCTTTATCCACTGTGTTACTTAGCTGCCTCCATCAGTGTTCAGAAGGATAAAGAGATGAGATCACTTCGGAAGACCCTGGTGAGATAGGATTTGAGCCCTGAAAGATGAGTAGGACTCAGTTGGGTGGAGAGGATGGGGAGAAGGCATTAGATTCAAGAGAGGGAGCAAAGCAAACTGGTTGGTTGGTGTAGTAGTGAATAAGGCTGGATATGTACATGTGTGAGGGGGTAGCTCTTGGTGGTTTTCATGCCAGATTAAGGAGTCTGAGCTTGATATCTGAGCAGCAGTATGAGGAACAGTAATAGGAGTAGTACTTGGAAGAAGTACTAGTATTAATAGTAGTGGTATCATAGTGATAGTAGTAACAATAGTAAATAAAGGAGGACGAAAGCCTCAGGGTTATACTGACATCCACAAAAATATTAAAAGAAGGAAAACTTCCATTACTGTTTTAGGTTGGCCCTTTATGAAAGATTTATTGAAAGATCACAGATCTAGAGCTGAAAGATATCCAAAGAGGTCAAGGTCAAAGAACATAGATTTAGAAATTTTAAGCAACTCAAATCATAGAAGCATGGCTTTGGAACTATATGGAAACTCAGAAGTCATAGAAATACAGATCTATAAATACAGACTCAAAGATCATAGGAACATAACTCTGGAACTGTAAAGCAACTCAGAGGACATAGTAACAGTGCTAGAACCAAAAGCATCCTCAAAAGCCATAGGAGCATAGATCTAGAACTGTAAAACAACTCAGAAGGTATAAGAATATAGATCTGGAGCTGGATGGGACTTTATAGGTCATAGGAATATTGATCTAGAACTATAAAGCAATTCAGAGGCCATAGGAACAGAGATCTAGAGCTATAAAGGGTTCAGTTCTCAGAGGCCACAGGCATATAGATTTACAGGTGAAAGGAAGCTCAGAGTCCCTTTTCTCCCCCCTTCCCCTCCCCCCCAATAATTTCATTTTCCAGATGAGGAAACCAATCCAGCGAAATTTAGGAACTTGTCTCACAGGCAATAAGTAACAAACTTAGGATCTGAACAGTCAGTATTTGTCCACTGTACCACCCTTACATTCTAGAGCAGTAATGCAGCCCCCTGAAATGTTCTATCCAGCTGCGTGCCATTATTCCTAATCTGACAAATACAATGAGTAGGATATAATACAATGAAACCTCAAAAGAGTTGCCTTATGACAGATGAGCATTTCCTTTCCTTTGGCCCCCTCTTTAAAAAGTTTGTCCATCACTGCTCTAGAACCTTTTAGAGATGGAGTGCCCTGCCCCACACCCCACATAGGGGAGGGAGGAAGGGCTCCCACTGGGTTGCTGGGCAGAGAGGCAGGTAAAGTGAGGAATGTCCTCAGAGAGTGGAATGGGGGAGGGGAGCAGCTCTGCCCAAGTCCCTTTTCCTTTCTAGTAACAAACTCTGGCCAGGGGGAGGGAGGCTGAATGCCCACAGAGAGTGCTCTGTGTGTCATCTTTGGTACCCATGCCATAGGTTCACCATCACTGCTCTAGAGCAATACAATACACCAACTTATCCAAGAATTTGTAAGATTTAAATTAATATCAATAACGCTAAGTATTATATTTTATGAAGTTTATTAATAATCACTTGAAGTAAAGGGACTAAAAACCTTGTTATCTAACAAAAAGAAGACCACATGAGTAAGTTTTCTCACCTCTCCAAAAAAGTCTGCTTCAGCCAGCCTTGGAGATAGAGATAGAGATAGAGATAGAGACAGAGATAGAGAGAGAGAGAGAGAGAGAGAGAGACAGAGAGAGACAGAGAGAGAGAGAGAGAGAGAGAGACAGAGACAGAGAGAGATTATACCCTGATTATTCTGGGAAGATGGCAGCTTAGCCAGAACAAATCTTAAAACCTCCGCACCCTTACACACCAAGACAGAAAACAATGCACTTTGAGAAGAAAGAGGACCAAATCTAATGATGGAACAGAGCAGGGGGAGCCCTACTGCAGCACAACTAAAGAGGTACTCCAAGAAAAAGGCTTGAATTCTTGAACTGTGGGTCTGAGGATATAGAAGGGGAATCCCAGGACGCCTCCTCCACATGCTGTGCAGAGTTTCCAGTGGCCCTAGAAATCTCAGGGCAGGCTGGCAAAACAGTCAGGAGAGAGGGCCTTGCTGGCGCTGGACTCGGGGAGTTGAACATAGGCACTGGAGAGGTGATTGGAGGAGAAAACCAGAGAAACACAGCAAAAACACCCATAAGATGGTGGTTTAGAGAGAGCAAAATATCAGACCACAGGCCACTTGGCTTCCTCACACAGAGATAGAGAACAAAGGACTTTAAGAGGAAAGAAAACCAGATCAAACATAAGGACAGCGTAGGGGGACCCCACTGCTGGACAGCTCAGCTGAGCTAAGCTAAAATGCTCCTGCTTGTCCCCCCATGTTTTTGTTTTTTTTCTTGTTTGTTTGTTTTTCTCTCCTCTCTAGGTTTTAGCCCCAGGGCAGATTAGGCAGTAAGACTAATTCAGTCAGTATAGGATTAATCCCATCAATTTGACAGACAAGAAGTCTTCAGAGAGCAGAGAAAGTAACTACAAAGCTCCATTGCCAGGTGGAGGGAAGATCTTTCATCAAAGATCATTAAATACATCTGCTCAAAATAGCAGAACAGAAAAGGAAAAAATATGAGTAAACAACAGAAAAAGAGAAAAGAAATGAAAATTGACTTCTTCCAAGGAAGTGAAAGAGAGCAAATGAAATAGAAATAGAAGAAGAGGAAGAAATTCCAGCGAATTGGACACAGACTTTGGAAGATCTCAAAATTCAACTTCAGGAACTCAAAAAGCAATCAAGAGAGGCTGAAGATAATTTGAAAAAGGAAATACATGAGCTAAAACAAGAAAATAAAGTCTTAAAAGCCAGAATTGGCCAGCTTGAAAATGAAGCAAAGAAGGCAAAAGATGATCTACAAAGAAAATCAGATCAAAAGGAAAGGGATGACCAAAAAGCCAGGGAAGAAATTCAGTCTTTCAAAAACAGAACTCAACAACTAGAAACAGATGACTTCACAAGGCAGCAGGAATACATGGAACAAAATTAAAAAAATGAAAAATTTAAGGAGAATATGAAACAACTCATTGATTCAACCAAAGATCTGGAGAACAGAGCTAGAAAAGACAATTTAAGAATTATTGATTTACCAAAACATCATGATAAAAGAAAAAGTTTAGACAGCATCCTACAAGAAATTATCAGAGACAATTGCCCTGAAATTCTCAAACAAGAGGGAAAAGTGGAAATTAAAAGAATCCACAGATCACCTCCTACATTTAACCCACAACTGACAACTTCCAGGAATATTATAGCCAAATTCAAAAACTACCAGACCAAGGAAAAAATATTACAAGCTACTAAAAAGAAGTCATTCAGATATCAGAGAACCACAGTTAGGATAACATAGGATCTGGCTGTATCTAAATTGAAGGACTGGAAGGAATGGAACACAATATTCCAGAAAGCAAGAGAACTGGGTCTACAACCAGGAATCAACTACCCAGCAAAACTGACTATATTATTGCAGGGGAAAGTATGGTCATTCAATAAAATTGAGGACTTCCAAGCATTCATCAAGAAAAAACCAGACTTAAACAGAGATTTTCCTGCCCAAACATAGAATTCAAGAGAATCACCATAAGGCAATTAAGAGAATGGGGGGGGGGAGGAGAAAAATCTTTTCTTTAAGGGACCCAATAAGTTCAATCAATTTGGATCCCAAGAAGAAAAGAAGATATTGGCAAATATTAAAAATTGTTATTACCAACAGGGTAACTAGAAGAAGTTTACATAGAGGGAACAGAGACAAACTGTATAGGATGAAATATCAAGCAATATATATATATATATATGAATGTATATATGAATGTATATATGAATGTATATATGAATGTATGTAGGTATAAATATATACAAAACTGGGGGGAAGAAGATAATAATAAGAAAAATAGGAAAACAAAAAGGAATGAATTTAT
>NC_058131.1:570706691-570718638 GCF_016433145.1 Gracilinanus agilis
AAAATCTTTTCTTTAAGGGACCCAATAAGTTCAATCAATTTGGATCCCAAGAAGAAAAGAAGATATTGGCAAATATTAAAAATTGTTATTACCAACAGGGTAACTAGAAGAAGTTTACATAGAGGGAACAGAGACAAACTGTATAGGATGAAATATCAAGCAATATATATATATATATATATATATATATATGTATATATATGTATGTATGTATATATAAATATATACAAAACTAGAGGGGGGAAAAGAAGGTAATATTAAGAAAAATAGGAAAACAAACAAAAAGGAATAAATTTATATTCCATAAAGAAGTGCCTGGGGCCAACAGGGAAGAATAAAAATACACTGTAAGGGTAAAGAGGTGGGCGAGAGGAAATATTTAATACTTAAGTGCATTGAAATTAACTTTAAGAGGGAAGAACAATCAGATCCATTGGGGCAGAAAATTGATTCGTGCTCTATAGAGAAGTAGAAGGGTAACAAAAGGACTGGTGGAGAGGGAACTAACACTAAGAAGGGGAGGGGTAGCTTAAAAAGATCCTAAAGAAGAATAAGAGGGGAATAAGAAGGGAGAGGGGAGAAAGGGAAGTACAATAAGGGAGGGGATTAGGGGAATTGATTAAAAATAAAACACTGGTATAGAAGGAAATAGTGAAAGAAAAATGGACAGGACAAGGAGAGAGAATCAAAATGTCTGGGAATACACAGTTGATAATTATAACTTTGAATGTGAATGGGATGAACTCACTCATAAAATGGGAGCAAATAGCAGAGTGGATTAGAAACCAAAATCCCACCATATGTTGTCTACAAGAAACACACAGGAGACAGGCAGACATACAGAGAGTAAAAATTAAAGGATGGAGCAAAAGCTATTGGGTTTCAAATGAGAAAAAGAAGGCAGGGGTTGCCATCATGATCTCTGACAGAGTCAAAGTAAAAATAGATATGGTTAAAAGAGATAGGGAAGGTAACTACATCCTAATAAAAGGCAATATAAACAATGAAGAAATATCAGCACTCGACATGTATGCACCAAACAGTATAGCTTCCAAATTTCTAAAGGAGAAACTAGTGGAACTCAAGGATGAAATAGATAGCAAAATTATACTAGTGGGGGAACTCAACCTTCCCCTATAAGATCTAGATAAATCAAACCAAAAAATAAAAAAGAAAGATATAAGAGAGGTGAATGAAACCCTAGAAAAATTAGAGTTAATTGATATATGGAGAAAAATAAATAGGGACAAAAAGGAATATACCTTCTTTTCAGCATCACATGGAACATTCACAAAGACAGACCATGTAATAGGGCATAGAAACATGGCAAACAAATGCAAAAAAATCAGAAATAATAAATGTAACTTTTTCAGATCATAATGCAATAAAAATAGTAATTAGTAAGAATACATGGAGAGCCAAACCAAAAACCAATGGAAAATTAAATAATATGATTCTCTAAAATAATTTAGTGAAAGAACAAATCATAGAAACAATTAATAATTTCACTGAAGACAATGACAATGATGAAACTTCTTACCCAAACCTATGGGATGCAGCCAAAGTAGTTTGAAGGGAAAAATTTATATCACTGAGTGCATATATTAACAAATTAGGGAGGGCAGAGATTAATGAATTGGGCACCCAACTTAAAAAACTAGAAAATGAACAAATTAAAAATCCTCAGATGAAAACTAAATTAGAAATACTAAAAATTAAAGGAGAAATTAATACAATTGAAAGTAAAAGAACTATTGAATTAATAAATACAACTAGAAGCTGGTATTTTGAAAAAACAGATAAAATAGACAAAGTACTGATAAATCTAATAAAAAAAAGGAAAGAAGGAAACCAAATTAACAATATAAAAGTTGAAAAGGGAGACCTCACCTCTAATGAAGAGGAAATCAAGGCAATCATTAAAAACTATTTTGCCCAATTATATGGCAATAAATTTGGCAATATAGGTAATATAGATGAATATTAAAAAATATATAAACTGCCTAGATTAACAGCAGATGAAGTAGAATACTTAAATAACCCCATATCAGAAAAAGAAATTGAACAAGCCATCAAAGAACTCCCTAAGAAAAAATCTCCAGGGCCTGATAGATTCAAACATTCAAAGAACAACTAATCCCAATACTATACAAATTATTTAATATAATAAGCAAAGAAGGAGTCCTACCAAATTCCTTTTATGGCACAAATATGGTACTGATTCCAAAGCTAGGTAGATAAAAAACAGAGAAAGAAAACTACAGACCAATCACCTTAATGAACATAGATGTAAAAATCTTAAATAGAATACTAGCAAAGAGAATCCAGCAAGTGATCAAGAGGATTATCCATCATGATCAAGTAGGATTTATACCAGGAATGCAAGGATGGTTCAACATTAGGAAAACCATCCACATAATTGACCATATCAACAAGCTAACAAACAAAAATCACATGATTATCTCAATAGATGCTGAAAAAGCCTTTGACAAAATACAACACCCATTCCTATTGAAAACGCTAGAAAGTATAGGAATAGCAGGGCCTTTCCTAAAAATAATAAACAGTATATATCTAAAACCATCAGCAAGCATTATCTACAATGGGGATAAGTTAGAAGCCTTCCCAATAAGATCAGGAGTGAAACAAGGATGCCCATTATCACCTCTATTATTTAACATTGTACTAGAAACACTAGCAGTAGCAATTAGAAAAGAAAAAGAAATTGAAGGTATTAAAATAGGCAATGAGGAGACTAAGCAATCCCTCTTTGCAGATGATATGATGGTCTACTTAAAAAATCCTAGAGAATCAACAAAAAAAACTAGTAGAAATAATCAACAACTTTAGCAAAGTTGCAGGATACAAAATAATTGCACATGAATCATTAGCATTTCTATATATTTCCAACACATCACAGCAGCAAGAGGTAGAAAGAAAAACACCATTTAAAATCACCCTAGACAATATAAAATACTTGGGAATCTATCTACCAAAACAAACACAGGAATTATACAAACACAACTACAAAACACTTTCCAAACAATTAAAACTAGATCTAAAGAATTGGAAAACCATTGATTGCTCATGGGTAGGATGAGCTAATATAATAAAAATGACCATTCTAACCCAAATTAATTTACCTATTTAGCGCCATACCTATCAAACTACCAAAAAACTTTTTTACTGAATTAGAAAAAACTATAACAAAGTTCATTTGGAATAACAAAAGATCAAGAATATCAAGGGAAATAATGAAAAAAAATGTGAAGGAAGGTGGCCTAGCTGTACCAGATATTAAACTATACTATAAAGCAGCAGTCAGCAAAACAATATGGTACTGACTAAGAGATAGAAGGGAGGATCGGTGGAATAGACTTGGGTTAAGTGATGTCAGCCAGACAGTGTATGATAAACCCAAAGAGCCCAACTTTTGGGACAAAAATCCACTATTTGACAAAAACTGCTGGGAAATTTGGAAAAAAATATGGGAGAGATTAGGTTTAGATCAACAGATCAACACCCCCAAGATAAATTCAGTATGGGTGAATGACTTGAATATAAAGAAGGAAATTCTAAGTAAATTAGGTGAACACAGAATAGTATACTTGTCAGATCTCTGAGAAAGGAAAGATTTTAAAACCAAGCAAGAGGTAGAAAAAATTACAAAATGTAAAATAAATAATTTTGATTATATTAAATTAAAAAGTTTTTGTACAAAGAAAAAAAAAGCAACCAAAATCAGAAGGGAAACAACAAGCTGAGAAAAAATCTTTATAACAAAAAATTCTGACAGAGTTCTAATTACTCAAATATCCAAGGAACTAAATCAATTGTTTAAAAAAATCAAGCCATTCCCCAGTTGATAAATGGGGAAGGGACATGAATAGGCAATTTTCAGATAAAGAAATCAAAACTATCCATAAACACATGAGAATGTGTTCTAAATCTCTAATAATTAGAGAAATGCAAATCAAAACAACTCTGAGGTATCACCTCACACCTAGCAGATTGATTAAAATGATAGCAGGTGAGAGTAATAAATGTTGGAGGGGATGTGACAAAACTAGGACATTAATACATTGCTGGTGGAGTTGTGAACTGATCCAACCATTCTGGATGGCAATTTGGAATTATGCTCAAAGAGCGTTAAAAGAATGTGTGTCCTTTGATCCAGCCATACCATTTCTGGGTTTGTACCCCAAAGAGATCACAGATAAAAAGACTTGTACAAAAATATTTATAGCATGCTCTTTGTGGTAGTAAAAAACTGGGAAATGAGGGAATGCCCTTCAATTGGGGACTGGCTGAATAAATTGTGGTATATGCTGGTGATGGAATATTATTGTGCTCAAAGGAATAATAAACTGGAGGAATTCCATGTGGACTGGAAAGACCTTTAGGAACTGATGCAGAGTGAAAGGAACAGAGCCAAAAGAACATTGTACACAGAGACTGATACACTGTGGTAAAATCAAATGCAATGGACTTCTGTACTAGAAGCAAAGCAATGACCCAGGACAATTCTGGGGGACTTATGGAAAAGAAAACTACCCACATTCAGAGGAAGAACTACAGGAGAGGAAACACAGAAGAAAAACAACTGCTTGAACACTTGAGTTGATGAGGACATGATTGGGGAGGTAGACCTGAAAGGACCACACTAATGCAACTATCAATAATATGTAAATAAGTCTTGATTGATGACACATGTTAAAACCAGTGGAAATGTGCGTCGGCTATGGGGGGAGGTGTTTGTGGAGGGGTAAAGGGGAAAGAGCATGAATCATGTAACCATGGAAAATTTTTCTAAAAAAAAAATTTTTTTAAAAATTAAAAATAAAGAAAACCTTATATCCTCCCTACATCAGCATTTAAAGTGAGAAGGAAAGTGGGATGAATTGAAGTCCTGGGGAGCAGGTTCTAATTACACAAATTGTAGGTATTAGTAACAGCTGAGCTGGATCTAGCCCCCTGTCTTTAAAAAAATGTCTTACTTAATCCTTAATCCTCAAGACATTGCAGTCAGGTAGGCTGGCAGAGTATTCCTGTCCCCATTTTACAAATGAGAAGTTAAGACATGAGGAGGTTGAATGACTTGCCTGAGATCACATGGCCATTTAATGGCTTTTCCAGGACTACTGCGCAAATCTTTTGTCTACTAGTCCTGGAGAGCATGAACACCAATTGGAGAGATAGTAAGATAAAAGAATTTCTGTGGGGAATACTCCGATGCTTCATAACAGGAGGTTGTACTGGCTGGTTACCTAGCCTTGCCCTGAATATTCTCTGAGAAAGAGTTGTGGCACACCCTGGATTGGTTGAATCCAATCCAGGATTTAAAGGAAGCTCAGCTAGCCTTGTTCGAGGCTAAAGTTAGAAGAGGGACATTTTGGTAGTATAGTGGATAAGAGTGCCAGGCCTAGAGTAGAGAGAACCTGGGTTCCAATCTGGTCTCAGACACCTCCTAGTTGTGTGACCCTGGACAAGTCACTTAACCCCAATTGCCCAGCCCTTACTGCTCTTCTGTCTTAGGACTAATATTAAATCAATTCTAAAGATCAAAAGAATCATTCATTCCAACTTCTTTATTTTAAAGAGGAAGAAACTGAGACCTAGACTAAGGTCCCAATAGGTATTGAAAAAAACCACATCTTGAATTCAGGACCTTCGATTCTAATTCCAGTAATACAGCAGTCCCTTTGGAATCCTAATCCCATCCCTTTCTACAGCACCACTCTGTTGTGGTTTGAACTAGAGAAACAGCATCAACTTTGAGTCCTTTCCAAAGCCAAAGCCTTTAACCTATGCCTCATTAGGAGATAACTACTTCAGATTTCCTGTTGGTCTAGTTCCAGAGGGAACCCAGATTAAGAGATAACCAAATAGGATATAGAGCTACATAGAATATTATTATTTTTATTTTTTAAGCCCTTACCTTCCATTTTAATATCAATACTGCATATTGATTCCAAAGAAGAAGAACAGTAAGGGCTAGGCAATTGGAGGTTAAGTGACTTGCCCAGGAGCACAGCTAGGAAGTGTCTGAGGCTATATTTGAACCCAGAATCATTCCTTCTGGAAGCCTGTTTTTCTGTCCACTGAGCCACCTAGCTGCCCCCTCCATAGCGCATCATTAAAGAAATAGCTTCCACCCTTAGGTTCCCTATTTCCCTTTGGAATTCCTTGTACCTCAAGTCACAGTAATATCTGCTGACTTCCTGTGCTTTGTTAGGTTTTAACCAATTGGGACTTTGGCAGTCAATTGCTAGTTTATTAGGATAATAGGATTGAGAACTAGAAGGGACCTTGGAAGTCACCTACTCCAGCTCCTTACTTTCTCTACACATGAGCCTAAGAAGAGGAAGTAGCTTGATTGAAGTCACACAGGTAAGAAGTACCCGGCTCAGAATATAAATTCTAGATCCCTGGGTTCTAAGGCGCCATTCTTCCTAATGTCCTAAAACTCACCAGTTAGGAAGTAAATAAGGAAAAACATTCTAAATAAAAATTTAAAAGAGGAGGTAAGGCAAGATACAAGTTACTAGGACTTTGTTTCCTGTTCTTCCCCCCAACCCAAAATCTCCTCCTCCTGCCCCCAAATCCCTAAGGAAGGACAGTTTCGGGAAACAGAGATCTGGACTTCTTCCTTGGCCAGGAGTGCTGCTGACTTAGAGTGAGTGGTTTATTCCCCAGAGCCTGGAGGTTTTAGTTGGACCTTAAGACTCATTTGGCTTTCTATAAAATTGCTGCCTCTCTGTCCCCAGCTGCAGGACAATGGGTGCTATTATAAATTAGCACATAAAATGGAAACATCTGGTTCAAATAATCATACAAAAAGGTCAGCAGGAATCCATTGCAAATTCCTAGTTAAACTGGGAAGTTATCTCCCCTCTCTTATTTTTTTCCCTCTCCTTTCTTTTTTCCATTTTCTTTGTTCCTATCTTTCTCCCTCCTTGCTTTTTTCTTATTTCTTCCTCTTTCTTTCTTTTCCTTTCCTTTCCTCTCCTTTCTCCTTCCATCTCCCCTCCTCTCCCTCCCTCCCCTTTCCTCTCTCTTCCCTACTTCTTTTTCTCTTCTTTCCTCCCCTCCTCTCCTCTCCTCTCCCCTTTCTTCCTTCCTTGTCTCTTTTTCATTTCATTTTTTCTCTTTATTTTCCTTTTCTATTTCTCTATTCCTTTTCTCTCTCTCTTGCTTTCCTTTCCTTTCCTAGCTTTTGCATGTGTGTGTGTGTGTGTGTGTGTGTGTGTGTGTGTGTGTGTTATTCTTCCTTCATCAGACCGCAGAAGCTAATGAAAATCCCACACCATTCTTCCTTCTATTGTTAAGAAGTTTCATAAGAAATACTTTTTTTTTTTCTCCAAAGGGGTTTGTGCCTCGCACTTCTGAAATTCCTTAAATCTCTAGCACTTTTGCTATTTCATGTAAGTATGGCTTGGATTTCAAAATTCAAGTAGCCCTTCTGCATCACAACTTTCCTTATCTGGTTTCCATATATCTTGGGCTGGGATAAGAAATGAAATGGGAGTTTGGAGGGAGTTTTGCTGAAGCTGCAGATGAGGCATGGAGATCAACAAACGACATAGAAAAAAGCATATAAACTAAATAGCCTATTGCCAAATACTTAACCCAAATTTTATAAAATGAAAAAGAAAAAAAATTGGCCACCTTCTTTCTGGTGTGAAAGGAAGGTCAAAAAATTTTGCAAGGATTTTCCAGATAGAGGGAGCTCTCTGCCCCTGACCCATGTGATGTGGGAGGAATACCTGTGTATCATGTCACCTGATTTCAGGAATACCCCTGAAAGAGAAGACAACTTTATAATTCTGTGATTCTGATTAATGCCCCCTTTTTTTCATTCAGGGTTTTCTTAGCAAAGATAGTGGAGATGTTTGTCATTTCCTTCTCCAGCTCATTTTATAAATGAAGAAACTGAGGCAAACACAGGGTCACATAGCTAGAAAATGTCCAAAGCTAGATTTGAACACAGGAAGATGAGTCTTCCTGATTTCAAGCCCAGTGTTCTATCCACTGAGCTACCTAGCTGCCCAATGATACACTGTAGCCGTATCTATTCTTGGGGAAGGGGTTATTTTAGTTTTTAGGCAGCTGGTGATATGGTAGATAGAGGATAATACCTGGAATCAAGAAAACTTAAGTTCCAATCTGGTCTCAAACACTAACTGACCCTGATCAAATCACTTAACCTCTGTTTACCTGTTTCCTTATCTATAAAATGGGGATAATAACACCTGCCTTGCAATGTTGTTATGCAGATCAAATGAAGTATTTCTCGAGTGCTTAGCACCCTGCCTGGTACATAGAAAACACTATATAAATATTAGCTATTATTATCTCTGGCATTTTGACCAACTCATCATCTTAGTGGGAGTCTGTATAGGCTATAGAATTATATGCTGCTCTTCAGCACCTTCTAGTTACTTTATTCAGTTCATGTACTAGACCAGGTATTCTTAACTTGGAATCTGTGGGGAGATTTCAGAAGATCTGTGAACTTGGATGAGAAAAAAATACATCTTTATTTTCACTAACCTCCAACTAAAACTAAGCCTTTCCTTCAAATGTGCTTTAAATATATGAATGTTCATAGTAATGAAAGAGAAAAAAAATTTTTAAATAAATATAGGAAAGATGGAAACTGTGGAAATATGTTTTGCATGATAATACATGTATAACCCAGATTGAATTGCTTGTCAGCTCTGGGAGAGGGGAGGGAAGAAGGGAGAAAGATAATTTGGATTATATAACTTCAGAAAACTTATGTGGAAATTTGTTATTAAAAGAAAAAAAGAATGTGGGCAACAAATGTTATCTTGAGAAGGTGTCCATGGGTTCTACCATACTGCCAAAGGGGTCCATGGCACAAAAAAATTTAAGAGCTCTTAGACCAGGTGATCTCTATAGCTGTTTCCAGTTCTAGTGTCTATGAATTAACATAAAGGGAAGAGCTCTGGGCAGAGTTTGACTCCAAGCTAAGAAGCTTCCTGCCTATGAGACCTTGGATAAGTTATTGAATCTCTCTAGATTGATTTCTCATCCATAAAATGAAAGGATGGACTAAATAATAACCCTTTGCATCCCTTAAGACTGCAGATCTGTGATGGCAAACCTATGGCACACATGCCAAAGATGGCACACAGAGAGCTCTCCCTGGGCATGTGGCCTCCTCCCTCTGTCCACCCAATTTCATTACTAGAAAAGCAGAGGGACCCTGGTAGATTTGCTTCCTTCCCCCACTCCACCATGCGTGATAACATTTTTTTCACTTTGCCTGGCCCTTCACCTAGTAGCCCAGTGGGAGCACTTTCTCCCTCCCCTGTGTGGGATGGGGGGGGGTATGGCATGACATTTGGTCTCTAAAAGGTTCGCCATCACTGTTTGAGATCTATGATCTTAACTAGGTCACAGAAAGGCAGGGCAAAAATGAGCTTTTTTTTTGAATCCCTAAAATCCCAAGAACAATCTAGAATTAAGTCCAAAGAGTTATAAAATTCTATATGCTCTTTGACTTGCTATTAGGTCTATTTCTCAGAGTAATCAGAAAAAAATGAAAAGAACCTACATGTTCTCTTTGTGGTGGTAAAGAACTGGAAATTGAGGGGATGGGGAATGGCTAAACACATTGTGGCATATGATTGTGATGGAATACTATTTTGAGATAAGAAATGATGAACAGGTTAACTTTTAAAAAACATGGGAAGACCTGCATGAAATTGGGAAGAGTAAAATGAGCAGAACCAAGTGAATGTCATGTGCCACGTCAGTAATATTGTTTGAAGAATAGCTGTGAATGTCCACATCCAGAGAAAGAACTAACAGAAATATATGTGACATATACACACACACACACACACACACACACACACACACACACACACACATATATATAATATGCATATATGTCAAATGATGCCTCATCTAGCATGTGGTGGGGAGGGATGGAGATGACTCAGAACTTTAATGTAACAAAAAAAATAAAGAAAAGGGAAAAAAAGAATCTCTAAAGTCCTCCAGGAGGAGGTGGTGGCCCTGTAATTCTATAAAATCAGGGCTATCCTAAGGCCTCACATGGAGGCCTCTAAAAAGATAGAGATCCTCATTAACTGACCTAAAATTTTATGACTAGGGTATGAGGAGGAACCCAGTTTCTCCCAGAACCCTGATTTAGAGAGGGAAGCCATCTCTGAGACCCTCTTGTCCGCATCCCTCATATTACAGTTGTGGAAACTGGCCTGAGGGCAGTAGATGACAGAATCAGGAGTTGAACACACGGGCTCTAAACTTTGGGTCTGTGAGTTTAGAAGCAGAAGGGCTAACCTTGGGGTAGGCAGGGTAGGAGGTGAGATGGAAAAGCTGTTAGAAGCCCCTTCCCTGCTTAGAAACATTACTTCCACTTAGGGTAAATGCCTGAAGAAGTTGGCCATTAGAGAGTCATTCTTTTGGGTTTGATTTGTTCTTCTCTTAAACTCTTAAACAAAATGCAAATGTGCGCATTTTGCAGGGAGGAGTAATAGAAGAAATCCTGGATTCATCAGTGTGATGAGTTGATCAGCCTCTCCAAATGGAACCCCAGAAGGGAGAAGGAAGAAGAAATGGTGGAGAGGGGCAGAAAAAAAGAAAAATGGAAGGGGAAGGTAAAGTTGGACTTTGCCAAGTTAGG
Organism: Gracilinanus agilis; assembly: GCF_016433145.1. Taxonomy (NCBI): domain Eukaryota; kingdom Metazoa; phylum Chordata; class Mammalia; order Didelphimorphia; family Didelphidae; genus Gracilinanus; species Gracilinanus agilis. The sequence goes on from NC_058131.1 coordinate 570,717,373, forward strand.
ATAGAAGGAGTCTTAAGAGAGGGGAGAGGCATGCAGAGGATTCCACCTCCTTTGGCTCCATCAGATCTAGGCATCCACAGCTTTGGGATTCCTATAATAATTTTCTCTCTTCCTCCTCCCATCCCCCTCCACTTTAAGTTCGGAGAGGTCACAGAGCCATTTCTCTTAGAATACATTACTTCCTCCTTCAGAAAACATCCAGGAAGACCATGTTCTCTCTCCCTTTCTTCTTCCTTAATGAGCTTTAACCTTCCTCCCAAAGGGGCTTTAATTGAATCCTGCTAGCCCGGCAAGGGCTAAAGACGAATCCTCTAACAGGGCCCTTCTGCCTTTGACTGGTGAGAAGGGAAGCTTGGGGATGGTAGAGGAATGGAAGAGGAGAAGGGAGGAAGGCAGGGGAGAGGGGGGTTGTGGGAAAGTAGGGGAGAAAGAGGGAGGGTAGGGGAGACAATGGGGTAGAGGGAATGTGGGGGAGAGCAGAGAAAGGACTATGTGTGGGTAGAAAAGGAGAAGGAGAATGGGATGGAGATTGAAGGGGACAAAAAGAAATATGGGGAATTGGGGGAGAAAAAGGGGATTCTGGTGATAGCAGAGTAGAGGAGGGGAAGGACTGTGAGGAGGGCAGAGGAGAGAAGGACAGATGAGGAAAGAAGAAAGGAGGGAAATGCCAAGAATTTTGTGGCACTTGGGAAGAGTATAGATAAAAATGAAATGTAGGTAGGAAAAAGTATGGCAAGGAAAAGAGGATTGTGGGAAGGAAAGTAGTAGGAGAGAAAAGGGAGGTCAAGAAAGGAATGGGTACGGAAGGAATATTTTCTTTTATTATTTGTGCTTTCCTGAGACCCCATATCCTAGATTTTCAAGGACATTCTGGGTTTCAGGAAAAGAAAAATTTTCTTTTTTTTTTTTAAACTCTTATCTTCTATCTTAGAATTGATACTAAGTATCAGTTTCAAGGCAGAAATGTGGAAAAAATAGGCAATTGTAATGAAGTGACTTACCCAGGGTCACACATCTAGGAAGCATCTGAGACTACATTTGAACCCAGGACCTCCAATCCTGGATCTCAATACACTGAGCCATCTAGCTGTCCTCTTAAAAGCTCACTCACAAGGCTTTACTTAAAAAGGATATTTCCTTATAAATCCACTTGGTTAAATTTTTTGGTTCAGAAAATCACCCTAACTAGATTAGAACCTGTGGTTTCAACTGACCAGAGGCAAGAAACTTTCCCTTTATTCTTTCATCTTTTCTCTCTCCAGACTT
>NC_058131.1:570722817-570737467 GCF_016433145.1 Gracilinanus agilis
TTCCTTCCTTCCTTCCTTCCTTCCTTCCTTCCTTCCTTCCTTCCTTCCTTCCTTCCTTCCTTCTTTCTTCTCCTTTTCCTTTCTTTCTCCTTTCCTCTTTTCTTGTCCCCCTCCCCTTATCTCTTCTCAATTTGGGGAAATTTACTCCACCACAATCCTAGTTATTTCTGCCAGACTCATATGTCTAGGCCAAGAACAATTGCCATGTTATGGAATTCCTGACTAGAAGACAATGATACCAGCAATGCTGTCCTAAGGGAAATGCATATGAAAAAAGGTGAAGAATCATTTCCCAAAAACTCCAGGGCCTTTTACCACTTAGTCAGTGGATCACAAAGCTGACCCTTGGCAAAAAGCAAATCAGGCACACTGTTTAGTGTCCAACATTTCCTTTTGCAATGTAATATCCTGGGAAAAAATGCTGGATTTAGGTTTAGTGGCCCTGGGTTTGAACCCTGGATCTGTTATATAAGACCCAGTTGACCTTGGGAAGTCACATTTCTCAAGGGACTCAGTTTTCTCATCTGTAAAATGAAGGGGTTGAACTAGATAGATGATCTCTAAGATCTCTCCTAGGACTAGATCCCCATTCCTTCCTTTTATTGTGCTCCCTACCCCTTCCAAGCAAACAATCTCCACTTGCTGCTGGGAATCCCTCCTATCAATATCTGATAAGCTCATTCACACTGTTTTAGGTGTTAATGACTTTTAATATATCTCATACAGGTCTCAGAGGGATTTAAATTTTAGAAAGAAGGCCCATTTAACCCAGTCCCTAAAGATGGGGTTTCAAGCCTTGTAGTAACTGTTGTTGGAGAATTTTTTTTGTTTTAGGTGGTACTCTTCAGACCATACCCCACAGGGCTTACCTAGAGGGTCAACTCTGCCATTCTAAAGGTTCTATCCTTCAGAATCATTCTGGCAGTTGCTTATAGGATCGTAGAACCACAAAACTAGAGCTGAAGGGGTCTAAGAGGTCATCTAGTTCAACTCCTTCCATTTACAATGAGGAAATTATAAAGGAAGATAAAGTGACCTGGTCACCCAAATAGTATATCCTTCATATGGGATATAAACCAAGACCTTCCAGCCACATGCCTCCCCCAGAAGACCCCAGACAGAAGGAGAAGCTGGCAAATGAAGAAACTAACAAAGAACAGGGCAGCTAGATGGCACAGTTGATAGAACTCCAAGCTTAGAGTTGGGTTCAAATTTGACTTTAGATACATCCTAGCTGTGTGACCCTGGGCCACTCACTGAACCCTAATTGCCTATCAGTCGCTCATCTGTCTTAAGTGTTTCTATTATGACAGAAAGTCGGGGCAGCTGGGTGGCTCAGTGGATTGAGAACCAGGGCTAAAGACAAGAGGTCCTGGGTTTAAATCTGACCTCAGATACTTCCTAGTTGTGTGACCTTGAGCAAGTCACTTACCCCCCATTCCCTAGCTCTTAATCTCTGCCTTGAAACCAATACACAGTATTAATTCTAAGAGGGGAAAAAAAAGACAGAAAATGAGGGTTTAAAGAAAAAGAAATGGACAAAGATCCCAAAGTTTAAAGGAATAAACTTACTTTTACTTCCCCCTCTAGTTTTGTTTTCTTTTTTAAAGGAGATGATGAGGTCACATAAGAAAACTACCATCCTAGAATTTAGAAGGGACCTTAGCGATTATTGATCCAGCCTTCTCATTTTGCAAATGAAAAAACAAAACAAAACAAAAAACTGAGACATTGGGAGATTAAATTACAGCCCAAATCACAGAGGTAATAAATGTCAGAGGCAAGATTATAAACTAGCTCTCCAACCCCAAATCCAGTGGTCTTTCAACTACACCACAAGCAAAATGGAGACTTTTCGAATGCCCTGGCTTTTCCCCTACCCACCCCATTCATCCTTAAATCCCAGTTTAATAAAAAGAAATATCCATTTATTATGTTAGGAATTGTTCTCTGAACATCATGTTAATGGCTTTCTAGTGAGAAAATGGGTACTTATTCTGTCATAGAAATCAAATATGGTAAAGGAAGCCTCATCAAAATACAACTTCCTAAAGAGAGGAACTGTCAGTTTGGTGGAAACAGACATATTTCTTATGACTAGCCCAGTTAGCAAACCCAAGCTTGTCCTCCAATCTGTCAGATGGGAAGCAAGTTTCCAGCAGAATATGCATTGCTCATTAAACTTTAATGCTAAGCCATTTCAAAAAGAAGACAGCCATCCATTATAATGCTTGTGGAACACTCAAATGTCAAGTTTCCTAGAGAAGATTTCCATCCTGATGTTTAAAGCAGATTAGTTTCTAAGAGGGAGCTCATCTTAGTCTCTTCCCTTCCAAGACAGACATTTTCTCTCAAAGGGGAAGGGCATATAAGATCTCAAGATAGAAGAAGGCAACTTAAAGGTCATCTACCTCGCTCCCCCTGTATGATTTAATGTGTGACGGTCTGAGTCATCTAGCCATTTAGAAGTCAGTGGTCTTCCTCTCCCTTTCTGCCCCCTATTCACCCCAAAACAAATGAAAAGTCAAAGACATACACATGCTAATGGAGAAAGAGCTTAGTAAAGAGCCAGTCTCAGAGTTAGATCACTTGCTTAAGCTCTCAGTATCCCCTGGCAACAAATTAAAGACTACAAATAGCAGAAGCAGAAAAAGTCACTTATCTGCACTGTGAGTTTCTACTCTGAAATTTTCTACATCAATAAAATCATAAAAAGGCATTCTGCGAATGTAGGACTGAAAAGGATCTTTGAGATCATCTTCCCAAACCCTACTTTTTGCAGATGATAAAACTGAGGTCCACAAAGTTGGAGTAGCTTTTTTTTTTTAACCCTTACCTTCCAGTCTTAGAATCAATACTGAAGAGTGGTAAGGACCAGGCAATAGGGGTTAAGTGACTTGCCCAGGGTCACTAGCTAAGAAGTATCTGAGGCCAGATTTGAACCCAGGATTTCCCATCTCTACGCCTGACTCCCTATCCGATGAGCTGTCTAGCTGCTTCCCCTCTCCCTAGCTCATTTTATAGATGAGGAAACATGAGGCAGATAGAGTTGAGACTTTCCCAGGATTACATAGCTTGTAAATGTTTGAGAGTAGATTTGAATTCAGGAAGATGAGTCTTCCTGGATCTAGGACTGGTGCTCTATCTACTTCACCACCTAGCTGCTTGCTTATCATAGTTTAGGCATTCAATAAATATTAATTGATTAAGGGGGCAGCTGGGTAGCTCAGTGGATTGAGAGTCAGGCCTAGAGACAGGAGGTCCTAGGTTCAAATCTGACCTCAGACACTTCCCAGCTGTGTGACCCCGGGCAAGTCACTTGACCTCCATTGCCCACCATTACAACTCTTCCACCTAGGAGCCAATACACAGAAGTTAAGGGTTTAAAAAAAAAGGAAAAAAAAGAAAAAATATTAATTGATTAAGAATACAGATATTCATTTAGCTTTTTAGAATAGAAATATAATAGAAATATATTGATACAGCAGCATAGTAACAATATACCTTTTGACTCAGTAATACCACTATTAGGTCAATTTCCTATGGTGATCAAGGAAAAAGGAAAAGAAGTTACATATTCTAAAATATTTATAGCATCTCTTTTTGTAATAGCAAAGAACTGGAAATTGAAGGGATGTCCATCAATTGGGGAATGGTTGAACAAATTGTAATATATGATTGTAATAGAATATTATTATGCCATAAGAAATAACAAGCTAGATAATCACAAAAAAACATGGAAAGACTTATATGAAATGATGCAAAGTGAAGTGAGTAGAAGAACCTGGAGAAGAACATGGTTGCAGTTTCAGTCTTCTTTGAAGACTCGGTAGGTCACAACACAGATCAGATAGCTGAGGCCAAAGGCAGGTCAGACATATCTATATATTCTACAAAGAGATCATTGATAGTTTTGAGCAAACGTTCCAGATGAGTTATGATGTTGGAAGCCAGATTGCTAAGAGTTGAGAATTGAGTGAGAGGAGAGGAAGTGGCATCAGTGAAGGGGAACAGTTTTTCTGTGATTTTAATTAAGAAAAGAAGGAGGGGGCAGCTGGGTGGCTAAGTGGATAGAGAGCTGGGCCTAGAGACAGGAGATCCTGGGTTCAAATCTGGCCTCAGACACTTTCCAGCTGTGTGACCCTGGGCAAGTCACTTAACCCTAACTGCCCGCCCTTACCACTCTTCTGCCTTGGAACCAATACATAGTATTGATTCTAAGATGGAGTGTAAGGGTTTAAAAAAAGAAAAGAAAAGGAGGAAAGATATAGGATGATAACTTGAAAAGATGGTAGAATCTAGTGAAGAGTTTTTAGGGGTAGGGGAAGACTTAAGCACGTTTGGGAAGAAGCCAGTAGATAAAGATGATTGAGTTGCAGTCTTGAAGAAAGGGACATTAGAGGGATTGGCTTTGGAAAGGAGAGGGGGGACCCCATTATGAATAGAGTATGGGATGATGATATAAAGGAGCTTTGAAATGAAGAGAAGGGAAGAGATTGAAGAGGGACCTCACGGAGAATATTCTTGATTCTTGATTTTCACAAGGTAAGAGCCCAGATCCCTTCTGAGAGAGAAGGCAAGAGGGAGGTCTGAGGAGATGAGAGCAGAAGAGAAAGTTTAGAAAAGCTTCTATTGACAGAATTGATGAACTCTGCAAACTGAAGTATCATTTTCTCACTTTATTTTTCTTGCTTTTAAAAAATATGGCTAATATGGAATATGTTTTGCATGATTTCACATGTATAATTGATATCATATTGCTTGTCTTCTCAGTGGGTGTGGGAAAGGGTGGGAAGGGAGAGAATTTGGAATTCAAAATTTTAAAAGAAAAGAATGTTAAAAATAAATAAGAGATTTAAAAAAAAAAGAAAGAAAAAGCTTCTGTTGCAAGTGAGATAGGAAATCAATTAGGGAGGAATGAAATTATGGTCTTTCTGCCATGAAGGCCCACTTGAAGTTGGATAACATGGTCACATGAATGGAACAGACCCAGGCAGCATAATTATGTGACTTCCTCCAGCTCAGTTTAGTAGCATTTAACTAGGAAAGGAAGGGACAACTGATGGGAATAATCCATGGCTTTGGTTTGGCACAGAATGAGCTACACTAGGCTAAGTGAATGAGGGATTAGAGTAGGGGATGGTATAGAGTTGAGTGTAGGGTATTGTCCATTGGTAGAAATTGGAAAGAGTGGAAAGTGGTCAGAGCAGGGATAATGTCCTGAGAAAGGACTGTAGGGTTGAAAGACTGGAGGCTTTGGGGAAATGAAGAATAGGGTTAGGAAGGGTGACACGTAGGGAGAGATGGATAGAAGAATGTCAGAATTTCTGATTAAGGAAATGGAACTCTTAGAGTAATATTCCATTGTGCGACCATCCACAGGGTTAGCTGAAATGGAGTCAAAGAGAAGGTCATGAGATTTAAAGAGACAGGATTTGGAATCAGCACCTGCTCTGCAATTTATAGTCTTATCTAGGATCATACAGCAGTACCAATCAATCATTCAACAAGCATTAACAAACATCCACCATCTAACAAGCACTGCGTTGCATCCTAGAGAGTCAAAGACAGAAAAGAAACAATCCTTTCCTTCAAGGAGCTTCCATTTCATGTGTCAGAGATGGGACCTGAAATCAAGTCTTCCTGATTCCAAGGATGTTCTCAATCCCGTATGCCGTGAATAAGAATTCTTAACTTTTTTTGTGTCATGGACCCCTTTGGCAGAATGATAAAGCCTATGGACCCCTTCTCAGAATAATATTTTAAGTACAGACAATACAAAGGATTACAAATTATATTGATTATCAAGATATTTTTAAAAATAAGTTTATGGACTACAGGTTAATAACTCCATCATAGAAGGAACTTAAATGTTTGTTGGATTGAATAAAAAATCCCTTAAATTTATTAGTGGAAAGCAAAAGACCCCCAAAAGGGCTGCTGTCAGAGAAGAGGATTTGATGGAATTTATTAGATAATCTAGGGCAATGTGAGACCATTAGATTAGATTTTCTTTGGGGTTAGTGACTGTCTTTTGCTTCTTTTCTTACTGCCACTGTTTTACATAGTGCCTGGCACATGGCAGGTACTTAATAAATGTTTATTGTTTATTTATTTTCTATTTTTAAAACCTCGCCTTCCTTCTTAGAATTAATACTGTGATTGGTTTTAAGGCAGAAGAGTGGTAAGGGCTAGGCTGATGATGGCAAACCTATGACACGCGTGTCAGCACTGATACGTGTAGCCATTTTTGATGATACATGGCCCAATACAGAGAAATATGGCATTGCATGCCTAGGATGAAACATTTGCTAGAGTGTAGTGTAGACTCTGTGCACTACAGATGACAATTCTATCTATATAAATTTACCTATTTTGGTTTATTAAGTACAGCTATATATTACAATTATACGTTTTTGTTATTTAAACTATAAATATTGTGAAATTATGGTTTTTTTTTCTCAAAGTGACACACTACCCAAGTTATGCTCGATTTTTGGTGAATTTTAGCACACCAACCTCAAAAAGTTGCCCATCACTGCTAGGCAATGGGGTTAAGTGACTTGTCCAGGATCACACACCACAGAAGTGTCTGAGACCAGATTTGAACCTAGGATCTCCAGTCTCTAAGTCTGGCTCTCAATCCACTGAGCTACCCAGCTTCCCCCATAAATGTTTATTGGTTGAATGTTTGAGCATGGAGCACTTGAGGGAAGGAGGTCAAAGGACTCCAAGACAAAAAAAAAAAAAATCATCTAACTCCTAATTTGCTGTAGGCTGACTCTTTCTCTGTTCACCACAAAGAAACATGTGACAAACATCCTGCCTCCCTTGTCCCCACTTTTGTCATCAGTGACACCCTTAGCTCTTACCACGTTGACCACCCCAGAGCATCTAGAAGGTGAGGAAAATCTGCTCTGGGCTCTTTCTTTTGGTTACTATGAAAAAGAACTTCCCCTCGTGGTTAGCCCCACTTCCTCTGCTGCCCACTCTCCTTCCCTGCCTGGTATTTTCTCAGTTTGTACCCCCACCTCAGATCCTGGGTTCTCTCCAGTAGGATCCTAGAGAAGGAGGAATCAGAAGATAGCACCACAAAATGTGCCCAGAGAATTGGAATTCTTCCAGTTTAGTGAGACTTAGAGTCACAGTGTTATAGAATGTGAAAGTGGAAGGCAACTGGAAGATTTTTCAGTCTTACTCCTCATTTTACCGATCTGAGGAAGTTGAGGTTCAGAGAGCGGTTTACCCAGATGTGATCAGTGAATGGGGGCAAAGTCAGTATCCAGCCCTGGTCTCTTCATTCCAGTGTGATGCTTCAGGAGTTTCCTGATCATAGCAGATTGGGGAGGGAGCGGAGGCACATCCTCAGCTAGAGTTTAGAGGAGAATCTCAGATTTAGTATTTGGTTGTTGTGGAGGGGGAGGGGAGAAAGAGGAGTCTGAAAGAGTAGTAGAGGCTGGGGTGGGGGTCTAAGTGGGAGGATCTTTTCTTTTTAACTCTTAGTTTGCCTCAGCCAAATTTTGTTCTGGGAGTGACGCGACTGCCTGGCTGAGCTGGCCTTAGAGGTAGATGGAGTAGGAAGTTAGCTACGTGGTCTGTCTTGAAGGATTCTGGGAAGCCACTCTCTCTCCTTCCAATACTCCCCTCCCCAAAATCACTCAGGACTGGCCTCTTCAATTTCCTCTTTAAAAGACCAAGCGTGTCCCCCACCCCCGGAGAGACTGCATACATAGTAAACCCAAAGCTTCGGGGCCCAGTGGAGATCCCAGGTCTTCTGCTGGAAATAAGAGGAGGTTTGGGGACAGCAGGAGGTGTAGGATGGGGCTGGGTGAAGGAGGTTGAACTGGGGGGCGGGGGTGGGTGGGAAGGGCATCGAAAGGGGAGGCTGGATGCGCTAAAGACAGAATTCATGCGCTTGGTAGTTTGGCTCAGAGTGGGATTGACAATTTGTATTGAGGCAGTGGAGGGTGAAAGCCTCAGCAAGGGCGGCTGCCTTCCTTTTCCCTTGACCTCCTCCCTCACTGTCTCAAAACAGAAACGAAGCTCATTCCAGAGGCCTGGGAAATTCCTCCGTCCTCAGGAACATGACTTGGAGGATAAATGCTCTCGACACAGGAAAAACTTTTTGTTAAGCCTGAAATCTCGGGTTTCAGTTCCACAGCTGGGCAAGTCATTTGCTGTGAGCCTGGGCTGGGATTCTTCAGGAGAGACATTAAGGAGCTCTGGTGGCAAGGGCATCCCTCCCTTCCCTTCCCTCCCCTTTCCTCACCTTGCCTTGCCTTCCCTTTCCCTCCTTCCCCTTCCCTGTTCATTCATGTGATGCTTCTCGGCATTTTGACATGATCGCACTAATTTATTGGTGTACAATGGAACCACAAGAAGTAATTCAGGTGTCTTAGCAAGCAGTACAGGCAAGGAGAAAGTTATCCTCAAATCAACTATTAAAGAAAAAAATTCAGTTGGAGGTTGAGAAGGTGGCCTCCTGGTAGCTTTCCCTTTGAGCTAAATAGTTGCTAAACCCCTTGGTTTCTCTCTATTGAAGGCCTCCTAGGACAGGCTCAGGTGGATATGTAAATGGCGGAGGCTTCCTATAACCATAGAAGAGGTCTGGACTGGGAAATAGTTAAGAAACTTAAATTCCAGTGCTAATTCTGATACTTACAAGGCCTGACCTAGGGCAAGTCACCTAATCTCTCTTTGTCTCAGATTTCTCTGCATAAAAATAGGGAATGAGTGGGTGTGGGCAGCTCATACTAGGAACCGACATTTGAATCTGTGAGGAAATAATGCCGAAAATCAGCAGTAAGTTTATTTTCAAATACCAGGCTCCCAATTTCTCCCCAAATTTCCAATTCTTTGGTGGATATCTGAAATTCTACCATAACACCTCCGGCTCTTTAGCTTAAGGCTGTTAAAATAGGACCCTCTTCTGGAGGGTATATCCATTTAATCCATTGTTGGTCATTGTTAGTTGACACTTTGTGGGTAATTAGAATGTAAGTTCCTTGAGGGCTTTATCTTTCCTTAAATTGGGCCCCGGAATGTTGTAGGCACTTAGAAAAAAGTTGTTGATCTTCTGAGGGACTCTTGTAAAGGTCTTCCCTCAGGGGAGGGGGCAGATGTAAATAGAGACCACTGGAGCTGGAGATTCATTGTTTAGAACTTTGGAATGGTGTGTTGAATTTGGAGTCATGGTGCCCAGAATTTGAATCCTCTGTCATTCACTCCCTGTGCAACCTGTAAAAAGTAAGTTACTTTTCCTCTCCAGGTCTTAGTTTTCTCATCTATAAAATGAAGGGATAGGCCCAGTTGATCGCTAAGATCCTTTCAATTTGACATTAGTAATCCAAAATGATTCATGAACCCCCATTTCCTAAAAGAAATTCTATCTTCCGTCAATCAAACAATTGATAAACATTTATTAGATGTCTATTTTGGGTCAGACATTAAAGGTTCCACAACGCTTTATCTACCCTGGAATAAAAATCTCACTTCATGAAAATATCTGTGAGTTATTTAGTACTAAGGGGCAGCTAGAATTTGAATATCTACTCAAGAGTGGAAACTGAGGAGTGCAGCGAGGTAGAGAGCACACATGTCTTGTACCCACTTTTGTGATGAAACATGCCTATGAAACTGATTGATATCCTATTAATAAGCCCCACGATTCGATCAATTTAGCTCGGACTAAGATCTTTAAAATCCCTGAACTTATAAAGGAAAGTGTTGGAGGGGATGTAGCAAAATTGAGACACTAAGGTATTGGTGGTGGAGTTGTGAATTGATCCATCCATTCTGGAGGGCAATTTGAGGCTATGATACTGTTCACATCCTTTGATACCACTACTAGGTCTGCATCCTGAAGAGACTTTTAAAAAGGAGGGGGAAGGCGAAAGGACTTATTTGTACAAAAATATTTATAGGAGCTCTTTTTGTGATGACAAAACTGAGGGGAGCAATGGCTGAACAAGTTGTGATATACAATTGTGATGGGATTTTATCATGCTGTAAGAAACAACAAACAGGATGGTTTTAGAAAAACCTAGAAAGGCTTATATGAACTGATGCAAAATGAAGTGAACAGAACCAGGAGGCACTGTACAGAGTAACAGCAATATTGTACTATGATCAATTGTGATAGTCTCAGCTACTCTCAGCAATACAGTGATCTGGGACAATTCTGAAGGACTTAGGACAAAGAATGCTACCCACCTCCAGAGAAAAAGCTGGTGACATCTGAATGTAGATTGAAGCATACTATTTGTCATTTAAAACATTTGTGTGTTTTTATTTTGGGGTTTTGGTTTTATATGAGTATTCTCTCATAATTTGACCAATATAGAAGTTTGATATATATATAGAATATATGACCAATGTAGAAGTACAACTCAGATCAAATTATTTATCATCTCCAGGAGATGGGAAGGAAGGGAGGGAGACAATTTGAATCTAATAATTTTGATATATATTAAAAATTATTATTACATGTAATTGAGAAAATAAATTTTTAAAATTCCATGAACTTGATTTGTATAATGGGAATAAATGAACCAAAAAACTGTTTTCATATTGGGGGAAGTCACAATCACTGGGCTTTTGAAGTTTCTGGGTGTTTAAGGTTGTAAGATTGCCTGTAAGGATTCAGAATGGGGAAACTGAGGGCTAGGGAGTCAGACTTTTTGGACTGCACAATTTTGCCAGGTCTGGTCCTGCTTATAAGTATTATAGAAGCAGAGAGAAGACTGTGCTTACACACACACACACACACACACACACACACACACACACACACACACACACACACTGTGTGTGTGTGTGTGTTTGTTGAACTGCATTTCCTAATTTAGAAAAGGATCATTATGAGATGTTTTATGTTCCCATTTACTGCCATTCTCCACCCTAATCCAGTTCATGTCCACCCCAGAGAGTATGGAAGCTGGGAAAAGGATTGAATGGCAGCCAGGTCTCATCAAGAGGTCATTACTTGAGCCTTATGGTTGAAGTCTCTGTTGGTACAGACAGAGCTCTGTTTGACTTCTTTGGTGTTCTGGTCACTTCCACCTGACCACCTGGTGTTTGCATAGTACCAAGGCAGTGAACAGATGATTTAGGCACTTATTAAAAGAAAATTGACCAGATTTGTTTTTCTATGAAGCCAGCTAGAACTGGCTTCTTTCACATCTTGTTAGTTGGGCAAAATTTTGGGAACCCTCTCCAGAAGAGTGGGAGGAGGAAGATGGCGGCTCTTTCTCTGGGAGGCCCAGGTTGGATTATTAGCTGAGGATGGAAGGAGTACTGTTCTTGGAGTCAAGCACCAAGTTTAAAGCCCAGCCAGAATACCTGAGTTCAAACTGTGGTTCTAACACTTATTGTCTTCAAAATCATAGCAAGTCACTTTGCCTATTTGGGCCTTTTTGCTCATTTGTAAATGAAGGGAATTACATTAGATAGTAATAATAGCTAGTATTTTTATATAGATTTAAAGTTTGCAGAGCATTTTATATCTTTTATTTCATTTGATCCTTACATGAACACTATAAACATTATTAATATTATTATCCCCATTTTAAAGATGAGGAAAGTGACTTTATAGAGAGACTAAATGACTGGATCACAGTAACACAGTGACTTTCTAAGGCAGGATTCAAATTCTGTTCTTCCTAGTCTATTCCTCTATTCATTTCTCCATTTCATTGCCTCTATGTGACCTCTAAGGCCCCTTGCAATCTTAAATCTATAATCCCATGATGTATTTTTGTTGTATCTTTTTTACATTTACAATTTTATTTTTATTGTCATGTAAAACACACTTCCATATTGGTCAATGCTGTAAGAGCAAACTCATACATAACCCAAACCCCAAAATAAAACCATAAATACACTGATGTGAAGGATGCTCCAACAGTTCTCTCTCTGGAGGTGGATAGCATTACCTATCATCGGTCCTTCAGGATTATCCCCGCATTGCATTGCTGAGAGCAGCCAAGTTTTCACAGTTGTTCATCAAACAGAATTACTGTTACTGTGCACAATGTTCTTTTGGTTCTTCTTATTTTGCTCTGAATCACTTCGTGCAGATATTTCCAGATTTTTCTGAAATCATCTTGTTTATCATTTCTTATAGCACAATGGTATTCCATCAGGAACATATACCACAATTTGCTCAACCATTCCCCAATTGATGCATAAATCCATAACTTCCAATTCTTTGCCACTATAAAAAGGGCTGCTGTGATTATTTTTGTACAAGTAGGTCCTTCCCTCTTTTTTATCATCTCTTTGGGATATAGACCCAGTAGTGGTATTACACGATCAAAGGGTACACACAGTTTTATAGATCTTTAGGAATAGTTCCAAATTGCCCTCCAGAATGGTTGGACCAGCTCACAATTCCACTGATGATGCATTAGTGTCCCAATTTTGCCACATCCCCTCCAACATTTATCACTTTCTTTTACTGACATCTTGCCAATCTGATAAGTGTGAGGTGGTACCTCAGCATTGTTTTAATTTGCCTTTCTCTAACCAAGAGTGATTTTTCCATATGATTATTGATTGCTTTGATTTCTTCATTTGAAAATTGCTTGTTCATATCCTTTGACCATTTGACAGTTGGGGAATGGCTTGTATTCTTATAAATTTGACTTAGTTCTCTATAAATCTGAGAAATTAAACCTTTATCAGAGAAATTTGTAATAAAACATTTTCCCACTTTGTTGTTTCCCTTCTAATCTTGATTACATTAGGTTTGTACAAAAGCCTTTTAATTTAATACAATCAAAATTACTCATTTTATATGTTATAATACTCTCTATCTCTTATTTGGCTGGATGATGTGTTTTTCATTTTGTAAAATGGGAATAAAGATGCCTATATATTTTACTTCATAGGGTTTATGAGTTCATCAAGAGACAAGATATAAAAGAGAGGGTAGGAAAAGGAAGATGATTCAACAAAAGAGACCGAAAAGGAATGATAAGATAGGTAGGAGTCCAGTCTCTATCCAGTTTTAAAAGACATCTCTTGGTCAGTTGTTCCACTGCTGCACAGTGGCTCATTTTATTCTATGAGATGAATAAACCACACACACGCACACACACACACACACACACACACACATACATATTCTACATAAATCAGACGGACTAGCATGCCTATATTCTCATGAATAAAAAAAATGTCTCTTCAGACTATGATCTTCCATCTTTTGTGGCTCTCGTGTCTTTAATGTATACATTTATTCTAATGCTCATGGATGATTCATTCTTGGAGGGCTTTTCTCTGGTATAACATACCATATAGTATTGTTGGCATAGTAGACACTCTTGGAATAAAAAAATTTGAGTTCAATTCCTAACTCTTTTTTTTCCACCCTTATCTTCCATTTTAGAATCAATACTGTGTATTGGCTCCAAGGCAGAAGAGTGGTAAGGGCCAGGCAGTGGGGGTTAAGTGACTTGCCCAGGGTCACATGACTGAGAAGTGTCTGAGGCCAGATTTGAACCCAAGACCTCCAGGCTCTAGTCCTGGCTCTCAGTCCACTAAGCTACCTAGCTGCCCCCTCAATTCCTAACTCTTAAGTTTAATAGTTCTAGTGTCTTCTGTCTGTTGATTTCCTCTAATTTTTCCTGATTCTGGGCAGCTAGGTAGTGAGGTAGAAAGAGTGTGGGACCTGGAATCAGAAAAACATTTTCCCAAGTTCAAATTTGACTTTAGATATTTCCTAGCTGTGTGTTCCTGGGCAAGTCACTTCACCCTGTTTACCTCAGTTTCCTCATCTGTAAAATTATCTGGAGAAGAAAATGACAAACTACTTCAGTATCTTTGTCAAGAAAACTGCAAACAGGGTCACAAAGGTTAGGACACAACTGTAAAACCATGGTTGGACATGACTGAAATGAGGGAATGTCACCAAAAATCTTGTATATAACTTCATTGTATAGTGGTTTACTTGTCTTTCCCATTAGACTGTGAGCTCCTTGTGGGTAGGGACTGCCTTTTGCCTTTCTTTGATTCCACAATGCTTGGCAAAGGGCCTGGTATATAGTAGGTGCTTAATAAATGCTTATTGAGAGGCAGCTAGGTGGTTCAGTGGATAGAGTCAGGCCTTAGAGACAGGAGGTCTTGGGTTCAAATCTGTCCTCAGATCCTTCCTAGCTGTATGACCCTGGCCAAGTCACTTAACCCCCATCGCTGAGTCCTTACTGCTCTTCTGCCTTGGAACCAATACTTAAGCATCAATTCTAAGACAGAAGGTAAAGGTTTATTTAAAAAAATGCTTATTGAGTGACTGACTTGATCTCTTTGAGCACCATGCCTAGCACCAGCTCTCAACTTAGCTGGACTCTGTCCTAGATCCTTGGCTTTACAGGATGTCGCCGTTGATGATGCCAGGTATCTGGGGAAATGCAGAATATGCCTAATTGCTTTCCTTACATAAGGCAAAGGGAATCAAATAACACACAACAGATAGAGGGAAAGGAAATCCCCAAACCCCCATGGACAGATTGTTGTTGGCCTTTCCAAGTTTTACCTCCCCCTGCCCATTTACTCCCCCCTCCCCATTGACTTCCCCTCCCCACTTACTCCCCCTCCCCATTGATTTCCCCTCCCCACTTGCTCCCCCTCCCCATTTGCTCCCCTTCCCCAT
>NC_058131.1:570737766-570759828 GCF_016433145.1 Gracilinanus agilis
CCGTCCTCATTTACTCCCCCCTCCATTTACTCCCCCTCTCCACTCTCCCCTCCACTACCCTATGATGGACGAAAGGAGGGACTGATGGACCCAGTGTATAGCAGCAAAGGCAATGCACAGTTTGCTTAAATCCAATTTCCTTGCTAGGTAAGGGTGGATCCCTGGATGCTCATCTCCAGTGCTTGGCATCAGCTCTGTTCCTGTGCTCCACACTGATTACTAACAATGTTGATAGCATATAGGGACCACAAGAGAGACTTTCTGCGATTGGCACCATCCCAGAAAACTCAGTACATATGGTTGCCACATGGCAGACTTTGAGTAGTTTTAATTGTCCTTCTCTGGCATCCCTCCAGCTGTAGATTCTGTGTGTGTGTGTGTGTGTGTGTGTGTGTGTGTGTGTGTGTGTGTGTTTTAAAGAAACATCTTCCAGAACTATGGATGGACACTATTGAACGTATGGACATATATTTGGGTATAGCCCAATAATATTGATGGATCATCTTCTGCACATGAAAGAAAAATGGGGTAAGGAAGGAGAAAGGAATGAAAAATGGGATGGTCAGGCGTGCTATGTCCTTTCCTTTTTCCTAGTACTGGCTATTCTTATTACATGTCAAAAACACGTCAAAAAGTAGTTGTAGGCGCAGCAAGATGGCTCAGTGGATTGAGAGCCAGGTCTAGAGATGGGAGATCCTGGAATCAAATCTAGCCTCAGATACTTCCTAGATGTGTGACCCTGGGCAAGTGACTTAACCTCAATATTAGCCCTTAATACTCTTCTGCCTTCGAACTAATACTTTGTATTGATTTTAAGACAAAAGATAAGGGCTTTAAAAAAAATAGTGTTAACTGCTCAGAGGTCTCCTTTAGCACTAAAGGTGTTCAAACTGTTTACTTAGTCATTGTTACAGGCTCTGAATGTGTCACTGTGCTATCAATCAGTGAGCATTTGTGAAGCATGTATTAGTTTCTAGAGAACTGTGCCAAGTACTGGGAACAGACATGAAAAATGAGGCAATCCTTGCCTTAAGGAGCTTACTGCCTTCTGATTTTCAGGTAAAATACAGAATAAGCACAAAAATAAATACAAGGTGATTTGGGGATAAGGACCACTAACAGCTGGGGAATTAGGAAAGTGGCATTTAAATTGGGTGGCTGGGGGTGTTACAAGATGTAAAGTTGTAGAGGGTGAGGATTTTAGGCATGGGAACGAGTCTTTTCAAAGTCATGGAGGTGGGAGATGGCATGTTATACATGGGGAACTACAGTTAGACCAATTTGGTAAGATAGTATGATATATAAAAGCTGGAAATACAGGCAGGATGGTCAAAACTTTAAATGTCAAACCGAGTTTGTTTTTATCCTTTGGGTATGGGAAATAGAGGAAATGAGGTTAAGTGACTTATCTAGGATCATACAGCTAGTAAAGTCTGAAGCTAGATTGGAAGATGAGTTTTCCTGGCTCCAGGCTAGGCACTTCACTCTATCGGTTGTGTCACCTACCTACCCTCATTCCTACCTACTGTGTCCTAATCTTTGTTTGACCTCGAAAAAAAAGAGACTTCACGGGTAAATGCTCCCAGAACAGTGGCTCTCTCCAGATAACTATAGTGTGACTAAGAGATGGAATGTGGATTTTAGGGGCTATTCTGTTTTACTGAGAAGTAGACAAAGGGAACTTCAGCCCTAGTTATGTGTAGTTTAGATAAGACTGAGCTCAGTGGTTACTCCAACCCTAGAATGCTTTCCTTCCTTGACTTTGAATAGCCATCAGTCACTCTAGCTGTCTTTATTTTCACATATCCCCACCCACACAAAAGTAGTCTGTTCTCAGCAGTTTGTGACATTCATCATTATTTCTTCACTGTTCCACCAGCCCCTCCTCTGATATTCACCACTTGACTGTCATCTCTAAGGCGGCCCTTTCTCTGAATTCAGCTAGACTGGTCCTCAGAGGAGGCACTCACTCACTGTCTCATGCTGGTTCTCTAGCTTGGAGGGATCTGCCAGAGCTTGTGGTCCTATTTCCCTAAATACTTATTATTACATTATTAGTTAATATTAATATATCATATTATTATGTATCATTACATATCATATTACATATAATTATGATATAATACACTGTTATATGTAATATAATAAATCATATTAAATGATATTAATAATAAATTAAAATATTAAAAATATAAAATATATTAAATCAAATTGCTCTTTTAAAAAATTTTATTTTTATTTTGAATATTTTCCCATAGTTACATATTTCATGTTCTTTCCCTCTCCCCAAGACTCCCTAATCCCCCTTAGCCGACACACAATTCCACTGGGTTTTACAGGTATCATTGATTAAGACCCAATTCCATATTATTGATAGTTGGACTAGAGTTATCATTTAGTGTCTTCATCTCCAATAATATCCCCATCAGCCAATGTGTTCAAGCAGTTGTTTTTCTTCTGTGTTTCTCCTCCCAGTTCTTCCTCTGAATGCGGCTAGTTTTCTTTCTCATAAGTCCCTCAGCCTTGCTCTGGATTCTTGCATTGCTGCTAGTAGAGAAGTCCCCTATGTTAGATTGTACCACGGTGTATCAGCCTCTGTGTATAATGTTCTCCTGGATCTGCTCCTTTCACTCTGTATCAGTTCCTGGAGGCCATTCCGGTTCACATGGAATTCCTCCAGTTCTTTATTCCTTTGAGCTCAATAGTATTCCATCACCAACAGATACCACAATTTGTTTAGCTGTTCCCCAACTGAAAAGCATCCTCTCATTTTCCAATTTTTTTTGCAACTACAAAGAGTGCAGCTATAAATATTTTTGTATAAGTCTTTTTCCTTATTATCTCTTGAGAATACAATAGTTTACATGGCAGTCCTACTCTAGGGACTCATTCATCATGATGTGGAATAAATGTTTTATTGAATTAGGTTGTAGAGACTCATGCCACTTGCATTCATAAAATCACAGAATCATAGAGCTAGAGCTAGAAGGGATCTGTGTGCTAATGTCAGACAAAAGACGGTCAGGAGATACAATCATTAAATTTTCAAAGTGAGCATGTATACCTCAAAGCTGAGTAAATGGGACAAATTGGTGTTTACGTCGTTTTGTTAGGTATCCAGATTTAAGAAAGTAATGAAGAAAATGTTAACACATATACACTTAAAAGTGTGTCATAGCCCACGAGATCATAGATAAGAGAAAAGGACCTACAAGTACAAAAATATTTATTTCAGGTCTCTTTGTGACAAAAAATTGGAAAATGAAGGGATGTCCATCAACTGGGAAATGGCTGAACAAGTTGTGGTATATGGCTGTAATGGAATACTATTGTACCATAGGAAATGATGAATGGGATGATTTCAGAAAAACTTGGAAGGACTTGTATGAATTGATGCATAGTGAAGTAAGCAGAACTAGGAGAACATTGTATATAGTAATAGAAATATACATGATTCTCAACTTGGAAGGACTAAACTATTGTCAGCAAAACAAGGATCCAAGACAATTCCAGGGGACTCATGATGAAAAATACCATCCATAGCCATAGAAGGAACCATCAGAGTATGAATGCAAATTCAATTATACCATTTCTCACTCTATTTCCTTCATGATTTTTTTCTTACAAATGTGATATGTCTTTTTTTCACAACATAAAGATTATGGAAATTTGTATTGTAGGACAACAATGGATTAACCTATATCAGATTGTTTATCATCTGGGGAATGAGGAAGGGAGGGAGGGAGAGAATTTGGATTGCAAAAGGTCAAAAAACAATTGTTAAAAATTATCTGTGTAATTAAAAAAAAGAATAGAACATAAAAAAAAGTCAGACACTTTTTTTTTGCTCAGAGAACCAATTGTTAAATATTTACCAGCACACCCCTGGGTCTTAGAGATTCTTTAGTCCAATCCCCGTCTTAGAGATTCTTTAGTCCAATCCCCTTATTTTACAGATGAAGAAATTGAGGTCACCCAGGTTAAGTAAGTGGGATGTGGAATTGTTTGGTTGAGATTCAAACTTATGTCCTGTGATTCCAATTCAGGGCTATTTCTGCTTCACCACACTTCTCTAAGTTTCTGAAGTCATTTTTGCTCTGTTGTATCCTTTGTCTCTCTATTCTGGAGCATTTTCTATTGTTTTCTAATTATTTCATGTGCACAGATCTTCACACACCTAAGTAGAATGTAAGCTCTGGGTAAAATCATGGGCCATATCTTCAAAGTCAGGATTGGCAGTTAAGAGACTTGAGTTCTGGTGCAGTTAGGTGGCTCAGCAGATTAAGAGCATGTCTAGAGATGGAAGATTGTGGGTTCAAATCTGTCCTCAGACACTTCTTAGCTGTGTGACCCTGGGGAAGTCACTTAACCCCCATTGCCTAGCCTTTACCACTCTTCTGCTTTGGAGTCAATCCACAGTACTGATTCTAAGGTGGAAAGTAAGGGGGAGAGAGAGAGGGGTGGTGGTGGAAGAGAGAGTGAGAGAAAGCTGGGTTCTTATCTAGTCTTGGCTCTGTGATGGAATCATTATGAGATGCTGATTAATTACCTTCTACTCTTTCCCAAGTATATTTTGTAAATACTTAAGTTTATCACCCCTCACAGAGTGTAAGCTCTTTGAGGACAGAGACTATTGAGTCTTGTCTTTGCATCTCCCAATGCCTAGCACAGTATATAACTTGTATATAATAGATGTTTGTTGATTGATTGATTTCCCCTCTCTGGACCTGAGTTTCTTTGTCAAATGGAAGAGTTGGGCTCAAAGATATCTGAAGATCCCCCAAGTCTTACATTCCAAGATTCTCCTTTTCTTAAAGTCCCCCTCCCCCCAATGTGGGGCCAAGTGAAGGTTGAATTTCCACTGAATCTCCAAAAAATACTTGTTGACTTGACCCAACTTGAATGTGCTCAGCATGTAGTGGGATTGGTGTATTCCAGAGAGGCTCCTCCTATCCAGATGAGTTGGCAGGGATTCTGTGTCACCATAAGCCCCCACCCCCAGTCCTGGACTGAGACAGCTGGATCCTGCTAGAACATTTTCTCTCCCCTGAGTGAGAGTAACATTTTGAGTAAACTTTAAATAGGCCACACTTTTTTCCCTCTTTTTTAAAATAAGCACTCCCTCTGGCAAATTTCAGTCTTGCCCTCACAGGACGAATGTATTCCAGAAATCGATGTCAGAGCGTCCTTTGTAATCCTAAGGGGAAAGGAGAGAAAAAGAGGAGGGGTGGTGGAGAGGTGAGGGAGAAAGAGAGAGAGAGAAAGAGAGAGAGAGAGAGAGAGAGAGAGAGAGAGAGATTCTATTTATTGGGATATTTACATCCAGAGAAGGAATATTATTGTTTCACCAGTTAAATACTGGGACTCTGCTGAAAAATATTTTCCATCTGCAGGAGAGAAATCAAACACTTTAGAGAACAGCAGCCAATACATGCAGACTGAGGGCAGCGTGTCAGAGGCCCATTTCCCCTAGCACCAAGTTTCCCACTGAATATTCTGAAAATGATTGCTCTGATGCCTGTTACTGAGACTGTGGCTATTGGTTTCTCTCCTAGTTTCTGTGTTCTTGTCATGTCCTTGGAAAAATTCTCTTCTCTGCTTTAACAGGCTAAATAACTTGAAGTTTATGGTGAAGAAAGAAGGGAGAAGGAAGAAATTGGACTATGCTAACCAAAGGAAAGACCTTTCAAGCTGGCCTGTAGCAGAAAGGCTCAAGGGCCTTGATCCCTATTCCTTTTTCAGTGAACTGCAGACTTACCTGAAAGAAGACTTGGGAAGGGTCACTGAGTTTATTTCCTTGATTCCAGACAGGATAGTAATCAATTCAACCTTTCTTTTAGAGATCATCAGATAAGATTTTATGGTTTGATTACACTATTCCATTCATTCTAATCAACTTTAATTCAATAAACATTTATTAAGTATACAGTGTGTTGCATTGTATTGGGCACTGGGAAGCAGAAATGATATACTGTAGGATTTAGAATTGGAAGATATTTTAAAGTAGAGATTCCTAGCCTGGGGTCCATGGATAGATTTCAGAAAATCTGAGAACTTGGATGGGAAATAATTATATTTTTCTTTTCACTAACCTATAACTGAAAGTTACCAGTTTATTCTATTATTTAGAAACCTTTTGAAAAGGATTTATAGGTTTTACCAGACTGCCAAAGGGGTTCATTACACATGCAAAAAATCAGAATTCCTGGTCATAGGTGGTTTAATACAATATGTTCATTCGATAGAAGATAGAACAAATTAATACCCTTACTACACAAAACTGAGAAAGAAAGCATTTTTTAAGAATTTCTCTTATGAAATAATTATAGTCTTTTACTCAAACCAGGGAAGGATAAAACAAAGAAGGAGAACTATAGTCTAACATCATTAATGAATATCAACTCAAGAAATTTAAATAATATATTAAAAGGAGTCACAGCATAGTAGGAGGAGCACTGTGCCCAGAATCAAAGGATCTAGTAGTCCCAGCCCTACCACTTCTGAACTTGAAATCCTTAATTTTTTGATTTGTAAAATATGGATACACAATACCTTTACTACCTAACCTCCTGGGTATGTTATGAGACTTAAATTAAATAATAAATGGGCAAGTAATCAAGCAACTAACAATCAAAAAACATTTATAAAGCACCTACACTATGCTAGATGCTAGGGATAGAAATAAAGAATAAAATAATTTGTATCCTTAAGAGGCAGTGGCATAGTGAGTAGAATATGAGCCCCAGAATCAGGAAGACTCATCTTCCTAAGTTCAAATCTGGCCTTAGATTTAACCCTATTTGCCTCAGTTTCCTTAATAGTCCTAGTGTCTTCTGTCTGTTGCTTTTCTCCAAGGTATCCTTTATTGGGCAGCGAGGTGGTATAGTAGATAGAGTGCCAGGTCTGGAGTCAGGAAAACATCTTTCTGAGTTCAAATCTAGTTTCAGTCTCTTACTATGACTTATTACTTATGACTCTGGGCACATCACTACACCCTATTTGCCTCAGTTTCCTCATCTATAAAATGAGCTGGAGAAGGAAATGACAAACCACTCTAGTATCTTTGCCGAGGAAAACCCCAAATGGGGTCCCAAAGAATCGGATATGACTGAAATAACTAAACAACAAAAAATGCTTAAGGATTTACATTCTAATGGGGAAGTACATACCAGGTATATGTGTAAATATACATATATTATAAATGTTTATACAGAGTAAACATGGAGAGAATAAATATAAATAAATACAAGAACATTAAAATAAAAGGTGGTTAGGGAGGGAGGTTACTAGCAGATGGGGAGAATCGGGGAAGTCTATTGTAGAAGATAATGTGTGAGCTGCATCTTGAAAGAAGAGCATGTTCTCTGAAGAGGAACTGAGGAGGGAGGACATTCTAGGTATGATGGACAGGCAGTGAAGGCAAAGGCATGGAGATGGGAGGTCAAATGCCACAGGAGAAGGAAGAGTCTTTCTGGCCAGCTTGTAGAGTGCACGAGGCGAAGTAATGTACGATGAGTCTGGAAAGATAAGTTGAGAAGGGGAAGAGTGGAAAGGCCTTTAAGGACTAAACTGAGGAATTTTTATTTTTTTTCCTAAAGACTACAGAAAGTCACTGGAGTTTATTCAGTAGGGGGAGCAATATGGTCAGAACTACACTGAAGGGGGCAGCTGGGTGGCTCAGTAGATTGAAAGTCAGGCCCAGAGACAGGAGGTTCTAGGTTCAAATCTGGCCTCAGATAACTTCCTAGCTGTGTGATCCTGAGCAAGTCATTTAACCCTATTTGCCTCAGTTTCCTTAATAGTCCTTGTATCTCGTAAGCTTAAACATTAATGTACAATATCTCCAAGTATTATATTTAATAAATTTATTAACAATAACTTGAAGCAAAGGAAAATAAAAAGCTAGAGTAAAGAGGGAGCTAATTAATAATAACTTGAAGTAAAGGAAAATAAAAAGCTAGTGGGCGGTGGCACCCACTTTGGGAATCACTGAGCTAGAGTAAAAAGGGAGCTAAACCAGCCACAGCTGCAAGAGAAGAGAGAGAAAAGGCAGAGTTATGGCCAACTTATAAACAAATCATGAGGATGCAACATGGATGAAGGGAAAAGGATTCTGGGAGATGAAGTCCAAGGGTACAAAATTTCATTTACACAGTCTTCTGTCTGTTGCTTTTCTCCAAGGTATCTTATATATGGGCAGGTTATGTGTGCCCCTGGGCAAGTCACCTGACACCAATTGCTCAGCCCTTATTGTTCTTCTGCCTTGGAACCAATACACAGCATTGAGTCTAAAACAGAAGGTAAGAGTTAGGGGGGGGAAAAGCTTATTGTGGCTTCTTCTTATTTATAGACTGAGGACTTGACCTCCAAGATTCCTTTTGATGCCAGCCTTATCTGATTACCTAGCTATTTTACTCAAGAATGAAACTAGATTCAAGCTCTTCATTTATCAGGAAAGAACTTTTGATCGCCTTTTCTCCTCAGTGACACGGATGCTTACAGGAATTGTGGTAGTATCTGCCTTGGGTTGGGAGTTGCCGGGGAGACCAGGTCAGGAATGAGAGGCGAATAAGGGAACGGGTGCCTCCTTCTTCCCTCCTGCATCTGCCTGGTGAACAGATGCCCCTTCTTTCCCAGCACTCTCAGACCCATCTTCTTTATGGGCCTGGCAGGCGCTGAGAGAGAAAGGCTCGAATCAGGGAAAATAAATCAAATGAGGTGTAAAATTGTTCCGAGCTACGCGCTGTAAAACTGTGGTGACATGTCGTTAGCGAAGGCACCGGGGCTGACAATGACGGGCAGGCACCTGACAGGCGAGAGACGGTAATTAGTCTTGGAGTGATGTTCGCTTACAGATCTGATTGGGGCAGGGGGAAGGGAGGAGAGGAAGAGTGTTGAGGGGTGCTCAGAGGGTCCCATCAAACCTGGATGGAAAACGTTGGAGGTTTCCAAGGAGATCTTGGCAGAGATGGTCTTTGAAGGGAGACAATGAAAGATTGTCTTCCTTTCCACGGGCAACCTTCTCCATTACACAGTTGCCAAATCTCAGATCCACCCTAGAACACAAGAGTTGAGAGATGGAAGGGACGTGAAAGATGGTGCAATGTGTTTCAAAGATACCCACCTGGAAGCCAGATGGAACCCTTCAACTCTTTAAGAGAGACGGTGGAAAGATTCAGAGTGGGAGAAGCAGAATGAGCTTGGCACAAGGTGTTTTGTGATTTCAGATTTGGAGTCAAAGGTCCTTTGCTGGACTCCTGGCTCTGATATTTATTACTTACTAAGTGACCTTGGTGAAGTTGTCTAATTTTTTTGTACTTCAGATTTCTGCTCTGTAAAATGAGCAAATCAAACTACATGGACACTAAAGTCCTTTTGAGTTCTAATAAATGTTTTGTGCCAACTCTTGACCCCTTCGTTAAAAAAAACAAAAACCTTTACTTTCTGTCTTAAAAATTGATATTTAAGTATTGGTTCCAAGTTAGAAGAGAGGTAAGGGCTAGGCTACTGAGGATAAGTGACTTGGGCAGGGTCACACAGCTAGGAAGTATCTGAGGCTAGATTTGAACCCAGGATCTCCCATCTCCAGACCTGGCTCTCTGTCCACTGGGTCACCTAGCTGCCCTGACCTCTTCATTTTGGGGATGTGGGACCTGGGGCCCAGAGAAGTGAAGTCAGCCAGCTAGGGAGAGAACCAAGAGACAACAGTTATGAAAACCCATAGGTACTGTTAGTAATGGGACCTGAATGAGAACCCAAGTCTCCTGCGTCTAAAGGAAATGGGAAGTAACTCATTAAACTTGAAACTGGCCAATTGGGCTCCTTCTTCAAAAACACAGGGACATTGGGAGTAAGTAGCTAACCTGTAAGGCCAGCACTATATGTAGATGGAGCCAGTGACTGTTTGTCCATTCATTCCAGCCTCTTCTTCATCTAGGGCAGTGATTCCCAAAGTGGGCGCCACTGCCCCCTGGTGGGTGCTGCAGAGATCCAGAGGAGCAGTGATGGCCACAGGTGCATTTATCTTTCCTATTAATTGCTATTAAAATAAAAAAAAACATTAATTTCCAGGGGGCTAAGTAATATTTTTTCTGGAAAGGGGGCAGTAGGCCAAAAAAGTTTGGGAACCACTGATCTAGGGAGTAATCCTATAAGCAGGGAAGTGCTGGAGTCAGCTTAAACTGGGCCAGTTCTTACATTTTCAATGTGATCGTTGGCATTTTGGAAATCAGGCTTTGACTTATTGCTTTGCTGATTGTCTAGTCTTAAGAAAGTGATGGAGGGGCAGCTAGGTGGTAAAGAAGATAGAGTGCTGAGCTTGGAATCTGGAAAATCTGAGTTCAAACCTGATTCTAGACACTTATTACCTTTGTGATCCTGGGCAAGTCATTTAACCCTGTTTGCCTCTAAAAAAGTGATGGAAAAAATATGTTAATAATTTAGATTAAACTGAAAAGTACATATATTAAATTTTTCAGAGAGCCAGTGGTTGAGCATTTTGCCAGCATATTCCTGCATATGTGACTTGCAAATGAGACAGGGAATATAAGTAAAATATATCAAAAAGACTGAAGAACCTGAAAGTATGAAGCCATAAAAGTCACTAGATTTGGCAGCAAAGGGCTTGGACTTGAATTCTGGCTCTGCTACTTCTTTCTTGGAGACTTTAGGTAAGTCATTTCACCTAGTTGGGACATCATTTTCTCACCTAAAAAAATTAGATTCCAACTAATCTAAATCTTAAAATGCTTTTATTATTCAGTTGTTTCTATCACATCTGACTCTTTGTGATCCAATCTGAGGTTTTCTTGGCAAAGTTACTAGAGTGGTTTGCAATTTCCTTTTCCACCTCATTTTCCAGATGAGGATACTGAGGCAAACAGAGCTAAGTGACTTACCCAAGGTCACACAGCTGGTAAGTGAGGCTTACTAGGCCAGATTTGTACTCAGGAAGATTAATTTTCCTAACTCCAGGCCAGATACTCTATTCCATCTGTTTTTTTTTTTAAACCCTTACCTTCCATCTTAGAATCCTGAGTATTGGTTCTAAGGCAGAAGAGTGGAAAGGGCTAGGCAATGGGGATTAAGTGACTTGCTCAGGGTCACACAGCTGGGAAGTATCTGAGGCTACATTTGAACCCAGGACCTCCTGACTCTAGTCCTGGCCCTTTATCCACTGAGCCACCCAACTGCTCCCTAGCCAATTACTTTAGAAATAGTATTTGGACCCATGAAAGCAAATTAATCAAGGCGAGAAGATATGGAGGAAGAAAAAGACGATGTGAGGCAGCAAGCTGGCAAATAAAGGCACAGGAATTGGATGAAGAGACAGCAAAGGAGAGTGAGAAAGAGTAATCAAACAAGGGAAAGAAGGAAATGAGGGCAAGGTAATGACATGGGACACATGGGAGGAGAGAGTGTCCAGGAGAAGAGATTGATCTTCACCATCAAAAGCTGCAGAGATATCAAGAAGAATGACAATTGAGAAAAGACCATCTGATTTCGCCCTTACCAGATCATTGGTAGTGTCGGAGAAGGTGGCTTTCATCGAGTGTGATCAGGCAGGAAGCCAATTTCCTAGGAGTTGAGAATTGGGATTGGGAGAGTAGAAAATTCTTTCTAGTCATCTGGCAGTGAAAAGGAGAAGAGCTGAAGGGATGGTAGCTTGAGGGGAGAACAGGGTCAAGGAAAGGGTTTCAGTTTTTTTTAAAGGATCAGGTAGCTCTGAGGAAAGTGCTTTGGAAACCTTGAAGTACCATGGAAATTCGAAGCCTCCAGGTTGTGCAGTGGATGGGGTGCTGAGCCTGGAGTTCAGTCTGTTGTTCAGTCCTATCGGATTCATCATGATCCAATGTGGGGTTTTCTTGGCAAAGATTCTGGAGTGGTTTGCCATTTCCTTCTCCAGCTTATTTTACAGATGAAGACACTGAGTCAAGCAAGGTTAAGTGACTGGCCTAGAGACACACAGCTAGTTGTCTGAGGCTAGAACTCGGGAAGAAGAATCTTCTTGACTCTAGGCTGGCCCTGCATTAACTAGCTGCCTGGAGTCAGGAAGCTCTGAATTGAAATCAAGCCTCAGACACTTCCTGGCTGTGTAACCCTGAGCAAGTCCCTTAAATTCTTTCTGCCTTTGTTTCTTCATCTACAAAATGGGGATAATAACAGCACCTAGGTTATAAAATGAAGTAATGGTTAAAGCATTTCACAAATCTTTTTTTTTTTTTTTTGGTTGTTGTTCAGTTATGTCCAACTCTTTGTGACCTCATTTTGGAGTTTTCTTGACAAAGATACTGGAGTGGCTTGCTGTTTCCCTCTCTAATTCATTTCACAAATGAGGAAACTGAGACAAATAGGGCTAAATGGGGTCAAGTGACTTGCCATCATCAGATAGCTAGTAAGTGTCTGAAGCCAGATTTGAAATCAGATAAGTCTTTCTAACTGTAGACCAAGAGCTCTATTCAATTTGCCACCTGGCTGCCCATTAAAAGACTTATAACTGGGGGCAGCTGGGTAGCTCAGTGGATTGAGAGCCAGGCCTAGAGATGGGAGCTCCTAGGTTCAAATTGGACCTCAAACACTTCCTAGTTGTGTGACCCTGGGCAAGTCACTTGACCCTCATTGCCTACCCATACCACTCTTCTGCCTTGGAGCCAATACACAGTATTGACTCCAAGATGGAAGGTAAGGGTTTTTGTAAAAAAAAAAAAAAAAAAAAAAAGACTTATAACTGCTGGCTATTATTAGTTGAACTCTGCTCCCTCCCCTTTTGATTCTCAATTCTAAACAATTTTCCTTAGTAGAGGCAGTATGTTGAAGTAACAAAAGTAGTAGTCAAGAAATCTGAGTTCCTATCCCAGCTCTGACAATTACTACCTAAGTAATGCTGGACAAGTTAATTAATCTCTCTGTGCTTCAGTTCCCCTCATCTTTAAAATGAAGAAGTTGGGCCAAGTGATCTTTGAGGTCTTTCACAGCTCTAAATCCATGAATCTTTGTGATCCTACAATAGATTCCGCTGGAATTATCCGTATAATTGCCTTAGCTCTTTGCTTCCCTCTGCTGGTGTAGACACGGTTTGAATTGGGTCCTGGGTGCCAGGTGCTGGTGACAGCAGTTGACTCTGGCCAGGCTTCCCTATATCCTCCCCACCTCCCTTTCTCAAATCCCTGAGTAGCCCAGCACTCAGACCACCCTGGAATCAGTGCAGAGATTTCTCAGGAAGAAACTGGGAAAGAGGGTCAGCCTTTGATTGGTAGTGGTAGTAGAGGGGAATGAAGGATGGGGGTTAGCCTGAGCTCCTCAGAGAGTTTCCCTGGAGAAGTTTCATGCTTCAGTGAGAATGCATGAAACCAAAGATGTGCTTCCATATGTAATAATGTACCCCAAACAAGCTATTAAGACCTCCTTGCCATTCATCATTCGTGGAGTGGCTAATTAATTTTCAGGCACGGGGTCTGTAAGGTACTCGGAAATGTTATTTATGGCTTGTGATTGCTAAAGTAAAGTAATATACTCCTCAGCCAGGCATCAAGACTCCATAACATGATCTTCATCCACCTCTCCAGGCTTTTCTCTCATCACTCCCTTCCAGGAACCTTCAAAGTTGAACACACTGGGCTTCTTTCTGTCCCTACAACATATTTTATACTTCATTACCTCTTGCATTCCTGTTTCTTTCATTTGGAAAGCCTTCTTCCGTTGCCTGATCCAGATATGATCATCCATTGTGGTTTAGCTTAAATTCTATCTCCTCTCTCAGGTCTTCAAAGTCCATTCACTTTGGCCCACAGTAATCTCTCCCCATCCTGAACTCAGAGATCTTAGAGGTCTAGAAATGGAAGGATCCCAAGAGAAAGAATAATGATTCTAGAATCAGAGAAGATGGGTTCAAATTCTACCTTTCTGTACACAGTGCTCTTTCTCAGTTCATTCTTGACCTTCATGTGCATTCAGTTTAGGTTCCCCAGAAGGTATGACTACTACTTTGGTTTCTAGGTGTAGGTAATTTTGTATGTGGCTACTTCTATTACTGAGTCCCCACCAGTGTGCTTTCTATTAGCAATCAGCCAGGTGTAACTAGCTTTTAGAAAAGATATTTACTTAGATGGTTTTTAAGAACAGATAGAATTAAAAATTCTAAAATATTTATGGCATCTCTTTTTGTGGTGGCAAAGAACTGGAAACTGAAGGGATGTCCATCAATTGGAGAATGGCTGAACAAGGTGTGGTATATTATGTGATGGAATACCATTGTGCCATAAGAAACAACAAACAAGATGATTACAAAAAAAGCCTGGAAAGACTATAGAGTGATGCAAAGTGAAGTGAGCAGAACCAAGAGAATATCATGCACAGTAACAACAATAATGCATGATGGTCAACTGAGAATGACTTAAATATTATCAACAAGGCAAAGACAATCCAGGACAACTCCAAGGGACTCATGATGAAAAAGGATACCCATTGCCATAGAAGGAACAGATGGACTCTCAATGCAGATTGAAACATATCACTCTTCACTTTATTTCTTCCATGAATTTTTCTCTAATATAAGCAATATGTATCTTGTTTCACAGCATGACAAACAGGGAAACATGTATTATATGATAATATATGTACAGTTTATATCATATTACCTGCCTTCTTGGAGAAGGTTGGGAGGGAGGGGAGAAAAAGTTGAGATAAAGATTTTTGGACATAGCTAATGTGAGAATTTGTTTCTCTTGGGTAAGTATATTTATGATAATTTATTACATATTTATAACAAATCATATGTAATATATTCTTATGTTACATATAAAAAATAAAAAATGGCAACAAAAAAAGAACAGATAGTATAAATATTTCCATCCAAACTGGATCACACATGCCCCACAAAAACACACAATGCCAATGAGGAGACTGGAATTGAACTTAAAGAACAACAGTCATGAGGCATACATGTAAGGAAGGAACATTTATATTAAAGGGGGTATCTTTTAACTCTTAGCCTTTGAATGCCCTTTCTCCCTTCAAGAAGTTCTCATGAAGCTTCCATTAGATGTAGTGCTCTGCTGGTCAGGTTGCTCAACAGTAATCTTGGGATCTGTTTGTTTCTTGAACACGATTTTGATACTTGTCTCCTCTACAAGAGGTTACACTCCATGAAGCTGCCCACTTTCACAGGTGACCATCTTTCCACAACTTTTGCAGGCACTTCTCCTGATGTCAGCCTCACTCCTACTTCAGGGGATAGTGTTATTGTCGCCATGTAGCTCTGATCACTGATGGAACTCTTTTGGAGTTCCTTGATCTCCTGAACTAACAAGGTTACCTCAGTGCTTCTAACCTGGAATACCTGTTCACCTAAGATCACAAAAGAATAATTACAAAAAGATAGGATACTCACAGCCAATGTAGCCCATTAGGAGAGAGAGTGGCTGCTTCTTCCTTGACCCAATGCTCAGAGAGTAGTTGAAATAGTAACTTGAAATAGTCTTGACTCTTTGAAGACCCAAAGGGTTTTGTGACCCCTAAGTCATCATTGCTTGTGACTCAGCAGTCCATTAAAAATTTTTTTTTCTTTATCATCCATTATGAATCCCTGAGTCATCATGGCCAGAAGAAGATTCGCTCCAAGCTTTGACATGGTCTAATGGATTGGACCTGGAAAGAAATAACTGTGCATGCTCCAAGAATTTACCTTCACAGGTCAGTCTACCCCAATTATACTTATTACGTTTGTGTTCTTGGGCAAGTCCTTTACCCTCCCTGGGCCTCAGTTTCCTTATTCATAAAATGACCAGATGACCTTTAACTCCTTTCTATTTCTAGATCTATAATCAACAATCTTTTTTTAAAAGCTCTTACCTTGCATCTTAGAATCAATTCCAAGGCAGAAGAGTGGGAAGGGCTAGCAATAGGGGTTAATTCACACAGCTGGGACATATCCAAGGTCAAATTTGAACCCAGGGCCTCCTGTCTCTAGGCCTGGCTCTCAATCCACTGAGCCACTTACCTGCCCCTGATCTGCAATTTATGGAATTGTGACCAGGTTGTACTTCTCTCATTTGAGAGATAAATAAACTTAAGCTCTAAGGAAATTGAGAGATGAGGTGAATTTCCATTGACACACACATATCTTGTGGCCAACCTTAACTTTTTGACTTTATTGTGGTGATTCTGGTGGAACTGTGGATATATGAGTTAACTCCCCACAATCCCACAACACCAGTGGAAAGGTTGTGAAGGAGGAAGCTGTGGTGTAGACCTTGGAGCAGTTTTGGTTAACTTTGCTCTTAGTGGGTTAAACTGGGACCCAACTATGGGCCCTTTAAGCAAAAAGGACTTTGGCAGAAGCCCCTGGAGGCTCAGGTTTGCCAACTGCTTTTTATCTCCTTTTTCTTCTTTTATCCTTCTGAATTGCTTTTTAACCTCCTTGGGAACTGTTTATTCCTGGGGATATTGCAGGAAAAAAATTAAGTGGATTATTTATTTGAGTGCTTAGACTCTGAGTGATTCTGTAGCTGATGTTGACTTGACTGAGGCAGTCCACATCATCAAGTATCTGCATAATATTTCTGTACTTTTTTTTTTGCAAAGCATTTGCTTCTGTATTGTCCCATTGACTCTCAAATAATATGGTGACTTAAACAGAACATTTTATTGATGAGAAAACTGAGACCCAGAGAGATTCAGTAACTGAAATGCCCAAGGTCATTTAGGGCGAGAGTGACCAAAGGTGGTTTAGAATTCATTTTCCTGGCTCCTAGCCTAGCATTCTTCCAGCTAAAAATAATCTCCCTGAGGGCAGGGACTACTTTTTTTGTGTTAGTCTTTGTATCTTCAGCACTTAGTACAATGCCTAGTAGGTATTTAATAAGTTCTTGCTGGATTGAATTAATCTACATTCCATCACACTATGATGCCTCTTGCCCATTCCCATGGGAACCAAATATTTGTAAGCCTAAATCCACTTCCTTCCAGCACTATTGGACACAGTCCAATTCTGGGCACAGAAAGAGATTTGGATAGGCTCTCAGTGTTGGATATAATGGCAGATGGTAGGCAAATCATTATCCTTTTGCATTCAAAGGTGCCCTAACTAGTGGGTAAGTACATGAATCCTGGAAGACCAATGAGTGACTAGTTAACTGCATAGAATGTAATAATGTGTGTCTTTTTTTTAGTTACCATTTTTATATATAACATGGCTATATTATAATACATGTGATTTGTTATGTATATGTAGTAAATTATCATAAATATGCTTATCCAAGAGAAACAAATTCTCACATTGACTATGCCCAATAATCTATAACTCATTCTTTCCCCTCCTCCCTCTCCATTCCCTAAGAAAACAGGAAATATGATATAGTCATGCATATTTTATCACATAATACATGTTACCCTATTCATCATATTGTGAAACATTTGCTAGCACTTGAGAAAAATTCATCGAGGAAATAAAGTGAAGAAAGGTATGCTTCAATCTGTATTCAGACTCTGTTCCTTCTAGGTAGATATCCTTTTTCATCATGAGTCCCTTGGAGTTATCCTGGATTTTTGTCTTGTTGATAATAGCTGTCATTCCCAGTTGATCATTCATCATCCATTATTATCATTACTATGTATGACATTCTCCTGCTTCTGCTCACTTCACTTTGCATCACTTCATTTAAGTCTTCCCAGGTTTTTTGATGATCATCCTGTTTGGCATTTCTTATGGCACAATAGAATTCCAGCACAATCATATACCACAACTTGATTCTTTTAACCACTACTAGAGAAAATCTGATTGCTTGGACCACAAAGGACATGGCGGCTCATTCAAATTTCAGGCATAATATCTATGAGGAAGTGAATGGTCTTGACAAATAAGACCTCATGTTACACTAGTGAACGTTCTCATCTTTATAGGATTGATTGCTGCTTCTGTTGCTTGAAGGAACCAACTTGGTTTGGGTACACTCAATACTCATACACTAATGGGAGGCATGAAATAGTCTATTAAGCACCTGAATATTTCCAACTACCCACATATTGGGTATCCTTAGGTTCAGATCTCTTTGTGACTTTTGAGCTCCATGAGACAGCAGAAGGGGCTGAAGTCCATGTCAAATACTTTATAAAGTTGTGGGCTCCAGGATGCCAAAGCCATTTTCAGATAGGGTAGAGCAGTGATGGCAAACCTTATAGAGACCACATGCTATGCCCTGCCCCCCAAGACCAAGTGTCACCCCCTTACTACAGACAGGGAGGGAGGAAGCATTTCCATTGGGCTATTGGGCAGAGAATCAGGTGAAATGAGGAATATCCTCAGGTGCGTGGAGAGGAGTTAAGGAGCAGCTTGGCATGAGTCCCTCTGCCTTTCTTGTAATGAACTTTGGTGGGAATGGTGCATGTGCCCACAGAGAGGGCTCTGTGTGCCTTCTCTGGAATGCATGCCATAGGTTTGCCACTATGGCAGTAGAGACTCAAAGGCTACTTTCCTCATTGAATTAGAGTATGTAGAAAAAAATTTTAGACTGCTCCATTCCAACTCAGTCCTCTGTAAGATCAAAAGCTCATTTCCTTTTGTGTATTCTTTAATTTAACTCTGTTCACAGACTTCAATTTTAACCAGACTCAGCCTTTTGGCAAATGTGAGTGACAGTGAATAAGGAAGGGAAGGGATTGGGAGAGAGAATGTAGATGGTTTGCTACCACTCTGTCCCCACCATTGGAAGCACAATTCAAAATGTATACCAATTCAGTAGAATCTAATGCAGCTCTGTATCTGACACTCTTTTGCTAAACTGTTATTCCACATCATACCAGAGAGCATCCCTATAACCATCAATGGGGCACTTTGATGTAGTGGAAAAGGCCCCAAATTTGGAGTCAGAAGACCTGGATTTGTATCTTTTTATTTACTCCTTTTGTCATTATGGGTAAATTATCTTATTATGTCTTTGTGACTCACTTCCATCATCTATAAAATGAGGGGGGGATTGTACTAGATGATCTCTGAGGCCCAGCTTTAAATCTATGATCCTTGAAAATCATTGATGGGGGCAACGAGATGGTATAGTGGATAGAGTTGTCAGGCTTGGAGTTAGGAGGACCTGGGTTCAAATCTGGCCTCAGGTACTTCCTAGCTGTGTGACCTAGGCAAATCATTTAGCCACATTTACCTAACCTTTGTCCTTCTGTCCTAGAGTTATTAAGACAGAAAGTCAAAGTAAAAAAAATAAAAGAAAGAAAACCATTGATGGTGGACCTTTTACTAATTGGCATCTCATCCAGGAAGTCAGTGAAAGAGGATCGTAGGAATGGAAAAAGTTGTCCCTCCCTTCTATAGCTGTTAGTCCAGAATTCCTATGTATGGTGCAATGACTGATGAGTGAAGGGGACGGTAATGAGAGTCATACTCTGCCTAGCTTAGATCCAACTCAGAGATAAGTTAAGACATCATCTTCGGGGGCAGCTGGGTAGCTCAGTGGATTGAGAGCCAGGCCTAGAGACGGGAGGTCCTGGGTTCAAATCCGGCCTCAGAAACTTCCTAGCTGTGTGACCCTGGGCAAGTCACTTGACCCCCATTGTCTACCCTTACCACTCTTCCACCTATAAGCCAATACACAGTATTGACTCCAAGATGGAAGGTGAGGGTTTAAAAAAAAAAAGACATCTTGCCCCAACATCATACATGTAAGTAATTGTCAGGGCTAAGATCATTGCATTGCTCTTCATGATGCCATTGGCCCACTTTGAAAATGAAGGATGAACAGCAATGCAATGATCTTAGCCCTGACAATTACTTACATGTATGATGTTGGGGCAAGACACTACCTCTCTGAGCCTCAGTCTTCTCATGTGTAAAATAAGGACATTGGGCTAGAAGACCTCTGAGTTCTCTTTCTGCTCTATGATCCTGTCATGTAGCCATGGACTCAAGGTCTAATTCAAGCTAATGTGAAGCAGAAATGGGTTCTGACACAATAGAGATATTTGTGTCCCAATGCAACCTAACTAATAAGTGTCTGAGAGCAGATTTGAACTCAGGAAGATGAATGAGTCTTCCTGACTGCAGGATGAGGATTTGATTAATATCCCTACCTAGCTGCCTGGAGATAATAATAGTCACTGGCTTTGTGATGTACTTGTAGTGAGTTGTCTCTGGGCTTCATTTCCCTCAAGTGTAAGAAAAGAGATTTAAATTAGATGATCCCTAAGGTCTCTTCTACTTCTAACATCCCATGAACTTTCTATGAACTCTAAATTAACTTATATAGGGCTCTTAGGTTTACAAAGTGATTTCTTTACAAAAAATCTTCTGAAACAGGTAATACGATTAGCATTATCTTCAGTTCACAGATAAGAAAAATGAGACTTGGGAAAGTTTAGCGACTTGCTTAGAGTCACCAATCTAGTAAGTGTCAGAGCCGGGGCTAGGACTGGGGGATTCTGACTCCTAGTTTGTGTTCTCTCTATACTGCCACCAGGAAACATGCATGGTTCTGTTGGAGACCTTTGCAGAGATGTGGAGGAAAGATCTGTTCCACCATCCCTCCCTCTCCTCCCCAGTTAGTTTCCTGAAAGCTGGAAATGACTTCAATCTGGAGTAAGAAGAAATTTAATTGGGAGCAGCTGGGTGGCCCAATGGCTTGAGAGCCAGGCTCAGAGATGGGAGGTCCTGGGTTCAAATTTCGCCTCAGACACTTCCTAGCTATGTGACCCTGGGCAAGTCACTTAACCCCCATTGCCTAGCCTTTACGACTCTTCTATCTTAGAAACAATACCCAGTATTGATTCTAAGACAGAAGGTAAGGGTTTAAAAATTTAAGAAGAAATTGAATTTAATTTAGTGTAATATTCATTAAATACCTGTTATGTACAGGACCTTGGGTTAGATACAAAGATGTAAAATGACATTACCCCTGCCCTCAAAAAGCTCTCAGTCTGCTGGGGAAAGGGGAAGGGCATCCATCCACATCATTGTGATTTATGACACAAATTAGAATATAAGTGGCAGGAGAGATTGGAGCAGGGAGAATCCACTTCCAGTTGTTAGGACCAGGGAAGGCTTGATGGAAGAAGTGTCAGCAAAGTTCAATGTTGAGAGAAGAGCTTTCTGCAGTTAGATAAGAAGTAATAATGAAATCCCAAATGGAGATCTTTTTAATGCAAATGAGAGTCATTAGAAGGATAAGCTAAAGGTTGGTTATATATTCCAGCAGCAAAAGGGCAATGAAGGACCCACACAGAATTTTTTTAAACCCTTACCTCCTGGCTTAGTATCAATTCCTTTTTTTTTTTTTAAACACCCTTACCTTTTGTTAGGATCAATACTATATATTGGTTTCAGAGCAGAAGAATAGTCAGAGCTGGGCAACTGGAGTTAAGCAACTTGCCCAGGGTCACATAGCTAGGAAGTGTCCAAGGCCAGATTTGAACCCAGGTCCTTTCCAATCTTTCCAATCTGGCATTCTATCCACCATGCTACCTAGCTGCCCCAATCACATAGGATTTTGAGGTAGAAGAGATTACAAAGATTATCTAGGCTAATGGTGTCTGGAAACGGATCCCACTGGGCTACATGTTGAGTTAGAAAACCTCAATAAATTAAATTATTAAATTACATGTTGCATTAATTTATCTGTATTTTATGGCACAGGTATCACTTCCATAGCATGGAGATTAGGGGCGTGATGCCCCTGTGATTTGGAAAATCTGCATAAAATTTTTTGGCCCTCCTTTTGTACCAGAGAAGTCTGAATTTTTTTCTTTTTCTTTTATGGGGTGTTTATAGTAAAAGAAATTGTGTATATTTATGATACTGGAAGATAAACTATATTGATATTACATAATACTATGCATATATTTTATGCATTTCTGAGTTTCTAAACTTCTATGTCATATACTGGACTTCATGTGTTATCTGCTGCTTTTGCAAAACTCTCCCCAAATTTCCATTTGATTTCTTCCTTCCTCCCTCCCTCCCTTCCTCTCTTCCTCCCTCTGTTTCTCTGTTTCTCTCTCTCTCCCTTTCTTCCTTCCTTTTTCTTTCTTTCTTTCTTTCTTTCTTTCTTTCTTTCTTTCTTT
>NC_058131.1:570760194-570808576 GCF_016433145.1 Gracilinanus agilis
TCTCTCTCTCTCTCTCTCTCTCTCTCTCTCTCTTTCTCTCTCTCTCTGCCTCTGTCTGTCTGTCTGCCTGTCTGTTTGTCTCCCTCCCTCCCTCCCTCCCTCCCTCCCTTCCTTCCTTCCTTTCCATCTTAGAATCAATATTATGTATTGGTTACTAGGCAGAAGAATGGTAAGGGCTAGGAAATGGGAGGTAAGTGACTACCCAGGTCACATGCTAGGAAGTTCCTGTCCCATTTAATTTCTATGGAAACCATGATGGGGAAAGTTGCAATGTGAAATGGGTATCTGCATTTTTATTTATTTTTTAAAACATTTCCTAATTCTGTTTTAATATAGTTCACAAATTTAATACCTCTGATGGACTCATCATTTTACAGATGAGGAAACTGAGACTGTGAGAGAAGAAGGGACAAATTCCAGGCCACACAGATAGCAGGACAGGTATAGGCTTGTCTTTTGCCCCTAACTGCACATTCAATGCTCTTTCTGTTCTAGCTGCCTGCCCACATGACAGGAGGAAATTATGAAAATTGTCTTTTGCTTTTTGGACTACCTGTGGACAATTACCACAGGATATGGATGAGAATAGCAAAGGATGAGGAGGTATGAATGAATTGTGACCTGTATCATTGGAGGAAAGGCCATATGGCTAGGATCACAGATTCATCCAAGTAGAGAAATATTAAAAGCATTTATCTTCACCAGAACATATGTTCTAGTCCATATGAGTGCTAGCTTTGGAATCAGAGGACCTGGGTTCAAATTATGCTTCAGATGCCTATCTTTTTTTCCCTGGGGATTGTGGTCATCCTCTGTAAAATGAAGAAGTTGGATTAAATAGCCTCTGAGGTTCCTTCACATATAGAGTTATGATCCTTGCATCCTATGTGGCAGAATCTTCACCTTTTTTTTTTAATCCTTAACTTCTGTGTATTGACTTATAGGTGGAAGAGTGGTAAGGGTAGGCAATGGGGGTCAAGTGACTTGCCCAGGGTCACACAGCTGGGAAGTGTCTGAGGCCGGATTTGAACCTAGGACCTTCTGTCTCTAGGCCTGGCTCTCAATCCACTGAGCTACCCAGCTGCCCCCCTCTTCACCTTTTCACCCAGAAGTTTTGTGAGCAATTGAATGGGACAATTGATTAGAAAATGGATCTCTAGGGTTTTCAGTAACTGATCCTAGAAATTTATCACTTTGAAAGTGCTTTGTGACAACCTGTCAAAGACTTCCTTTCTACCCCGTGTCTCCTAGAGAGGAGTGTATTCCCCTGGGGTAAGGAAAAAGAGACAGATTTCTAGAGACAAATGGTGGTGATGTGGGTGTGTGTCAGAGTCTCCAAATAACTGAGAACTTTTGGGAAACAGGAGATACTTATCATGGGGTGTTGTAGGAGAATCCTTAGGCTCAGTCAGAAAAGCTGGGTTCTAGAGTAGCTCCAGAATTTTAAAAAATCCTTGTCTTCCATCTTAGAACTAATAGTAGGAACTAATACAAGGTAGAAAAGTGGAAAGTGCTAGATTAAGGTGGTTTGGTGACTTTCCCAGGGTCACATAGCTAGGAAGTATCTAAGGTCAGATTTGAACTTAGGACCTCCAGTCTCTAGGCCTGACTCTCAATACAATGAGCCACCTAGTTGCCCCCAAGCTCTAGCAATTTTAATGAAGTGCCAGCTTTGCCACTCCCAATCACTAAGTCAGAAAAGAGAGAGGAGAGACCTAGGTCTTGGCTCTCATACTTATTATGTGACATTTCACTTGTATGGATCTCAGATTCTATCCAGTAAAAAGTGGGATACACTGGTCTAGAAGAATTCTAAGGTCTCTTCCGGCTTTAAATCCCAATGTTTATGGTGATAATAAAAATTCACTGAACTGGAGACTTCCATTAGGTGGGGACCTTAGCTTCTGCTGCCTTTGGCATCCACCCAGTATCAGGGAGGAGGATGATACATCAGTGCCTTAGGGGAGAGAATGTAGAAATCTAATCACATCCTGTGCTTCAGCTAGGCTGGTCTTGTCCTTATTCCTTGGATTTACCTCCTACCTTCTTGATTCTTCACTTTTACTCACCCATTTACCATGTCAGAATGCCTTTCCCTTTCCTCTCTGCCACTGTGAATCATAATGACCCTTCAAAGGCCATACTAATTCTCAGTTTTCTACTTCTCCTTCCAAGCATTCCCTGATCACCTGACATTTGTCAAAAAACATTTAGTAACCAACTATTATGTGCCAGGTACCATACTAAGTTGTATAAAGAAAGGGAAGACAGTCCCTGCTGTCAAAGGAGTTCATAGTCTAAGTGATCTTTCCTATGGCACTGCGGTATAGTGGAAAGAGGATTGCCTCTGGAGGCAGAGGATCTGGGTTCAAATCCTGTTTCTGGTACTTTTCTGGGTGACTTTGGACCAGTCACTTAGCTTTTCTGGGATTCAGTTCCTGGTAAATGATGGGATTGAGTAATCACTGAGGTTCTTTCCAGCTTCCAAAATTAGGATCCTATGACCCTTTAAACTCATTCCTATAGTCCCTACTGGGCATTAAACATATACTGCCTTGTATTGTTCACTAGCTATGATTTATATATCTAATCTTGTCACCTTGACTGTAATCCCCTTGAGGGCAAGGACCAAGTCTTTTATTTCTTTATTTCCTGTGGAGGATAGCACAGGGCTAGACCACCTAGCAAGTACTCAATAAATACCTATTGAAGGGACAGCTAGGTGGCTCAGTGGATTGGGAACCAGGCTTAGAGACAGGAAATCCTGGGTTCAAATCTGACCTCAGATTTTTCCAAGCTATATGTCCATGGGCAAGTCATTTAACCTCCATTACCTAGTCCTTAATGCTCTTCTGCCTTGGAACCAATACACAGCATTGATTCTAGGAAGGTAAAGGTTTATAAAACAAACAAACTTTTTGAATTGAATGAGCGAATGAGTAGAATTAGAATTTGAGCAAGAATGGAGACTGGAGGAATGAAGTAGGAGAGACTTTGGGAGGAAATAGCTAATATGGTGGCTATAGTGAAGCAAATCCCAGCTCTGCCACTTACCAGCTATGCACTAAGTCTCTATTTCTTTCAGACTTCTGATTGGAAAGGGAATAAAAAACTAACACAGCAATGGCTACCAATACCCAACAACTATAATCTACAACTACCAAAAAAAAAAGCCTCTGACATTGGATAACTTCTATGGAGAAAAACAACAGAGTACAGAAATGACAGCAGAGAGCAACAAACAAGTAAACACATCTAAAATTTTAAAAAAAGGAAATTGATCACAAGCTCTTGAGGAATTAAAAAAGGAATTCAAGAACCAAGTAAGAAAGATAGAAGAAACTTGGCAAGAAAAGTAGGTAACAGAAATGCAAGTGATTCAAAAAGAACATAACAATTTAAAAGACAGAATCTCCCACTTGGAAAAAGAAACCCAGAAATCACTCGAAATGATAAGCAAATTGGAGACCAGAAATGACCTGCTGAAAGCCATGA
Source organism: Gracilinanus agilis (assembly GCF_016433145.1). Taxonomy (NCBI): domain Eukaryota; kingdom Metazoa; phylum Chordata; class Mammalia; order Didelphimorphia; family Didelphidae; genus Gracilinanus; species Gracilinanus agilis. The sequence continues at coordinate 570,763,690 of NC_058131.1, forward strand.
AAACCAGTCTTTAAAGACTAGAATTGGGCAAGTAGAAGCTAACAATCTCACAAGACAGCAAGAATTAATAAAGCAAAGTCAAAAGAATGAAGAAATAGAAGAAAACATGAAATATTTCACTGAGAAGATGACAGACCTGGAGAACAGATCTGAGAGAGACAACTTGAGAAACATTGGTCTACCTGCAGAAAACCTGGGGGAAAAAAGACCTTGACATCATACTACAAGAAATTATCCAAGAAACCTGCTCTGATATTCTTGAACAAGAGGGCAAAATAGACATTGAAAGAGTCCATAGATCACCCTCTACATTAAATCCTCAAAAGTCAACCCCCAGTTGCCAAATTCAAGAGCTTCCAAGCTAAGGAGAAAATATTGTAAGAAGCCAGAAAGAGACAATTCAGATACCAAGGAGCACCAATAAGGATTACACAGGATCTGGCAGCCTCCACACGAAAGGACTGCAAGGTTTGGAATATGATATTCAGAAGGGCAAGAGAATTGGGTCTACAACCAAGGATCACCTACTCACCAAAACTGATTATATACTTCCAGGAGAAAGTATGGGCATTTAACAAAATAGAGGATTTCAAAGTATTCCTAAAGAAAAGACTAGAACTAGATGGAAAATTTGATGTCCAAATCTAAGTCTCTATTTCCTCATCTGTAAGACATATGAAGCAGCATCACACATCAGAAAGAATATAGGTTTTGGAGACAGATCTGTGTGACCTTTGACAAATCCTTTCACTTCTATGGGACTTAGTTTCCTCATTTGTTAAAATTAGTCTAGAAAACCACTGATGTCCTTTCTGGCTCTATAGCTATGATCTTTTTAAGTCATTATCAACCCTAGGAATTAGAGGCAAGGGACAGGCTATGAGGGCCCATGAAGGCACTTGATGGGAGGTGAGACAGAGAAGAGGGCAAGGGAAGCACTAGTCCCTGGGCTGAGAACTAGAAGGAAATGAGTGTTCTGTTTTTACCTGCTCTAGTGAATATAGTATTAATACATGTAAACATCCAGGAACAGAAATGAGGGATAGGAATATGGTGGTTACAGACATGATTTCAGGGACCCTGGGATCTGACCTGGTTGATACCATACCTTGCTTTAACAGAGAACAGTTTTTCAGGTCCAATCAGAGACCAGACTTTGAATGCAAATGCTCCTGGGATAGGAAATGACTTATATTTCCCCTTTCAAACACATGGAAAAAGAGAACATTATATTATTCTGAGCTTGAAGGCAGAAGGAAGATTTTGGAGGGAGGAAATAGAGAAGACAACTTACCTTCTTGGCCATTTTGAGTAGGCCTGAGTTTGAGCTTGGACCCTGTCAAACTGGAAAGATTCATAATAGTCTATCCTCGCCATAGAACTTGTTATAAATAATCTCGTAACTGGTGCAATAGTATTGCCTAATTTACCAGAAGTAAACAGACCCAGTGACAGCCTCTCTGCATGCTAAAAATTCTCAGGTCCAGAGTTGTAAACACGCCTCCATTGTCTCTGATCAGATCTTACCAGATTAAAAATCTATCCAGATTGATATGGGGGAGAAGTAGAAATTTGTCTCAGCTGTTAGCAGGTTGGAAGAAAAAGATGCCAGGGTTAGACATCAGGAAATGTGGGTTCTGTTCTGGTTTGGAGCATGAATTTTAAGTACTTGTGTTCCTTCTCCCAGGAGTCATGACCTGCTATGATTTATAGTACATTTAAGAAATTACAAATGCCTTTTTTTGGGTAATATCTTATTTCTAAATCAATTCCTTGCCTTCTCCTACCAGAGCAGCCATCCCTTATAAGAGAAAGCACAACTTGGCAAAAACCAACTAAAATAGCAATTATCTAATGAGTCTAGCAGTATATACATTGTTCTACACCCATAATTCCTCACTTCTGCAAATAAAAGAGATACATTTCTTATTTCTTCTTCAGTCCAAGATGGGCCATTATAAAACCACACAATGTTAGGGACATATGGAGTATTGAGAGAGAACTAGGTCCTCTGGTGTGAAGGCTACCAAGTCTATTTCAAGGCTGCTCATCAACCTTTTGGTGTTCTTCTTTCACCCAACTCTCATCTGTGGCTCCAAGAAGCTGCAGCATACATAGCAGCCACCTCTTGAGAAAACCATCTTAGAAGTTGGGCTAAACCAGGTTGAGGGTAACCAATAGGACTCCAACCCATCAGTGACTTAGCAAAGCATCTCCCCCAAGCACATGAAGACTTCCTCTGGCAGAATAGGCCTATGAGAACAAATTGTTCCAGTGGCCATGAAGGTGGCTGAAGCAGGTGCTGTAAACTAATCAGAGCTTGGTCGGATATTGAAGATGACAAAGTCATTGAATGAGTCCAGAGCCATCACCAGTCAGTCCTCCTGACTTTTAGTCTTGCTGCAGATCTTCGATGACTGGAAGAAAGAGGACTTTGTGCAACTCTACTTCTCTGAAATCCAGTTCATGTGCCAGTTTAGGAAATCTCCCTCATAATGTCTTTGGTCCTCTTGAAAAGGAAGGCCAAATAGCAAGACAATGTTAAATTTTGGGGGTTGTTTTTGTTTTTGTTTTTTGCAATTATTCTTTCCATTTACATTGTTGCAAATATTGCCATCTTTATTTTCCTGGTTTGACTTAACTTCATTTTGTAACAGTTCATAAAAGTCTTCCCATGTTTTTCTGTATTCTTCATATTCATTATTTCTTATGGTCTAGTAATAGTCTATTATGCTGCTCTACCAGAATTGATTAGCTATTCCCTATTCAAAAGGCATTTAGTTTGTTTCCAGCTTTTTGCTAATATAAAAGTGTTGCTATAAATATTTGTTTATATATAAGAACTTTCTACATTTAACTTCCTTAGGCCAGTCTCCTTATTTTATAGATGAGGAAACTGGAGCACAGAGGGGTTAAATAACTTTTCCAAAGCTGAACAGCTGACAAGCAGCAAAGTCCAAATGGAGGGTCTCAGATTTCAAATCCAGGGTTCCTCATGTCACTTGAAGCTTTATTTCTGATTTGTAAATAAAAAGGCTCTGCCCTCTGGTAAAGAAATGTTGTTAAATGATGATCTAATAGTGGTTTGGTGGCTAGGTAGATTGAGAGCCAGAACTAGAGATGGGAGGTCCTGAGTTCAAATCTAGTCTCAAATACTGCCAAGCTGTGTGACCTTGAGCAAGTCACTTAACTCCCATTGCCTAGCCCTTACTACTCTCCCACCCTGGAAACAATACTCTCTAATGATTCTAAGGTAGAAGGTAAGGGTTTGAAAAAAAAGACATACACACACAAAACGATGACTTAATGAGTCACGGAGCCTCAGATAAGTCACTTTACTTCAGTTTTCTCATCTGTAAAATTGGCAAACAGACTTACCTACCTCAGGAGACTGTGGTGAGGCTTAGATGAAGTATTGTTAAAACTAAAAAGCAAGATGAAGATATAATTTATTTATTGTATCTTATTTTTTGTAATTTATTGTGATTACCTTAGGGAGACAGTGTTGCATAATGGCTAGAGGGCTGGTCCTAGAACCAAAAAGATTTTAATTCCTGTCTCTGACATATCCTGGCAAGTTACCTGACCTCTTAGTGCCCTAGAACATTCTTTTTTTTTTAAACCCTTGTACTTCGGTGTATTGTCTCATAGGTGGAAGATTGGTAAGGGTGGGCAATAGGGGTCAAGTGACTTGCCCAGGGTCACACAGCTGGGAAGTAGCTGAGGCCGGGTTTGAACCTAGGACCTCCTGTCTCTAGGCCTGACTCTCACTCCACTGAGCTACCCAGCTGCCCCTCTAGAACATTCTTAAAACTATAAATTGCATAGAAGATACCAACCTGTTTGTTCTTCTGGGAGTCCCAGTACCGATAATATCACAGGTTGTCTCTATTCTCAGATCTACTTATCCAGATCTGATCTCTCTCTTAACCTCTAGACTCAAATCTTCAACTTTGGACATAGAGAACTAAACACAATATGTCCAGAAATGAAATCATCTTCCCTGCAAGCCCTCCTTCTTCCCAACATTCCTATTATTATGGAGAGCACTGCAATTCTTTTTTTTTTCAAACCCTTACCTTCTGTCTTAGAATCAATACTAAGTATCAGTTCTAGGGCAGAAAAGCAGTAAGGGCTAGGCAATGGGGATTCAGTGACTTGCCCAGGGTCACACATCTAAGAAGTAATTGAGGTCAGATTTGAACCTAGGTTTTCTATCCACTGAGCTGTTCCTGCCATACTTCCAATAACCCAGACTATCCATTTAGAAGTCATGCTTGACTATTTACTCTCACCCCTCAAATTCAATCTATTGCCAAAGCCTGAGTTTCCTCATCTGTCAAATAAATTGGAGAAGGAAGTGGCAAACTACTCCAGTGTCTTTGTCAAGAAAACCCCAAATGAGATCACAGAGTTAGATCCAACAACAATAACAAATATAGATCTATCTCTATACAATATCTATTTTTTACCTTTGTTAATATTTCTTTTTTCTTTTTTAACCCTTACCTTTGATCTTAGAATTAATACTAAGTATTGGTTCCAAAGCAGAAGAGTGGTTAAGGGCTAGGCAATGGGGGTTAATGACTTGTCTAGGGTCACACAGCTAGGAAGTATTTGAGGCTGGATTGAAACCCAGGACTTCCCAGCTCTATTCACTGAACCATCTAGCTGTCCACCTTTCTAGACTTCTTACACCTTACACTGTCCCATCTCTCCTCACACTCAGTAATCAAATGATATAGGTTCTTTGTAAGACACTTCATCTCTAGACTCTGGATATATTTCTCTAGCTTTCCCCAAACCTGCAATTCTCTTCCTCCTCATCTTTTTTTTAAACCCTTACCTTCTGTCTTGGAGTCAATACCGTGTATTGGCTCCAAGGCAGAAGAGTGGTAAGGGTAGGCAATGGGGGTCAAGTGACTTGTCCAGGGTCACACAGCTGAGAAGTGGCTGAGGCCAAATTTGAACCTAGGACCTCCCGTCTCTAGGCCTGACTCTCATTCCACTGAGCTACCCAGCTGCCCCCTCTCCCTCCTCATCTTCATTCATCTTCTGACTTCCCTGGCTTCCTTCAAGTCCAGCTAAAATCCCAGTTTCTATAAGAAACTTTCTGATTTAAGTCTCTCTGCTGATTATTTCCTTTTTATTCTGTATTCGGCTTAATTGTACATAGAGAGAGGGAGGAAAAGAAAGAAGGAAGAAATGGAGAAAGAAATGAAGGAAGAAGGAAGAAAGGATGAAGAAAGGAAGAAAGAAATGGAATGGAAAGGAGGGAGAGAGGGAAGAAGGAAGAAAGGAAGAAATGATGGAAGAGGGAGCGAAAGATGGAAGAAGGAAGGAAAAAAGAAATGAAGGGAGAAAGGAGAGAGGAAGGAAAGAAAGAAGAAAGGAAGGAAGAAGGAGGGAGGAGTAAGAAAGAAATGATGGAACAGGGAAGGAGGGAGGAAGAAAAGAATAAAGGAAGGAAGAAATGAAAAGGGAAGGAGAGAGGGAGGGAAGAAGTAAGGAAAGAAGAAAGGGATGAGGGAAGAGGGAAGGAGGAAGGGAGGGAAGAAAAAAAAGAAGAAAAGGATATCAAAGAATTTAGAAAGCTAGACCTGGAATCAAGAGGTCCTGGGTTCAAACTTGGCTTCAGATACTGCCTAGCTGTGTGATCCTGGACAAGTCACTTAACCCCCATTGCCTAGAACTTACTGCTCTTCTGCTTGGAATTGATCAATTCCAAGATGGAAGGTAGGGTTTTAAAAAAAAAGATACCATTCAAACTTGCTGTATCTTTCCTTGGATATGGTTACAAGGCACTTTGCTGTTAATTGTTCCAATTTGAGCTGCTCAAAGAGACCAGAGACTATCTTCCCTTTTCTTTGTATCCTAGTACTTAGGATACAGTGCCTGGTCCATAGTAAGCCCTTAAAAAATGCTCACTGACTTGGTTATTCCCATCTCCCTCCCCCTAACTCTGATGTGGTCCACTGTGGCTCCATCCCCTCCCTCCCAAGGTTCTAGAGAAACTTGCCCAGCTCTAGGCCACTGACTATGCCCAACACATTGACTCTGCCTCAGAGGAGGAAGGCAGAATCAGTCCCAGGTGGTTCTTCTCAGAGATGCACATGGGCTGAATTTGTGAACATATGGTGTGATTGAGATATTAATAACAGAACTCAGAGGCTCCGTCCAGATTAGTCACCCAGTGCTGAAGCAGACAGAGAGCTACCTTTCAGAGACGAGAGTAAATGCACCAACATGCCCAAGTCACCCTTCACCAGATCAGAAGGTCCTCCTGACTCCTTCGAATCCGATGAACCATTCATGGTCACCGATGGCTTTTTGATTTAGATGGCAAGCATTTACCACCAAATAATCTGTCCTCACGATTCCATCTGTTTCCCTTGGATTCAAATGCATTAAAAAAATTTGGACTCGTGGAACACAATATTAATTGTATTTTCTGGTGATGCGATGTGCATTGCGTCATGTTCTAACCCCTGGCTCCACTTTCACTGGACTAGAGAATTCCTCTGTGGTAAAGCTGAGTTCCTCCAAGGCTTACTTTTCCTTTGGTGTTTGGCAAGTTCCTTGACAAGGTCCCTTTGCAAAAGAGAGGATGAAAACCGATGAAACCAGAGAATGCTTACTCCTTCCTTTGGTGCATATTTTGGTGCACCGTAGAAGAGCTCAGGGGCCCGACATCTGTCTCCCTAATGTGAAACAGGAAGGGGGCTCTGCTCTCCTAAATGTCCTATGGCCCTTCCTGCCTTGAAACTCTGTTATTCTGGCCCTGTCATTCATTCATTTATTCCATGAATCTACTGTGTACAATGTACTCTGCTAGGGGCCAAAGGAGATACAAATATAAATAAAAGGCCCCAAACTCTGCCCTCAAGAAACCAAGAATCTGGTTGGGATCATGGGTCAGACACGTAGATAAACATACATGTATGGGCATATATTTTTATATATTCCTATATCTATTTATTGATCTACAAGGCAAGTAGGTGATACAGCAGAGTGCCTGGCCTGGAGTCAATAAAACTTGTCTTCCTGAGTTCAAATCTGGCCTCAGACACTTACTAGCTGTGTGACCCTGGGCAAGTCACTTATCTTTGCTTGCTTCAGATCCTTATATGTAGAAAGAACTGGAGAAAAAACTAGCAAACCTCTCCAGTATCCTTGCCAAGAAAATTCCAAATGGGGTCACAAAGTGTTGGACATAGGGGAGGGAGGTAGCTAGGAGGCTCAGTGGATTGAGAGCCAGGCCTGGAGTCAGGACATCTTGGATTCAAATCTGATCTCAGACACTTTTTAGTTGTGTGACTCTGGGCAAGTCACTTAACCCCCATTGCCTATCCCTTACTGCTCTTCTGCCTTAAAACCAAAACACAGTATTGATTCTAAGATGGAAGGTAAGGGTTTAAAGAAAAAGAGTTGGACACAACTGAAATAACTCAATAACAAATCTATATCTATATTTATAATTCTCTCTCTCTCTCTCTCTCTCTCTCTCTCTCTCTCTATATATATATATATATATATACATCTTATACATAAAAATATGAGAGAGAAAGTGAGACAGAGGGAGAGCTTATTTCATTGGTATAGGGAACTTCCTAGTAGGAAATTCTATCTTACAATTGTAAGGGGAACTAAGAGGATAAGGGACTTGTCTAGGATCACATACTCAGTATATGCAAAAGGAGAACTTTCATCAAGCTTTACTTGACTCAGAGGCAGGCTTGCTACCTATTCTGCCATTCCATGTCTCCAGATAATTAACATACTATTTAGAATATGATAAGTGCTAAGAAACCTTGAGAAGTCAGAAGAGGAAGGGATTGCTTCTAGGAGTGGGGATGGGGGAAGGAATGAAGGAAGGTAAAGAATAAAGGAGTCAGGAGTCTTGGGATCTAGTCCTAGCTCTTCACTGATTTGCTCTGCAATCATAAGCAAGTCCTTTCATTTCTCTGGGCCAGCCTCAGTTTTTCATCTGTAAAATGAGGTTAACCAATTGTCACTCAGTAGAGAACAGTTGAAGGAATAAGATAAAGGATGGGTAAATTAAAAGACTGGAAGAAAAAGTCAGGAGTTCAGGGAGCAATGGGAAGCCAGAGGGTAATAGGAACAAGGTCTTATGTGAGTACTGACTACTGAAAAGAGGAATGAAAAGCTATTCTGCTGTCTTCCTTGTGATATCATGGTCATCTGCTTCTTGCAATTTCCTAGCAATCTTGAATTAGACTTCATTAGATAGTTTCTAAGGTTGCTTCCAGCTCTAACATTCTATGATTCATGTTTTTATCCAGGTGGGTGTGAGGAGGGGGAAGAAATTGCAATCTGTTACCTCCTACCCTAATATTGTCTATATCTCATATTTTTCTCCCTACCCTCCATGACAGGAAATGCACCCCCAAAAAACTGTCCTTTCTATAATCCCTCCCTGATCCTTTGTTGGATAGAGTCTTCCCACTGAAGGGAAGCAATTCTCTAATTTCCTATGTTTCTTTACTCTGGCCTGCCAAGGATCTAAGGAACAGAGTGAGGAGAGGGTAGGGAGAGAAAGTCTGTGATTATACCCCCATTTTACAAATTAGAAAAGTGAGATATAGACTGTTTAAGTGACATGTTCCCAGTCCCAGCAGTGGGGTTCTTTCCATGATGAGTTCTACTTCCTACTCATATACTCTCAGCCAGAGAGTAACATAATGAGGAACTATTTCCCTACTCAGAGAGACTTGAGGGGAGGGGAATTTAAACCACTTTTGCCATTGCCTTCCTATGTGTTCAGTCATTTAAACTTTCTCTAGATTATTTTCTCTGTAAAAGGCAGCTGAGTATTTCATCTACTCCATGCTTCATGAGAATGGAGAGGACCTTAGATAAAAACTAGGCCTGAGGAAAATAAGACTTGGTAGGCCTTCATTCCCTCTCTTTCACAGCCCTGTAATCAACATGAAATGACCCTTAAAGGTAGCCTGAAGTCAAAAAGGGCAGTATATAACCTGAAGAGAGGTGTGTGTGTGTGTGTGTGTGTGTGTGTGTGAGAGAGAGAGAGAGAGAGAGAGAGAGACAGAGAGAGACAGAGAAAGAGAGACAGAGAAAGAGAGACAGAAAGAAAGAGAAAGAGAGAGAAAGAGAGAAAGAAAGACAGAGATAGAGACAGAGAGAGACACAGAGAGAGACAGGGAAACAGAGCCAGAGAGAGAGAGAGAGAGAGAGAGAGAGAGAGAGAGAGAGAGAGAAACAGCAAATATAATCTTTATTTGACTGTTATTCTGACTGTTATGGGGTAGTTGTAGTGTGGTAAAGAGTTTTAGCTCTTTTCCTTAGGATCTTTCCCTAACCTTGCCTAATGGTCAATAATGAGTAAAGGAGTGGGAGTGGCAAAGCTAAAGACTTAGTGATAAGGGTAGCTCTGAGGAGGCAGATAAAATGAAAGAACCTTCCAGAGATAATTTTGAAAGGCAAATGCTATAGAAATATAAATATTCCAAGCAATGGGCCTGAAATAAAAAAGATCTGAGTACAAATTGGGCCACAGAATCAAGTCATGTGTCTTTGGGAAAGTCCTTTACCTCTGTCTCAGTTTCTTCAACTATAAAATGGGAATAATAATAATACCTACCTTCCAGGGTTATTTTGAGCATCAAATGAAATAATATTTATAAAGCACTTAACACAGCACCTGGCTATTGTAGGCTCTCTATAAATGTTTACTATCATCATTATATTATTATTATTATTGTTATAGAATCATAGATTTGGAGCTAGAAGGAACCTGAGCGATTATCATCATTATGTAGTCAACTTTCAATAATTGACTAGTGGAGTATCCATGGGGAGCTGATAATGGCCCTGGATTAGGTAAGAGTGGGTTTGTGCCATAAGGGTAAAACAATTGTGTGTGCATGTTGTACATGTGTGGGTCCATGTGTGCTGTACACCTGAGTGTATTGTTTATTACTGATAGAATCTGTTTATGTGGCTATATCCTAACACTGAATGTTGCCATTGTTTTAAATCAACCATGGCTTACTTGCTTTTCCTGCTAGAAAAATAGTCATGTTAAAGGTGGGCTGGGTTGACCTTGGTCTGTTGAGTGAATTACCCATCAACTTCTACTAGAGTAGCCCTAGGCCTGTGTTGGTGAACCTATGGCATGTGTGCCAGAGGGGGAGGCTCCCTCCCCCTCTCTGGGCCTGAGGATATTTCTCTCATCACTCACCCCTCTGCCCAGCAGTCCAATGGGAGTGCTTCCTCCCTCCCCTGTCTGGGGTTAGGGGGCAGCTCACATTTGGTGTGATGGTTGCAGTTTGGGCACTCAGTCGCTAAAAGTTTCACCATCACTGCCCTAAGGCCTACCTGAATCTTTGGACCAAGAGTTCTTAAAAACTTTGGATCCACTGATTCCCCACAAGGTCCACCAACAGATTTCAAAGAGTCTGTAAATGTGGGTGGGAAAAAATGGCTAAAATTATTTTCACTAACCTCTAATTGAAATTTCACTCTTTAGGGGCAGCTAGGTGGTTTGGTGGATAGTATTATTTGTCCTAGAGTATGGAAGACCTGAATTCAAATCTGGCCTCAGATATTTCCTAATGGTGTGGTCCTGGGGAAGTCACTTAACCCCAATTGCTCAGCCCCTTTCCAGTTTTCTACCTTGGAAATGATAGTATCAATTCTAAGATAGTTGATAAGAGTTTAAAAAAAAAAAGAAATTTTAGCTCCTTAAATTTTTATTACTCTCAAGAAATCCTGATTCTTGATCCGGTCTGGCCTTTGGTATAGATTTGTAATGGATCCTTATTTTCTTTAGGTTTGAAGACTTTCCCATAACCCAGTCAATTGCCTAGTCACTGACCCATGTGCTGAAGTCCCTGATTGAGAATATGAGAGACTTTAGTGAGAGCTTTAGAGAGAGATTCTAAAGACCCCAAATGGAGGAGACACATTGTATATTTAGAAATGTGAGGCCAGACTTACTGATTAAGTTTTATTTTTTCCTATTAGGCACACTATACCTCATATATTGCTCAACAAATACCATAGGAACAATTCAGGTTGTTGGAACTGGGTGCATGGAGATGCAGTCATGGGTCTGACTGTGTATGACTAGAGAGTGATGAAGTTAACTTGGGCACAGCTTACTGGATTGGATGCTTTGTGTTTCAATTCCTCTCAATGATTTATGATTCATTTCTGGGCCTCAGTTATCCCCTATTCTTGGAATGCTCTCCCTCTTCAGTTCTGCTTCTCAGAATTCCTACTTCCCTTTGAGATTCAGTGCAAGCTCCATTTTCTGTGTAAGACTTTTTCTGGTCCCCTTGGCTAAGAGAGTCTTCCCTAAATGATTGTGTTCTATTCTGGATGGATCTTGTATCTACCTATATTTGCACTTGTTGTCACCCTCACCTGATTAGAATATAAGCTGCCTTGATGCTTAGCAGAGTGACTGAAAAACATCGAGAGCTTAATGAATGTTTGCTGATTTCTCAGACGATCACAGATGTAGAATTGGAAGGAGCTTTGGAGGTCATTAAAGACTACAAAATATAATCATTCTCTCCTCATACACGCACAGAAAAGCAGTTGCTGAATTTTAAGGGGAACTGGGTACAATGGAGTAGATTAAGAAAAGAATGTATATCGTATCATAAAGATCTCTTTATGAAAAGGTATCAAATTAGGAAGGCATTTCTCCATGTTTGCATCTCCAGCACCTAGCAATCGTTTTCTAAAACCCTTACCTTCTGTCTTAGAATTAGTACTGTGTATTGGTTCCAGGACAGAAGAACTGGAAGGTCTGGGCAATGGGGATAAGTGATTTTCCCAGGGTCATATAGCTAGGAAGTGTCTGAGGCCAGATTCGAACCCAGGAAATCCTGTTCTCAGGCCTGGCTCTCTATCTTCTGAGCCACCTAGTTGCCTTAGGACAGTGTCTTATACACAGAAGGTATTGACTAAATTCTTGGTGAATTGAAATGAAAATGAGAGTAGTAGTCACTTTAGGTTATACCACTCTCCCCAACTTGTACTTGCAGATTGGGTTCCCCCAGGAGATGACAACCTTAGGTTCAAGCTATTCTGTGAATCCACGCTCCTAAAAGTATAGATTATGAGCCCTTCTGGTGTATTGACCCTTAATAATCATCTGATTGACACCATAAATTCAAAACAAAGATATTTATTGAAATAGCAGATAACAGGAATAGCATTAACAAAAGATTCCTCTTATAACCTGGGGTATATACTCTCTGATAAATACACAATAGTGTTAGTGCAAAGAGAGGACATAAACATGATATATACTAGTAAATACACATAGGAAATATATGTCTGCTGGGCAGGTCACTCCATTAGACACTGAGTCTGCTTATTGACAGACCATGGGATCAACCCCACCCCCTTCCCCCAAACTCTACTGAAACTAACAGGCTCCCCTCTAACACTTGCTGAGCCCCAGCAACACATGGAAGAATACCAAGACTCTTTTCCTCAGCCTGTCCTGCATGACTGAGCATCAGCCCGAGACCCAAACCCCCACCCCAGACCCCGAAACTCCACACTCCTCTAAGGAGCATCCAGTGAACTTAATCCAAGTAGCTCACCTTGCTGTGAGACAACCAATAGAGGCAACACAAGTCGCTTCATCCCTGACAACCCTCTATGATGTCATTGGTTCTCTTTGAAAATGAAGGACCAACAATGATTTCAGATGACCTTTATCAGACTTTAAATGGCAACCCTGAGTCACCTACTCATAGTTTATAAGAGATAGTAAAATGTAAGAATCTGAGCCAGTATGGTATGCTATATAGTATTCCATGAGCACAGTACCCTTGATTTTACTCTTGGTAGCATCTATGTAAAACTTATTTAAAAAAAAAACAACATAAAAAACCCTTACCTTCTGTCTTAGAACCAATACTGTGTATTGGTTTTAAGGCAGATGAGTAATAAGGGTTAGGCAATGGGGGTTAAGTGACTTGCCCAGGATCACACAGCAGAATCTGAGACCAAATCTGAACTCAGTAACTCCCATCTCTAGGCCTGGCTCTCAGTCCACTAAGCCACCTAGTTGTCTCCCAAACGTTATTAAAAAATAATTTTAAAATGGCTATACCCTGTTTTTCATAGCACCAGAATTTCCTTAGTATTCCTCCCCTCCCCTAGAGCCATCCCATATATCAAATAATAAAAAGGATGAAAAAACTGGCAAAATTGATTAATGCATTGAAAATGTCTGAAAATATGCACAATGGAGATTGTTCATCAATTGGGGAACAGCTGAACAAGTTGTGATATATGATATGTATGGAATATTACTGTACTACAAGAAATGACAACTAGGATGATTTCAGAAAAATCTGGAAAGACTTACATGAACTGATGCAAAGGAAGTAAACAGAACCTGAAGAACATTGTACATAACAACTGTATTTCTTGATGAACAAATGTGAATGACGCAGTTAATCTCAACAATGCAATGATATAAGATAATCTCAGTGACTCATGATGAAAAATGTCATCTGATTTCCCAGAAAGATCTGGAGTCTGAGTTAAAACTGAAACATACTATATTTCTTTCTCTCCCCCCCCCCAAATGACTAATGTGGAAAAATGTTTTACATGATTTCACATGTAAAATCTATATTAGATTGTTTGCTCATCTCAAGGAAGGAGGATGGGAGGGAGGGATGGAGAAGAAGAGAAAGAATTTGGAACTTAAAACTTTTTTTAAAAAATGAATGTTAAAATTTGTTTTTATGTGTAATGGGGGAAAAAATAAAGTATTATTTTAAAAAATATGCACAGTTTATCACACTCATGGACCTCCCACTTTTGCAAAGGAATGGGATGAAAGTATCTTCTCACATCTTATCTTTAGAGCCTCCTTTATGTTTTGTAATTTTGCAACATTCACTTTATATTGCTTTATTGTTCTTTTCATTTGCATTGTTGTAGTCATTTTGTATATTGTAACCTGGGCTCTTCTTATTTCACTCTGCACTAGTTCATGTAAATCTTCCTATGCTTCCCTAATAGTCATCATACTCGTTTCTTTTTTCTCCTTTCCTTTAAAAAAACCCCAAACTCTTACTTTCTATCTTAGTAACAATTCTAAGACAGAAAAGCAAAATCTAGGCAAATGGGGTTAAATGACTTGGCCAGGGTCACATAGTTAGGAAGTGTCTGAGTTCAGATTAGAACCAAGGTGCATCAGATTCCAGACCTGGTACTCTATCCATTGTGCCACCTAGCTGCCCCTATATTTATTGTTTCTTACATAACAGTAATATTCTATCGCATCCATGTATCACAATTTGTTTAGCCATTCCCAGTTGATGGGCATCTATTTTGAGTTTTACAAATCTCAACACAAAAATCAGACTTTCTTTCCTTCTCACTGGAATAATAGTTAAGAACTTCACATAGGTATTATTGGCACTTTCTGAATCACTCGAGTCCTTAGTTTTCCATCAGGTTCTCCTGTTTTAGAGATGGTAAGTTCTATTTGGTAGGAGACCCCTGCCCAGTACCATGCCCTAGTAAATGTAGGGCTGATGATAATATTAATAATAGCTAACATTTACATAGTACTTTAAGGTTTGTGATATGCTTTACAAATATGATCTCATTTTATTTCCACAATTATTCTGAGGTATTATAAAATCCATTTTACAGATAAAGAAATTGAGGCTGAGAAGTTAAGTATTTTGCCCAAGGTCACAAAGTTAATAAGTATCTGACGCAAGATTTGAATTCATGTTCTTCTGATTATGAGTCCAGATCTCTCTATTCACTGTACCACCTAGTCGTTTCCAATCATATCTATAATTGCTTGCTGTTTTTCAATCATGTCCTATTCTTCTTTACCCTGTGGACCGTACTGTCCATGAAGTTTTTCTGGCAAAGAAATGGGAGTGATTTGCTAGTTCCTTCTCCACTGGGTTTAGGAAAACAGAGGTTAAATGAATTGTCCAGGGTCACATATCTAGTTAAGTATCTGAGGTCGAATTTGAACTCAGGTCTTCCTGCCTCCAGGCTCAGTGCTCTATCTACTGAGCCACCTAATTACCTCCTATCTGTTTATGGTCCTTCAATTAGTCTTTATCTTTTAGGTCAGTTCTGCTAGCCATAGGATCTCTATATACTCCTTCATCGCTTAGTCAAGTTTTAACTCAATGCAGTATCCTTTCATCAGATGTGAAAAGATTCATAATCTATTTCCAATTATTGCCTAAAATACCTATTTTAGGAATTTTAGAAGGGTCTCCACTTAGACATAAATTGCAGAAAAACACCAAGAAAAACTAATTTCTCCTCCGATAATATCTCCCCCAGAATATTTATAGTATCTCACAAAAGGCTTCCAATATCTTTGTTCCTTAAGTTCCAGGACACTTCTTTAACTGGGAGTCTTCTGTGGGGCTCTAGGTACATTGCTAGATATCCGTATTTGAAGAACGCAATGGACAGATGGTTCATACCAATGGCCATATTCCAAAGGACACAGTAATAATTATACAACCAGTATTAGTCCTTAAGCTTGAAAACAAAAGAAAAAAATGCTTTCTGCAGAAGTAGGGGATCCCAATTTCCTCGATTAGGTTGAAATTCTGATTTAAAAATATCTCCCAGAGTTGCCTGCAAATGCAGAGTCCTTCCAGAATATATCCTGGACCATGACCACCAAAATATAGTAGCACCCTTCTAGGCTTCTCCTCTACTTTGCTAATTTAATTCTCAGCTCCTTTCTCCCCCTGTTAATTACTTGAGCTTCAAGAAATTCTCTAAGTCCATCCTCCTAAAACTATGGCTCCCTAGTTGCCACAGGTGCAGGTGCCCATAAAAGTCATCCAGCTAATTTCATAAACTGAAAACAAAGGCATTGATTGAAATGATATATTGTGTAAATGACAGCTTCCTTTCATCCGAGGTACTTTGTTATTGTTGTTCTGTAGTTTCAGTCATGCCCAATTCTTTAGGATCCCATTTGGAGTTTTCTTGGCAAAGATAGTGCAATGGTTTATCATTCCCTTCTCTAGTTCAGAAACTGAGGCAAATAGGGTTAATTGGCTTAACCAAGCTAGTAAGTGCTTGAGGCCAGATTTGAACTCGGGTTTTCTTGACTCCAAGCCCAAGTGCTCAAGCCACTGGGTCACCTAACTGCCCCAATCTGGAGTACATTCTCTCACAAATATGTACAATGTCAGTGGAAGAACAGGCATACCCAGTAAAAAGATACAAACATAGGGGATGCATGTGGCCATGACAATTCACACCTCTGATAGTGTGGCCCCCCAATGTCTTTTCTCATATGGAGTCCTTACACTGCTCCCTCTGGGCAGTGCCTCTATTGGTCAGGTTCTTCTGCTGAGCTCTTTGAGTCTGTTTTTTTCCACAATTCAATCTGCTAAAAGGCTTCAGGCCTTTGTTCTCTTAGACTTTTGAAACAGAGAATAACTCACTCCCAGTTTCCCATCTCTTACTATTTTCTATGCGATCACTCTGGTATGAAATACTCTAGGGCTCATTCCTCTCTAAGCCATGCTTGGGTCATTCCTCACTTTGTTGTTGTTGTTGTTGTTGGCCCTTTCAGTGGTGTCCAACTCTCTGGGAACTTATTTTGGCGTTTTCTTGGCAAAGATACCTGAGTGGTTTGCTATTTCCTTCTCCAGCTCATTTTCCAGAGAGGAAACTGAGGCAAACAGGGTTAAGAGACTTGCCCAGGGTCACACAGCTAGGAAGTATCTGAGGCCAGATTTGAACCTAGGACCTCCTGTCTCTAGGCCTGGCTCTCAATCCACTGAGCCACCCAGCTGCCTTCCCTCCCCACACCTATAGTTTCTTAAACTTATACCTGCAATTTCTATCTATAATGGAACTTTCTCAATACAACCCTTGTCCCTCCTCCCCAACAAGACAGAGTCAAAACAATTGTAATTTTAAAAAAATTGAATGAACCCAAACCCACCTTCTCTCCTTTGCATTCATTTGAAAAAGAAACAAAAACAAAGTCCCTATAATAATTCGATATGGTCATCCTGAACAAATTCCCCATTGACCCTGTCCAAAACTATGCACATCACAGTGTGCACCCTGGGTCCGTCACCTCTCCATTAAGGGTGGAGAGCATGCATTATCCCTGGCCCTCTGGAGTCATCATTGGTCATCTCAACTTTAGAGTCCTCAAGTCTTTGAATTACGGATTGGTCATAATTTCCTCCGAAGAGACCCCCAAACCTTCAAGCTTCTCGTAATGGAGGAGGGATTTGCAGAAGGGAAAATCTGTGGAATGAGCAGAAGAAATTAAATCAATGTCTCAAAACATGGCAGATGATGACTCTCAGCATCCCTAATTTCGGTCGCTATTGGAAGACTTTTAAAGGCTTCTGCTGTTGTTGGTACATGAGTGCCCTCTTGTGGTCACCATGGCGACATTTCAGCACAGAACCCGGGATGAAGGGAGATCCAGAGGGCGTCACTCATCCGGCCTCTCGTACACCCTCAGACCTTCCTCCCCTGGCCCTGTAACGGGTAGCCAGAGTCTGCTGAGGCATTTCTCCAGAAGCATCTCGTGGCAGTTTCTCAGGTAACTCCACGCTATGGCATCTCCTACGGCGGGCATCAGAAGCTTAGCATCAGGAAAGCTGCTAATGTGTTTAATCCTTTGCTTCTTCAGAATTCTAACTGGCCTTTAAAATTTCAATTTAATTTCAATTTTAATTGAGTTGCACAATATACATAGTAGGTAGCTTAATGCAAGCTTGTTGAGTGAATAGACAAGCTGACTTGGACAACCCAACTGGAGGCCCCCATTCTGGTATTTTAAGTTTCCCATGTGAAGGGATTTCACATTCACTTTATCAGCTCAGAATCCTACAAAAGCCCTGAAGTCAGAGATAAGAACCTGGGGGGTGGTTAGGCCTGGCTCAACCACTAACTCTGTGGTTTGGGGCAATAATAACAACAGCTAGTATACAGGGCTTTCAGGTTTGCAAAGCAAAGCTTATATATGCTAACTCATGATCCTTAGGTTGCTGTCATTTGTATAGTTGGAAAATCTTGAACCCCCAAAACTACATTACCCAAATTTCCTTTCTGTATTACCCAGATTGCTTTTCCCTTTTCCTTTCTGTTTATGTGCATCTTTGGCATGATCGTATGTAAGTTTTGGGTAACGGCCCTCTCGCTCTCTCTTCTGGATGAGTTAGATATTGAATATTAAATTTAAAATCTACACATTGTCCAGTTGTTTTTCAGTCGTGCCTGACTCTTTTTGACCCCATTTGGAGTTTTCTTAGCAAAGATACTGGAGTGGTTTGCCATTTCCTTTTACGGCCCATTTGACAGATGAGGAAACTGAGGCAACCAGAGTCGCACAGCTAGTTAAGTGTCTGAGGTCAGATTTGAATTATTCTCCTCCTAGTGAAGAGGTGATGGATCCAGGGTACAGACTGTGACATACATATTTTTGGATGTAGTCAATGTGGAATTTGTTTGGGATAACGATACCTAATTGTTATTGGGACTTTGTTTCTTTTTCAACTGGATAGGAAGGACAGATTTGAATCTTCCTGACTCCAGCCCTAGCACTCTATCCACTGTGCCACCTTGCTGCCCTGTGATTCTCATAGCAACACTGTAGGGTAGCTGCCATTATTATCCACATATTATAGATGAAGAAACTGAGGTAGACAGGTTAAGTGACTTGGTCCTCCAGCTAATAAATGGCTAATATTGGATTTGAACTCAGGTCTCCCTGATGTTAAATCCAGTGCTCTATGTATTTGGCTTCTAGCTGCCTTCCAAGAAAGGTAAATTACTTTACTTCTCTGAAACTCAGTTTCCTTCTCAGAAAAAATGGGTCAGATGATTCCTGCTTACACCCACTGAGTTACTGTGAAGAGCTACTGTGATAATTACATAGTATGGACTAGTCAGAGCTGTAATAATAATTCTAGTACCTTGAATAATGTTGAGAGCACTGGACTCCAAGGGCAGTCTAACCCTTTGGGTCAATCATAGTTGAAGGATGATCCATAAGGGGAAAAGAAGTCCCTTCTGGTCCTGCGATTGCACAGGGCAATATCTTGGAGATGGGAAGCAGTAATGGTGGAGGACATGAAAGACAGCTTGTCTGTTCTGGCTTCTGGCTTCTCTATACTCTCTTCCCCCAAGCCCATGGTGTTTGGGAGAGGGATGAAATGCCTTTTCCCCGTCAATTCTCAGAAAACAGAAATATTCTGCTGTGGCATCCACAACAGTGATGAGAAAGCACAAAGCCAAACTCGGAATTCAGAGATCATTTATGCTTTGCATAGTTTGTGTTACTGCTCCTTTTGGTCAAACGACCAGTCTGGAGATGCTTTCTTTGTATTTAGAGCTTGCTCAATTCTGCATTAGGTTTGGTTTTTTAAACCCCTACTTTGCATCTTAGAATCAATATGGTGTATTGGTTCAAAGGCAGAAGTGTGGTAAGGACTGGGCAATAGAGATTAAGTGACTTGTCCAAGGTCACATAGTTAGGAAGTGTCTGAGGGCAGATTTAAAGTCAGAACTTCCCCTCTGTAGACCTGGCTTTCAATCCACTGAGGCATCAAGCTGCTCTTAGAGTAAGGCTTTATAGGGGGATAAAATCAGGCATCTGATGCTCTCCCTTGGTTTTAGCTCCATGGAACAAGATGCCCCCATTCTGGGTACCTCTGGATCCTAAACCACCTTTCCTGCCTCCTTTTGTGTGTTTTCTCCCCATTTAGATTGTAAGCTCTTTGAGGGCAGGGATTGCCTTTTATGAATATCTCTAGCACTTGGCACAGTCCTTGGTACATAGTAGGTGCTTAATAAATGTTTATTGGGTTGGCTTGGATGGAGGAAAAGCAGAGAGAAAAGAGGTTCAAGGAGGAATAACTCTGGAACCCTTTTTCCAAAGACTTTATAATTTACTTGGGAAGGTTAAGAGAGATTCATGGAAGGACAGTACCTGAGCCACCCATGCTAAAATGTTATGAGGGGGTCAGACTGTAAGTGGGGATTTATCTCTATTACAACCTTAGATCTAGCCTCCCTCTCCCCACCCATTTAACAGATGAGGAAACTGAGAGATCAAACAACTTGTCCTGGATCACACTGCTAGTAAGTACCAGAACTGGAAAGCATTCAGAGGAGGGAGAATTAGAGGACTTGAAAGGCTTCAAGAAGATGGTAAGACTCCGATAGGGCTCTGAAATGCCAGGAGGGTTTAGGTAGGTAGAGGGGAACAAGAGATAAAGGAGCACTGGTTGTTGGTGCCTTAATGATAGGAACTAATGCTTGTTGCAATGTAAAGAATGTCAGATTCAGGCTCAGATGAGTTGGGTTCAAATCCCACCTCTGCCCTTCACAGCCTCTGTGAGCTTGGGCAAAACCTTCTATTTCTCATCTACAAAAAAAGGAAGGGTTTGGACTAGGCACCCTCAAAGTCTCTTCCAATTCTAAATCTATGACCCTAAGCATTATACGCTAAGGTAAGGGGTACCTTGCTGCCCAGAGAGAGTATGCCATGGGAAACCCATAGTTTCTGTACAGTATAGTACATGTTATTAGTATAGTAGAGGGAGAAGCACACTGGTCCACCTTTCAAGAGTCCAGGAGGCTGGAAGAGTTTTATAGGTCAAAATGGAGGAACTCATATTTGATCCTAGAGATAGAATGAAGCCATTTCTTTTCTTTTTAATTTTTTATTTTTTCAATAATGTATGTTGGATCCAAGGCAGAAGGGCAATAAGGGCTGGGTGGTAAGTGACTTACCCAGAATCACACCGTAAGGAAATGTCTGAGGTCAGGTTTGAACTCAGGATCTCCTGTCAATCTACTGAGCCAGCTAACTGCCCCCACCACTTCCTTTCTGTTGTAGATGCAAACAGTGCTTTCTATAGGCGCTCAGAGAACAAGCTATATGAACTAGGGTGGTCAGGGAAAGCTTCAAAAGGGACACCAGAGTCTTGATATCTATGTTTTGTGTAAAGAAGTGCAAGGCTTTAAACCTTTTTTAGCCTCAGTTTCTTCATCTGTAAAATGTTAACATGAATACTTGTGCTTTATGCCTGACTGGTGGCTTTTGAGTAAAGACTTTGTGATCCTTAAGATGATATAGAAATTAAACTGTTTATAATTGTTATTATTTTGTTGTTTAGCCATTTTCAGTTGTGTCTCTTTGTGACCCTATTTGGGTTTTTTTAGCAAAGATATTGAAGTGGTTCGTCATTTCCTTCTCTAGCTCATTTTACAGATGAAGAAACTGAGGCGAACAGGGTATAGTGACTTGTTCAGGGTCACACATCTATTAAGTGTCTGAATTCAGATTTGAACTCAGTTCTTTTTTTTTTTTTAACCTTTACCTTCCATCTTAGAATTAATGCATGTATTGGTTCTAAGGCAGAAGAGTGGTAAAGGCTAGGTAATGGGGGTTAAGTGACTTGCCCAGGGTTATACAGCCAGAAAGTGTCTGAAGGTAGATTTGAACCCAGGACCTCCCATTTCTAGGCCTGGCTCTCAATCCACTGAGTCATTCAGCTGCCTAGAAATCAGATCTTGATTCTAGGCCCAGCACTTTATCCACTGTGACACCTGCCATTGTTGTTTGTTGTTGTTTGTTGTTGTTGTTGTGGTGGTGGTGGTGGTGCTGGTGGTGGTGGTGGTCCTTTCATGAGCCATACTCACATTGGAGCCCGAAGGCTAGACTAGATGGAAACTCCATGTTATGGAAATTCCAGATTGCCAAAGGTCCCATTCAAAGCGGCCAGAGCTGTTGCTCCTGAAACTGTGGCGGCCACAGAGGACATGAGCAAGCCTGTGCCTCTAGATACAGGGGACAGAGAGGCATGCAGGGAATTTCTGGCTGCCTCAGCTTCTCCCTCTAGCCATTAGCAATGTCCCAGTTTTCAGATCTGGGAAGAACTGGCCAGTCAACCAAAGAGAAGTAAGACATAGGCATTGTCCCTGCACCCCAGGAGTTTACAGAACTATTGAGGAAAGAAGAAGTATTTCTAAGTGGCTAGAGCAGCAGGCAGGATATGTTAAGTGCAAAGCAAAAAGCCCAAGGCACTGCAGAGACAGACAGAATAGAACTGTCCCTGCCCTCGAGGGTCTTATAGTCTAAAAAGAGAGACAATGTAGACACATAGAAGTCTGTGTGAAATAAATACAAGGTAATTTTCTAGAACCCTTACCTTCCATCTGAGAATTGATACTAAGTATGGATTCCAGCAGAAGAGTGGTATGAGATAGGCAATGGATATTAAGTGACTTGCTCAGGGTTACAAGGCTAGGAAGAATCTGAGGCCACATTGGAACCCAGAACCTCCCAACTCCAGACTTGACTTTTCTCCACAGAGCCACCTGCCTGGCCCAAATCAAGGACATTTTGGATAGAAGGCTCTTAATTTGGACAGTAAGAAAAGAAATGCTTCACAGAGAAGGTGGGGCTTGAGGTAAGCTTTGAAGGAAAGGGGGGGTTCTGGGAAGAGGACGTGAAAGGGAGAACATCCCAGGGAAAGGAGACAACTAGCATAAATGCACTGAGATGGAAGATGGAAGATGCATGGGCAGGTTTGACTCGACTGAAGAATTTACAAAGGAGACTGCTGTATAATCAGTCTGCCAAGGTAGCTTGGGGTCAGGTTGTAACGGCATTTAAAGATGTCAAGCAACTACAGGAGTGGAAACACAGAAGAAAAACAATTGCTTGAACACATGGGTTGATGCAAACATGATTTGGAAAGTAAACTCTTAACGATCACCCTAGTGCAATTATCAATAATATGGAAATAGGTCTTGATTGTTGAAACATGAAGAAACCAGTGGAAATGCACGTTGGCTATGGAGTTTGGGGGGGGGGGGAAGAGTAAGAACATGAATCATGTAACCGTGGAAAAATAATTTCAAAATAAATAAATAAATAAATAAAATGTCAAGCAGAGAAGCTTAGATTTGATCCTATAGTCAGTAGGAAGCCATTTATATTTAGTTAAATATATAGTCATTGAGCAGCTAGGAGTGCTGGATCTGTAGTCAGGAAGACTCATTATCCTGAGTTCAAATCTGATCTCAGATTTTTACTAGCTGTGTGACTTAATTCTATTTGCCTTGGTTTCCTCATCTATAAGATGAGTTGGAGAAAGAAATGGCAAACCACTCCAGTATTTTTTTTTCAAGAAAGGAACTGATAAATAGAAATAAGCAAGATATGGTTTCATATATAGATGCATCTTTTTTTTTTTTTAAATGAAATGATGCCTTCTGTAATGCAAGGAGGGGAGGGAAAGAGGGAGCTATCTGGGAATTTAAATGTAAAAAACAAACAAATAAATAAATAATTTTAAAGATGAGAGGGAAAGGGGCAGCTGGGTAGCTAAGTGGAGTGAGAGTCAGGCCTAGAGACAGGAGGTCCTAGGTTCAAACCCGGCCTCAGCCACTTCCCAGCTGTGTGACCCTGGGCAGGTCACTTGACCCCCATTACCCACCCTTACCACTCTTCCACCTATGAGACAATACACCGAAGTACAAGGGTTTAAAAATAAAAAAAAAAAATGAGAGGGAAGGAAATGGCAAACCACTGCAGTATCTCTGCCAAGAAAATCCCAAACAGGGTCAGGAAAAGTTGGACACAGCTAAAACAATTGAAGAACACAGTCAATTTATATATATATATATATATATATATATATATATATTCACACATACACAAATACTCATACTATCTATCTCTATCTCTATATTATACACACACCATATATGGTCTACTATATACATACACAATACTATATATTCTCTATATAATAATATATATACTATATGTAATACTATATACATAGACACACACATATACATCCCTACTATATACACACCCACACCATATACTATATATATTTACTCATACTATATATACTCTATACATTTTACACACAATACTATATATACTACATGTAATTCTATTTACACATACTATATATGATATGCTACATATATTATATGTACAATGTTATATGTATACTATATTACTATGTATATTACACACATATATCCACTATATACAATATACTATATACTCAATGCTATATATATAATACTACTATACTATATTTCACACTATATATAGATATACACATATATACCTATACTATACATATAAATACTATACATACATCATATATATTATATTTAATACAATATTATATATGTATATATACACAGACACAGAAGTGATAGAGAAGCATGGACTAGTGTGTTCAGAGAAGGCCTTGGGGCAAAGGTAGGACTTAATCTGTGCCTTGAAGGATTTCTACAAGACATTTCTAGAAGTGGAGTTGAAGAGGAATGGCTCTTCATACTGGAGGGATAGCACGATCCAAAGCATGGACTTGGGAAATTGAAGGGTATACTCAGGAAAGTCCAGTAGACCAGTTTGACCACAGCAGAGCATTCATGTTGCAGAGTGGGAGGAAGAAGCTATAACCTGAAAGGGAGGCTTGGATCAATTAGCAGAGCATCTCAAAGGCTGTCATATGGTAGAAAGAACACTGGATTTGGAGTCAGGCAACTTGGACCCGAATCCTGACTCTTCCATTTATGAGCTGTGTGACCTTGGGCAAAGTTACTTCATCTTTCCAGGACTCACGTTTCCTTTTCTGTAACATGAGAAAGTTGGACTTGATGATCTGTAAGGCTCCTTCCAGTTCAAAATCATATGATCCAATGGGGAAGAGTTGTAAAGAAAGTTGATTAATTCAATTTTTCTTCCTTCCTTCCTTCCTTCCTTCCTTCCTTCCTTCCTTCCTTCCTTCCTTCCTCCCTTCCTTCCTTCCTCCCTCCCTTCCTTCCTTCCTCCCTCCCTCCCTTCCTTTTCTCTTCCTTCTTTCCTTCCTTCTTTCCTTCCTTCCTTCCTTCCTTCCTTTCTTCCTTCTGGCTTTCCCTTCCTTCCTTTCTTCCTCTCTCTTATTCTCTTTCTCCCTTACCTTCAGTTCTAAGACAGAAGAATGGCAAGGGCTAGACAATCAAGATTAAGTGACTTGCCCAGGGTCATATAGCTACAAAGTGTCTGAATCTGGATTTGAACTCAGATCTCTTTGACTTTGGGCCCAGTGTTAATTTAGATTCAATGCCTTTTCTAATACTGGCTACCCTTGTGACTTTGGGCAAGTCATTTCACCTCTAGACACATCAGAAGTTTGCTTTTCTGTAATATAAGGCGTTTGGACTAGATGACCTCTAAGATCCCTTCCAGTTCTAAATCTANCTACCTTCCTTCCTTCTTTCCTTCCTTCCTTCCTTCCTTCCTTCCTTCCTTCCTTCCTTCCTTTTTCTTTCTTTAATTCTTTCTTTCTTTTCCTTACCTTCTGTGTAAAATCAGAGATTGAACTAGAACTCTGAAGTTTCAAGTCCAACAGACTGGGAAATTTAGTGTTTTGTATTTAAAGGAAAAACTTCAGAGTGCCAGGGAACTCTGGTAAATAAGTCTTTGCCCAAAGTTGGGGTACCAGTGGTTGGAATTTCTGACCCTATGTGGCAGTCAGTGAAGGAGTCAGAGGATGTGTTGAAATTTTGTCTTTAATGATTACTACCTATGTGAATGGGCAGCCAGGTGGCACAGTGGAGAGAATGCCAGGCATGGGGTCAAGTAGACTTGTCTTTCTGAGTTCAAATTTAGCTTCAGAAATTTAACTTGGGCAAGTCACTTAACCCTGTTTGCCTAAGTTTCCTCACTTGTAAAATGAGCTGGAAAAGGAAATGGCAAACCACTCCAGTACCTTTGCCAAGAAAACTCCAAATGGGGTCACAGAGATGGAATAATTAAATAGCAGCAACTTAAGTGAACTTGGGCAAGTCACAACCTTTCTCACCTCAATTTCCCTGTCTTTAAAATGAGGGGGTTAGACTAGATGATCTTTAAGATTCTTTCCAGCTTCAACAATCCTATAACATTTAGATTACTACAGTTCTCAGAGAGGGGGAATAAATGGACAGTTGACTGAAAAGAAATTTCTCTAATGGTGTTTGGGAAGAGAATCTCTTACTCCACTTAGTCAAGATCCTAAAGAAATGAGGTCAAGGTTAAAATAAAACAATCTCTTATTCTTGCCAAGCATTTTATCCTTTTAAAAAACATTTTCACATCAATCACCTCATTTGTCCACTTGGGACAGGTACTTGAACCCTTTCCAGCTGGGTGGGACCTGTCAGAGCTGGGTCTGTGTTGACAGAGATTTAGAGAAGCCAGATGTTTATCTCTTTGCCATGTTGTGACACTGAAGAGTACATCCCAACATCAGCCCAAGTGAGTTTGGAGAGGGAAAGCACTAGTTATCCAGTATAGGGGAAGTCAGGAAAAGCTTTATGCAGGAGATGACATTTGAACTACATTTCATAAAAAATTATTTTTAGTGTTATGCAAAACACACTTCCATATTGATCATTGTTGTAAGAGCACACTCATACATAACCAAAACTCCAAAACAAAACCATAAATACACTGATGTGAAAGATGACGCCAACAGTTCTTTTCCTGAAGGTGGATAAGATAGCAGTGCCTATCATAAGCCTTTCAGGATTGTCCCAGATTGCTGAGAGCAGTCAAGTTTTTACAGATGATCATCATATAATAATGCTATTATTGTGTACAATGTTCTTCTGGTTCTGCTTATTTCGCTCTGCATCAGTTTGTGCAGATATTTTTAGCTCTTTCTGAAATCATCCTGTTCCTCATTCCTTATAGAATGATAATATTCCATCACCAACATATACCACAATTTGTTCAGCCACTTCCCAATTGAGGGACATCCCTTCAAATTCCAATTCTTTTCCACTACAAAAAAGGCAGCTATAAATATTTTTGTACTATTTTTATTATGTCTTTGGCATACAGACCCAGTAGTGATATTACCAGATCAAAGGGTATGCACAATTTTATAGCCCTATGGACATAGTTCCAAATTGCCCTTCAGAATGGTTGGAACAGTTCACGGGTCCACCAACAATGCACTAGTGTTCCAATTTTACCACATTCCCTCCAATATTTATCACTTTCCTTTACTGCCATATTGGCCAATCTGATAGATGTGAGGTGGTACCTCAGTGTTGTTTTAATTTGCATTTCTCTAATCAAGAGGGATTTAGAATATTTTTAATATGATTATTGGTGGCTTTGATTTCTTCATCTAAAACTTACTTGTTCATATCTTTTGACCATTTGTCAATTGGGAAATGGCTTGTATTCTTATGAATTTGAGTGAGTTCTCTATAAATTTGAGAAATTAGATCTTTATCAGAAATTTGTCATAAAATACTTTCCCTAGTTTATTGTTTCCCTTCTAATCTTGGCTACATTAGTTTTGTTTGTACAAGAGCTTTTTAGTTTAATTAATTAAATTAATCAAAATTATTAATTTTACATTTTATTATACTTTCTTTCTCTTGTTTGGTCTGAGCTGCATTTTAAAGGCTGAGAAGGAATCTATGAGGCAAAGATAAGGCTGAGGCATAGAAGATATAATCCCCTACTTCCTCATTATATTCTTCCAGATAGCCACTGAAAAGGTAGCATTTCTGGCCTACTGTTTTGATCTAAGTTAGAGAATTTTTGGCCTGGGGCAACCATAATAGGCCCTGGCCCTACTTCTTCCTACCACACAAAATTCACTATCTTCCCTGGGCCTTGTCCATCTATGTAAAATGAAGGCACTGGATTAGATGACCTTTAAGATCCCTTCTGGGCAGGTATATGGCATAGAAGAATGCCAGGCCTGGAATCAGAAAGACACGAGTTCAGATTTGGCCTCTGACATTAGCCATTTGACCCTAAGCAAATCACTTAACTCTGTTTGCCTCAGATTCCTCATGTGTAAAATGAGTTAAAGGAAATAGCAAACTACTCTTTACCAAGAAAACCCCGAATGGGGTCACAAAGAGTTGGACACAACTGAACCATGATGGCCCTTACAGTACTAAATTTATGTTAGTAAAACTAATAGCTAAATCTATGATCTTAAAGATAAAAATAATTTACATAGTACTTTAGAGTTTGCAGGTAATTTATATATGTAGTCTCTAAAGTGTTCTCTGATTCTTTCTGTTTTCCTTTCTCTCCTCTTTGTCCCTTTTCCTCATCTCTCTTTTTTGATCTTCTCTCTCCCATCTCTCCTTCTTTCCCCTTGCCTTTTCCTTCCTTTCACTTTTTCCTTCATTCACTTCTTTTCTTCCCATCTCTCTTTTTCTGATTCTCCCTCTACCACTGTCTTAACTCTTTGCTCTTTCTTCTCTCTCCTCCATTGTTTCCTCTTCCTTGCCTACTTCTCATCTTCTACCTCACTCCCAGTCTGCTTTAGACCTACCAGTGGTGGAGGGGATGGGATGGAGGGATCCAGGAATTATAATTAGTTCAGAATGAATGGGGCTCCAATTCAGAGCACTATTTTCTAGGTGGGGACATTCTTCCTTCTGCCAACCACAATCCTTATGCCTTTCTTTGTATAACAAGGAGGTATAACCACCTGGACCATCATTGCCAGGGTGCTCTTGGGATACTCAGCTCTCAGGCCTTTCTTCTTCATCTTCCTTGGGGTCCAGAGCCAGGCTTCCTAGGAGATTGATCTCCCCCTTTCCAGAGACTATTCTGCTCCTATTTAGACTGTCCTTGTGTCACAGAATAGGCATTGTTTTGGGTTTAAGTGAGTGAATTCCCGTTTCTTGTTCAGGATTCCAGAAATTGCTGAGCTCTCTTTCCCAAAAAACCTCTAGTCCTGAACAGAAGGGTTTTCCTGGAAAAGGAAGAAAAGCAAGAGGAGAGGGAGGAAGATGGGAGGAGGAGGAGGAGGAGGAGGATAGCCATTTGTGGGGCCCCTACATTTTCTACCTAGAAGGAATTTCCAGGGCATTTCCATCATTTTCAGAGACTAGGGCTCCCCACACAAACAAAGGGATTTCTCCGAGTGCCTCCCTCTCCCCTTCCCCCTCCCCTTTTCTTTTTCTCTTTCTCTAAGAGCTCTCATTTGGAAGAGGCACTGAGTCTTCTTACCAGAAGTGGTTACTTAGGCACTGGGGGACCATTCTAATCAAATGGAAAAGCAGAGTTCCTCACTCCAATCCAAAATCGCCCCAAAGACACTCCCCAGCGTTGCATATGCAATGAGCCAATTAAAAAAGCAATTCTCTGAGGAGGACCAAGTTGACTATTCTGATAGCAGCAGAAGTCAGGGAGTCCCCCTGAGTTAGAGCAGGAAAATGAAAGGACCCTCAGGTCATCCGGCCTATCCTATTGTCTTTCTTGGATCCTCAGAAGGTCCAGGGGCTCCTGGCCAGCCAAATGAGGGGAGGTCCAGGGCTCAGGCTACTACTCTTATTTCCTCTTTGGAGAGAGCTCAATAGGGCAGGATTTTCCTTAGGCTACTCCTCAGTCGGATGTCCCATTGGCCTCTGGGAAAGTTTCCAACCTGTTTCCTCAAGGAGGGGTTAAATCCTTTCCCATTCCCTTTCTTTGAACAATAAATTAACCAGCAAACATTGGTTAAGTGCCTTTTATGTGCCTACCACTGTGCTAAGAGCTAGAGATAAAGACAAAAATGAAATGTGCCCTGCCCTCAAGGAGCTCACTTACTAACTAGGGAAAGATTATGTGTTTGTGTATATATATATATACACACACACCTAGTATACACAAAAAGATTTCATTGGTATGATGAAGGGGGGATAGATAGATAGATAGATAGATACATACATAAAAAGTTTAGGAGCAGCTAGGTAGCTCAGTGGTTAGGAAGTCAAGCCTGGAGTTGGGAGGTCCTCCGTTCAAATCTGGCCTCAGACCCTTCCTAGCTGTGTGCCCCTGGGCAAGTCACTTAGCCCCAATTGCCTAGCCCTTACCATTCTTCTGCCTTGGAACCAATGCACAGTATTAAGTCTAAGACAGAGGATAAAGGTTAAAAAAAAAAAAAGGGAGGGGGAGCTGGTAGGGACTGGGTTGATGCTAGTGAGGAGGGGGAACAGTTGGGAGAATAATGGGTGAAGCCAGGAGTGAATGGAACAGGGTATGAGCCTCTGAGGAAATGGTGGTCCAGGAGAGGGATTTATCAATCAAGATGGGGGGTACCAGGGTGGACAGCTCTAGGGTGAGAAGGCTATGTCAGAGAAGTAGAGAAGCCTAGAGAGGGAGGGGAATTGTGGGACAGGGAAAGGCTTCAGCTGGGAAACTCTGAGAGGCAGAAATGAGGAGGAAAGTCAGTGGACCTGGGTTCAAATGCTACTTCTGAGACTGCCTTTGTCACCTTGGACAAATCATTTAATATTTTTCAGCCTCACTTTCTTCACTATAAAACAAAGGGGCTGGACTAGATGGCACCAGAGATTCCTTCCAGCTCTAGACTCTAAGTATGTGGAAAGGTTTCTGGGAACCACAATCTTTTAGAAATGTAAAAAATCTTAGATCATTCCTTTTGTTTTTTTTCCATGATAGGGTCTAGCCTGAGACAATTGCCTCCAACTCCTCTGGGCCTCAGTTTCCTCATCTATAAAATGAAAGAGTTGGATTAGATGACCTCTCAGGTCCCTTCCAACTTTAATTCCTATAATACCACAGTGTCATCTATTAGGCCATGAAATTAGACCTGGAGTCATTATCTGCCTGGCTTTGTGATTTGTTAGCTGTGTGACTTGAGGCAAGCCAGAACCTCTCTGAACCTTTTTTCCTTATTTGCAAAATGGGGATAATAATTCTCTTCCAACCTTTTTATGTTGAGAGGTAAATAGGACCTTAATAGCCATGGAGCCCAATTCCTTCATTTTATAGGCTCTGAGGCCAAGACAAACTAAATGTCTTGTGCAGTGTTATGTGATGGAATGAAGACTTGAACTCAGGTCCTTTGACTCCAAATCCATCCCTTTTGCTTCTGGACCATAGTGACATAGGTTTGTCATGAGGAAAGTGCTTGCTGGACTAAACCACCATAAAGATGTCACCCAATGGTCACATTCCTTTGCTTGATCCTGGGGGTTCAGGGAAGCAGCCAGATTCTCTCTCAAATATCCCCCCCTCCAGCCTACTACAACTCCTTTGGGTTAAAGCACTGACCTCTTTCCTCTATCGTCTTCTGAAATGTAAAGAACCCCTGGGAAGGGTTAAGATATTAAACTTTTAATATCAACACTCTAGTGGCTCTCTATCACCTCTAGGATCAAATATAAACTCCTCTGCTAGGCATTTAAAGCTCTTTACAATGTGGCCCCAATTTGCTTTCCCAACTTATTACACACTTTTTCTCTTCCTGTACTCTAGGGTCTGGCCAAACTGGTCGCTATTTTTTAGTCCTTTCAGACGTGTCTCTATTTGGGATTTTCTTGACAAATAAGTGTCCATGCCCAGATTTGAACTCTGACTCCAGGCCCAGCACTCTATCCACCTAGCCGCCTAACTGGGCATTCTTATTATTTCTCCTACCTGGCCCCTCTCCCCTGACATTGTCTATCCTCTGGTGCCTAGAATGCTCTTCTTCTTCCATTCTGCATCTTGGAATCTTTAGTTTCTTTCAATTTTCTTTTAACCTTCCACATGAAGCCTTTTCTGTTCCAATTGCTGGTGCCCATATCACCCAATTTCCTTGAATATCGAACTTGGAGTCAACAAGACTCCTCTTCCTGATTTCAAATCTGGCCTTAGACACTTACTAGTTGTATGACTCTGGACAAGTCATTTAACCTTCTTTGCCTCAGTTTCCTCATCTGTAAAATGAGCTGGAGAAGGAATTGGCAAACCAGTTCAGTATCTTTGCCAAGAAAACTCCCCCAAATTGGGTTACAAAGAATCAGATGTGGCAGAAACCACTGAACTATAAATGAAAATAAAGATGTAAGGTTTTTTTTTTCCATCCACATTTATAAACTGCCCCAGAAATCAACCTTTGGACTCCTCTAGGTTCTATGTAGACCAAATTTAAAACGATATATTGAAGGTGGTGCTTACACTGTCTTTTTTTTTTTTTTAATAAACCCTTATCTTTCGTCTTAGAATCAAAACTGTGTGTTAGTTCCAAGGCAGAAGAGTATCAAAGGCTAGGCAAATGAGGGTAAGTGACTTGCCCAAGGTCACATAGATCATATGTGTCTGAGGTTGGATTTGATCTCATGAAGATGAGCCTTTCAGACTTTGATCACAGTACTCTATCCACTGTACCACCTAGCTGCCCAAGTTACCTTGTATAGTATTTATTTTGTATATTTTGTGTACATACTAATGTAG
Organism: Gracilinanus agilis; assembly: GCF_016433145.1. Classification (NCBI taxonomy): domain Eukaryota; kingdom Metazoa; phylum Chordata; class Mammalia; order Didelphimorphia; family Didelphidae; genus Gracilinanus; species Gracilinanus agilis. The sequence continues at coordinate 570,795,953 of NC_058131.1, forward strand.
GTACATGCTTCTTTTGCTTTAGAAGTTAAGCTCTTTGAACTAATAGTCTACTCCAACCCCTTCATTTTGCATGAGGAACTTAAGGCCCCTGGAGGTGAAATGATTTACCCAACAACACAAAGGTAGGAAGAAGTAGGTGAGATCTGAACCCAGGTCCTCTGACTCCAGCATTCATTCCACTGTACCCTGTGGCCACTCGCTGAGGTCATTCAATTCATAATGGTATAGATTTAAATTTTTTCTTAATTTATTTTCAAATTTTTATTTCTATTGTCATGCAAATCACAGTTCCATCTTTGTCATTGTAATAAGAGCACACTCACACATAACCCAAACCTCAAAATAAAACCATAAAAAAACTGATGTAAGAGATGACTCCAACAGTTCTTTATCTGGAGGTAGATAGCATTCCCTGTCACAAGTCTTTCAGAATTGTCCATAATGGTATAAATTAAATAAATGTTTGTTTAATTGTTTGGAAGACCATGTACATCTTCCATTCCATTAAATAATGATACCATGGATCTATGTTGGCAAACCTATGGCACGTGTGCCGGAGGGAGTCGCTCCCTTCCCCTCTCCACCTCCTCCATTACACCTCTCCCTCCTCTCTTCCCAGCAGCCCAATGGGAGCACTTCTTCCCTCCCCTGTCTGGGCTAAGGTAGGGGCTCACATGTGGCATGAGGTTTGCAATTTGGGCACTCAGCCTCTAAGATCTCTAAAAGGTTTGCCATCACTGCCATAGAACATTAGAGGGAGAAGGAGCTTTAGAAATCATTGGTACAGCTAGGTGGCTCAGTGGATAGAATGCCAGACTTGGCTATGGGAAGTCCTGGGTTCAAATCTGAATTTGGATACTTTCTAGCTATGTGACCCTAGTCAAGTCACCTGCCTCCCACTCCTTTACCTTGGAATCAATACTAAGTATTATAGTTGTTTAGAATTTAAGGTTGTTGTTGTTGTTGTTGTTTAAAGAAATCATCTAGTCTTCTCTTTTCATTGGGCATCTAGAAAACCTGAGGGGAGGGGACTTGCCCAAGGTCACCCTACTTATTAGCCAGGGAATGAGACTAACTCAGGTCTCTGATTCCCAGTCTAGTGTTCTTTCTGTTCCCCCTAGTTCCTCCCCTCCTTCTCTTCTTAGAGGGCTCTCATTCCCTATAACTGAAAGGTTCCATCTGGCTGCCATGTGGGCATTTTTGTAATGTAGCAACTAATCCGCAATGATCAAACCGTAATGAATCACTCAGTCCAGCGCCATTCCAGCTGCTGCTCATCTGCTCCCTCTTGCTTGGGGGCAAGGAGCAGCGTGTCATTCAGCTCTGATTTGGTTGTGGGAATGAATGCAAATGGTCAGTAGGAGAGTAGACACACACTTTTTTCATTCTGGGTTTGGGGGTGGGGTGGGGGGCTGGAGTCCAGCAGGTGGAGAATGGTTTGCCTAATAGCTGGGATGACACCAGTACCAGGGAAATGTAGTTCCAAGGCCCATAGTAAGATAGAAGTGGCCAGGGCTCTTGGAAGACACATCTGAGATGCTCAGGGACTATGAAGGGACATGAGAGCTGTCATCAAGAAGAGGGATGAGCCTTGTTTTGCTTAACCCAGGGAGCTGAGCTGGGAATAATGTGTAAAAACAAGAGATTTCAGCCCAATGTGAGGCGGAAGAATCTATGAACAATGAAAGCTGCCCCAAAGCAGAGCGCTATTGGGGATCTTCCAGACAGAGTATGATTGGCTATTTGGTCAGGGATGTTGGAGAGAAGAGTCCAGTTCAGAGTAGAGGTAGGAAAGATAGTGATGGAGTTAGTCCTCTTTTAATATTGTATTAATTTTTTTTATTATTTTTTTTTACCAATTACACACAATAACAAATTTCCATGTTTCCCAAAGTTCTACAATCCCAATTGTCTCCTTTCCTTCCTTCTCTCCTCCCTCCAAGAGCTGGCAAGCAATTCAACCTGAGTTATACCTGTATTGTCAGGTCAAACATATTTCCATATTTTATATATAAAAATCAATCTAAGAGACTTAATACTAAATGTATAAGTATTTATTAGTAATGAAAAAGAAAGAGAGAAATAAGGTTTCCAACCTTTCAAACCTAAAGTAGGATCAAGTCCCCAATTCCAGCCTGGCATGATTTCCTCCACACTGCCGATTGCCAGAGATGGCCAGATAGATAAGAGCCTCTGGGATGGCTCAGAGAATGACTGAGAGAACAAGACCAGGAACCCAAGAGTGGGATGGAAGCCAAGAGAGCACACCCTGATGGCTTTTCAAACTTCTCTAAGCCTTTCCCCTGGATCCTTCAGATGGCCCACCTGGACCTTAGCTGGTCCTGCTCACAGCCAAACTGGTGACTGTGATTCCCTGTTGAGTCCTTCTGGGACTGGACTGGGTTGTGGGTCCCCTAGATATTTAATTCACACAATCTACCATATTCGATTATTCCACAATATTGCTACTTTATTCTTCTTTTTAAAAAATCCTTACTTCTGTCTTAGAATTACTACTAAATATTAGTTCCAAGGCAGAAAAGTGATTAAAAACTAGACATTGGTTCAGTGACTTGCCCAGGTCACACAGCTAGGAAGTGTCTGAGACTAGATTTGAACCCAGGACCTTTGCATTTCCAGGTCTGGCTTTCTATCCACTGCCCCAAGTTAGTTCTTTAACATGAAGATCCTCCTATCAGTGACTGCCTTGGATAAAATTGTGAAAATGGCACATTTGGTCTGCCAAATCTATTAATCCTCTAAGCCTTCTTCACACCCTTCCAATGTATCCTGTACCCCATGGTCAGTCTGAGTTTCCTGAAATAAAACTTGCATCATAACACCTTCTCGGTTCAAGAACTTTGGTCTACCAGTAAAGTCTAAATTCCTTAGTCTGGCATTCAAACCCTTCTGCAATCTTAAGTCCAGCCTACTCTTCCAATCTTCTTTTTCACTGCCTGCTTACAAAAATCCACCAGTGAAGCATACTCTTTGACATCCGTCCAACATGACCCATACTGTTCTGATTCCTCAGCTTTGCTCAAGAAAAGAAATTGAACTCCATGGGGAGGTATAGGCTGGATATTCAGTGAAGGAGACATGGCAAGAGTTATTCAGAATCAAAAGGGAAGAGATCAGTCGGGACTGGCAAAGTCGGGGAAGACTTCATGGGGGAACTGACATTTGAAAAGATAGGACCTAGACAAACAGAAGAGAGGGAGAGGCAAACTAGGCATCACAACTGGGTGGAGCGCTAGACCTGGATTCAGGAAGGTATGAGTTCAAATCCTGCCTAGTAGCTGGGTAAGTCACAACCTTTCAATGCCTTGGTTTCCTCATCTATAAAATGGGGATAATAACTACACCTACTTCATAGGGTATTGTGGGGATCAATGAGATAATATATATTAAAGTACTTCAAAAGCCTTAAAGTACTATATAAGCACTAGCTATTATTGTTATCATTCAGGCACTTATTAGCTGTGTGACCCACAGGAAAGTCATTTCACCCTGTTGGCCTCAGTTTCCTCATCTATAAAATGAGCTGGAGAAGGAAATGGCAAACCACTCCAGTATCTTTGCCACAAAACCCCAAATGGGGTCACAAAGAGTCAGACATGACCGAAAAACTATTGGGCAAAAACCATGATTATTCATATTATTTGAAGCAAAGGGAACAAGGTGTGCAAAGGTATGGTAGGAGACAGGGATCAATGTGCTCTCCATATCAGGAAATATATATATTTTCCAGGGATCTTTTGAAAATGATTAGGTAGATTCTGTGGCCTTAGACTATGATTTCTAGGACCCCAGATTTCACTTCTCCCCATCAAAGGCCCTTTTACATACTCCCTGAAGTCTAAAATTACTTTGACAAACAATCTTTCCTTCTACAATTAGAAAGAAAGCTTAAAATGAATATAATTTTGGAATAGGTTAAAAAAGGGGGGGGTGCAATCATTATTTGTTCATTCATTTTCTTTCATTCATTCATTCATTCATACATTCAATAAATCAAAGTCCATCAGCAAAGAGAGGCGATTTGCTCATAGTCACAGAGTATATAGGAAGCAGAGTTGGACCTTAGCAAGTGGCTTTTGGGCACAGAGAAATTAACCTTGGCTCTGGGATCAGAGGACTTGGGTTCAAGGTCCCATCTACTTCTTCCTGTCTCTGTGTTGTTGGGCAAATCATTTCACCTCCATGGACCTTAAGTTCCTCATGTAAAATGAAGGGGTTGGAGTAGGTGGCCTCTGGGGTCTCACCCAGATCTGTAGAACAGTCACTGGGTACAAGCTATGGAGAAGGTACTAGCAACTACAGTGGATACTTTCAGATACTATCGCATCCTTTGAGGAATGTGTAATATGGTAGATTTAAATTCCCACTAAAATGCAAATGACCGATACCACGTTAGAACTTTCTCTGAGATCAGGTCTTAACGAGGAGATGGGAGAGCGTGTCTGTGAGCAGCGTGGCAGAAGTTTATGGCTGTCATCAGGTTACTCTGAGGTTCCTCCAGAGCTGCCCGAGTGGCTGAATCACTGAATCATTTTCTCTGCCAGTTAGATAAGAAGCATTTATTAGGTAGCTTGGCACACAAAGATAAAAAACAGTCATCACTCTGGGATTCAGAACTTTATAAAATTATACGATTTTTGAACTAGAAGGTACCTGAGAGCTCAGGTAGTCCAATCCCATTAGCTATTATTATTTTTCAGACACTTACCGGTTTTGTGACCCTGGGCAAGCCACTTAACCTTGCTGGCCTCAGTTTCCTCATCTATAAAATGAAATGGGAGAAGAAATGGCAAACCATTCCAGTATCTTTGCCATTGGTTTGCTATTTTTTAAACTCTTACCTTCCTCGTTAGAATCAATGTGTATTGGTTCCAAGGCAGGAGAGCAGTGAGGGATAGGCAATGGGGGTTAAGTGACTTGCCCAAGGTTTCACAGCTAGGAAGTATCATAGGTTAGATTTGGTGTTATTTTCCATTTTTAATAAATAGGAAAGAGACCACATAGTAGATAGAGCACTAGGCTTGACGTCAGGAAGAACTGGGTTCAACTCCTACCTCTGACTCCTAGTACCTGCATGGCACTGGGAAAGCCCCTTAATTTCTATGTGCCTTAGTTGGCTCCTTGAAAGTATATCTATTAATCTTGGTGTGATGGATGCACAGAGGACTTGAATTCAAATCCCTCTGTCACTGACTTGCTGTTTGTACTTCAACTTCCCCATATTACAAATGGGGTATGAAGGGGTTGGACTCAGTGACCACTAAGATTCCTTCCAGTTCCATGATTCTATAAATCATAATGGGCTGTCTTTCTTGGTGGATAGAGTCCAGGAAGTCCCCATAGTGACAAAAGTCACAGTTCCATCATATTTTCAGATAAAGGTGGTGAAATCCTGGGTCAAAACTGCTAAGTGATGTGCCCAGGTTACACCAATCAGTGATGCTCAAGTCTGTTTTCTACTTCCAAATCCAGGATTCTTTCCATTAACCATGTTTCTCTTTCTCCTTCTTCTTCTTCTCTTTTTCCTTCTCCTTTTCCTCCTCCTCTTCCTCTTCCTCCTCCTCTTCCTCCTGGGCCTCTTCCTCCTCCTGTTCCTCCTCCTCCTCTTCTTCCTTCTCTTTCTCCTCCTCCTCCTCCTGTTCCTCCTCCTCCTTCTTTATTTTCTGTCCTAGTGACAATTTCAGGACAGAATAACAAAGTCTAGGCAATTGGGGTTAAGTGATTTGCCCAGGGTCATAAAGCTAGAAAGTTATCTAAGACTAGATTTGAACTCAGGTCCTCCTTGACTCCAACCCTGGCACTCTATATACTGTGCTACCTAGCTGCCCCCAAACCTATTTCTTCTCATGTATCATGGATGTTTTTTAAGTCCTTTGTCCCCCTGATTTCAGTGGCAGTACTGAGAGGGGCTCAATGTCAATTAAGCAGCTAGCAGATATTTCCTGATTACTTAACTACTGCCCAGCATTTTGCTAGGCATTTCGGGAGGGTGGGTGACATAGGGAAGTAGATGGCCCCAATCATGCCTTCAAGGAATTTGCTTTGGGGGGATGTGAGATATGTACTGGAGGAGCTGTCTATGACTATGAGGCAGGAGATGTTAAGGGCTAAACTAGGGAAATAGAGAGGTTATTGTAGAGGTTCAGAGGAGAGAGAGAGCCCTGAAAGCGAGAATAGACAGGAAACTTCACAGAGGAGGTAGGACTAGTTCATTTTCAGTAGTGTCTGACTTTTTGTGATCCCATTTGGGGTTTTCTTGGCAAAGATACTAAAATGGTTTACCATTTCCTTTTCCACTCATTTTGAGGAAACTGAGGTCAATAGGGTTAAGTGATTTGTCCTAAGTAAGTTCCTGAGGCCAGATTTGAACTCCGGAAGATATATTTCTGACTTCAGACCTGGCACTCTACATACTTCACTGTCTAGCCTTTCTAGGTGGGCTTGAGACTTGCCTTGACAAAAGCTAGGATTCAGGGAGATGGAGGAACAAAGGAACTAGAAGGTGAAAGAGTATTCCAAGTATGTTCTACAGACAATGAAGGAAGGGAGAGAGAGAATAAGAGGAAAAGAGTGGGGGAATGAGGAGGAAGAGGAAGAAAAGAGGAATGAGGAGGGAATAAGAGAGGTAAAGTGAGAGGGAAGAAATGAGAAAGAAGGGGAATAGAGGGAAAGGAGAGGGAAAGAATTGAGGGAGGGAGCATAAAAGAGAGGGAATGAGAAAAGAACATGAAGGAAGGAGAAAGAAGGAAAAAAGAGATAGAAAGAGCAGAATGGAGAGGAGAGAAGGAGAAATGAAGGATATAATGAAGCAGAGAGAAGGAGGAAATGAGAGTAGGGAGGAAAAATAGAAGAGAGAGAAGGAATGAAAGAAAGAAAGATGGAGAGATAGAAGCATTCTCCGAGGACTGAAGGAAGATGAACCTGGAAAGCAGGAGTGATGTAGCCCAGCTCATTTCATTAGTTTTTCTTTTCTTAAGATGGTATCATTCCTCCATGTCTTTTAGTATTTCTATTTGAAAGAAATCACCATAGGAACTCTCGGCTGGAGGTCCCCATGCATGTTGTACTCTCAGAATTCTCAATGTGTAAAATGAGGAGATGGGATTAGAAGCTATGTAAGGCTCCTTCCTTCTACCTCAAATATTCTGTGGTTTTGTAAACATAGGCATATTTTTGGGAAAGCACATAGCTAAATAGATCATTCAGGGGACACTGAAACAACTAACCAGTTGTGATACCTTAACTTCTCTGTCCCCTGATTTTCACCTCTATAAAATGAGTTGCATTAGGCACTATTTTTTTCTAAAACCATTACCTTCCATCTTAGACTCAATACTGTGTATTGGTTCCAAGACAGAAGGTCTAGGCTGTGGGGTTTAAGTGACTTGCCCAGGGTCACACAGCTAGGAAGTGTCTCAGGCCAGATTTGAACCCAGGACATCTCTTCTCTAGGCCTGGATTTCAAGTCATTGAGCCACCTAGCTGCTTCTCTAAATACCCTTTAAATAGGCATTTAAGTGGCTGTGGATAGAGTTCTGCACCTAGAATCAGGGAGACATGAGTTCAAGCCTGGCCTCATATACTTACTAGCTGAGCAAGTCATTGAACCTCTTTTTGCTTTAATCCAATGAGAAGGAAATAGCAAACTACTCCAGGATGCTTGCCAAGAAAGCCCCATGGACAGCATTGGTATGCTATGGTCTCCAGCACCACAAAGAATGAGATACAACTCAACAACAACAACAAGATGTTCTCTAAGGTCCTTCCTAGCTCTGAGATTTTGTGAGTCTATGAGATATTTCTAGAGAATCTGATTTAGGCAATAAAAAACATTGGCATATGGAAGTCAATAGACAGGAAATGTTATATCTTTTCATGTCCAAGAGACATTCCTAGGTCTTTTGAATTGAAAACAAGAGAGGAACTAATTGGATGTAAGATAAACAATACTTTGGTAGCACTGTTTGGAGGCCTCAGTTCTGAGCAAAGATCGACACACAGAACCCCAGACTTTTGGTTGGTAAGGAGATGATCATTGGGATCAGTCATTGTTTAACTGCCCTACAAATTAAAAGAGAGGCAGCATGATGTGTGAAGGAAGGAAAGAGTACCACTAGATTGGGAATTAGAAGACCATTTGGCATTGCCATTTACTTTCTGGATGACTTTGGGCAAGTTGTTAGCTATCTGGACCTGCCTGAAAAGAGAGAGGATCTATAAGATCCCTTCTGACCCTGAGTTGTTGTTTTGACATTTTTTTCTGTCATGTCTGACTCTTCCTGACCTTGTTTTTGGGGGTCTTTTTTGGCAAAGAGGGTTGCTATTTCTTTCTTCAGCTCATTTTACAGATGAGGAAACTCAGGCAAACAGGGTTAAATGACTTGCCCAGAGTCACACAGCTAGTAAGTGTCTGAGGATGGATTTGAAGTCTTTCTGACTCTGGGCTAGACAACCTATCCACTGAGCCACTTGGCTGTCCCATAGCTTTAACAATCTTGATGCTTCTCTTCCCCAAACAAGGGCTGGAAGGTGATATGACTAGGTATGTCAAGGGCTCTGAATCTCTTAAGGTAGCAGCACTGAAGATACCCAAAGTATCTAACCTATGAGGCTTTGGGTCTGTTTCCTGATTTTAAGTCCACATCAAAGATCAGTCAAACAATCAATTTGTGTTCCAGGTCCAGTACTAAGCACTGAACCTAGAGATTGGCCCTGCAATTTCATTGGCATGGGGAGCTTCCTTATCTGTCTTGATCCTCAGGTCTCATCGATACCTTCTGTCCTTTTGATTGGAGATCAAAGTCATGACTTCCAAAACCTCCAATTAAAGAAAAGGGTCTAAGCCAGGCAGCTCTTCATTTCTCTCCCAACTCTCCACTCTCTTGGATTTCTTTGGTCTTCTCCATCATGTCCCACTTTCTCAGTTTCCTTTGGTATGTTATTATAAAGGGTAAAAAGGGGTTTTGACTGGGTAAATATGAAAAGGTTGGTCACCAGGGGATTGAACAATTATCAGTCCCCAATTAAAGAATAACCTCAAGTTAAAATGACTTCTATGGAAATTTATTTACAAATGAGAAGAGGAAGTAGAAATAAGGAAATAAGAGAGAGGATAAGAAAGGATAAATAATCTAACACAGTAAGTAATTTGCTTTGAGCCCTTAGTTCAATCCAGGTAGATCCAATTAACCCTCAGGCAAGGGAAATCAGGCCTTGATCCCAAGGCTGGAAAGCCAGAGGCCCAAAGGACCTTGAAGGTGAATGAAGCAAAAGCTTCAGCCACAGAGTCTCTATTAAAAGGAAGTTCCTTAAGAGAAGTTCAGGAAGATTCAGTCTTAACACTCACCACATGGAACAGTCTCACCAGCTCCAGACCTTCTCCAAGTCCTGTCATGAACCAGAAGAGCTCCTTCAGGTCCCCTTCACCAACCAGAAGAGAGGACCCAGCTCACTGAGGTCTCTTTTTAAAGGGGCCTCTTTTGCATCACTTCCTGTGCCTTCCTCTTAGTTTACATGTCCAATCACAACAGACACTTTTCTTAGGACTGCCCAGGAGGCAGTCAGTAAATTCTGATTTGTAACTCTCTAGCACACTTGGGTTACAGACCTCCCACTTTGTGAGTTAAGTAGAGATGCTTTCACCTTTGGTGATTAAATCTAAAGATGGGCAGGGTAGATTTAATCTCATTATCACATTATATTCCCTTATGAGATTATAAACTTTCTGAGGACAGAGATTGTTTTTCTTTTTTTGCAAATATCCAGGACTTAGCATGGTGCCTGGCACATTAAGAAAATTATTGGCTATTGATTTCCAGAAAAGGAAATACTCCCTACCAATACAAGTTGTTGTCTTATTTGCAACTTACAGATTAAGAGAGTTGCACAGAGCCCTGAGAAGTGATTTACCCAGAATCACACAAGTATAAGAGAGGTTACACTTGAACCCAGATCTTCTTAGCTTTTAGGTTAGCTCTTCATTGGACCAAAAAACCCAAACCAAAACAGTTCTAGTTCTCAAAGAGCTTATATTCTATTAGGGGAGGGGCTTTCATATTTGGTTATCATATAGGGGCCCTGGAACAATTTCGTCTTTGGAGCATTCTCTCTCAGTTTTCCGCACCCTCCCTCTTTATTCCTCAATGGTACCCTTATCCCTTTGAATGCAGAACCCTCCCAGAGAACAAACTGTTGAGTCCAATGGATGTGATGGATGCAGATCAAAGCATACTATCTTCAGGCCTAGAGACAGGAGGTCCTAGGTTCAAACCCGGCCTCAGCCACTTCCCAGCTGTGTGACCCTGGGCAAGTCACTTGACCCCCATTGCCCACCCTTACCAATCTTCCACCTATGAGACAATACACCAAAGTACAAGGGTTAAAAAAAAAAAGCATACTATCTTTTATATCAATGAATTCACAGTTTTATTTCGGGGTTTTGGTTATATGTGAGTGTGCTCTTACCACAGTGACCACTATGGAAGTGTATTTTGCATGATAATACATGTATGGTCCAGACCAGGTTGCTCACCATCTCCAAGAGGGGAGGGAAGGAGATGGTTTGGATTTTATAATTTGGAAAATGTATATTGAAAATTATTAATACATATAATTGGCAAAATAAAATCTTTGAATTTAAAAAAACCAAGGCAAAAAAAGAAAAAATGTAGAACCCTTAAATTATCTTAATCAGAACCTCATAGGAAATTATTTGCAACTCATTCACACGCAGTCATAAATGAAGACAACATCTAACAATAATGCCCATTTCCCCTCCCCCTGCATTTGAACCAGAATCAAAGCCTTGGGTCTGAGGAATGAACTACTAAGATGGTGACATTTCTGGCCCAAGAAACGGTGTGGAAGAGACCCTTTGGGGAAGTTTGACCCTGAATGTACTTACAGAAACAGAGCTTCAAAGGCCAAGTAGTGAAAAGCCGTCCTTCCAGGGGCAATAAGGAATCTGGAGGTGAATTCTACATGGCATAACACATGGAGAGTTAGACTTAAGAGTCAAGAAGCTCTATTTCCAAATTTTCCACTTACTAGTCACTCTCACTTTTAACTATGTGACCTTTGGCCAGTCCCTTAACATCTCTGAGCCTCAGTTTTCTCTTCTGTAAAATGGAGATAAAAGCCTCACCTGCCTATCAGGGTTGTTGTGACAATAAAATGAGACACTGATGTAAAGTGTTTTGTAGATGTTAAAGCACTATCTAAATGTCAGCTAGTATTACTATTAGGAGGAAGAAAGAGGGAAGGCATACTTTCTGGTACCCATATTGTTGGGGGAATGTTGCCCGTCTCCTCCCTCCTCCAGCCCCACACTATTATGCCTATTATGCCAATAGAGTATTTGGGGAAAGGCTTCCCTCCCTCCTTTCTTCTTTTTATCTCAGTCCCCACATCTGTTCTTAATTTAGGCGTAGTGGTACAAGCCTGATTGTGAATAGCAGGTGCTGGGGATGTGTTGAACATTAGGGAACATTCACTTTGCAGGCTTCGGAACTGCCAAAAAAAAAAAGTGTGCCGATTGGACAGATGTTAGTTCATTACTGTCAACTCGTCATCGTGAACATTTTAAGGGAACATTTGTTTGGGAAGGAAACACAGCTGTTCCCAAGAAAATGGGTTTTCCTTCTTTAGGTTGAGGAGCTGAGGCAGAGGCCACTCTGTGAGGGGCACCTGAAAAGTCCTTGGACCTCATCACCAAATCCCCTGTTCTATGGAAGATGGGGGCAGTGGTAGATCTTGTGCCTGGGGTGGGCTAGTCCATAATTCAGAACCTTTGGGGGAATGGGTCATCTCCTCTCCTCCTCCTTCTCTGTCTCTGTTTCACTCTCTTTCTGTCTCTGTCACTCCCTTTCCCTGTCTCTATCCTACCTGTCTGTTTCTCTTTCTGCCTCACTCTCTCCGTCCATCTATCTCTTTGTTACTCCCTCTCCTTCTGTCTATCCTATGCCTCTGTGCCTCTTTCAGTCTTACTTTGTCTCTGTCATTTCCTCTCTATCTCTGTCTCTTTCTGTCTCACTCTCTGTCCCTGTTATTCCCTCTCCTGTTGATCTTATCTGTATCTCTGTCTCTGTCTCACTCTCTCTCTGTCGCTCTCTCTCTTGTCTATCTCTTTTTGTCTCTTTCTGTCTCATTGTCTTTGTCTGTCTGTCCTTTCTAGGAACATTTGCATTTGAATTCTGCATCTGACACACACTGGAAGTGTGATCTGATCAATTCACTTTATTTATCTCTGCTGTGGGTAACTCTGCTCGGCACATAATGCCAGTCTGTGCTAGTAGGAAAAATTCCTTCATAGGGAATTCCCTGTAGTGATAAGATCACAGATTTAACCTCTATCCTTCAGAATGCCTACCTTCCTCTATTTCCATCTTTCTATCATTGCTTCTCTGTCCTTGAGTATTTGTCTCTCTCTGGTCTCATTCCCTCTAAGCAGTCTCTAACCCTAATTTGTACCAATTTCTGTAGCTTTATCTGGGCCTGCATTTGTCCATTTCTCTTCCTTCCTTCCTTCCTTCCTTCCTTCCTTCCTTCCTTCCTTCCTTCCTTCCTTCCTTCCTTCCTTCCTTCCTTCCTTCCTTCCTTCCTTCC